>NC_134409.1:41798809-42398809 GCF_038048845.1 Mixophyes fleayi
AATTGAACCACATCTCAAAACCAAGCTCTAATGGCCTTCTGCAATGCCATCTCATCTCTGTGCAACAATTTAGTTTCCAATACAGAAAAAGAGCTTGATTTCATAACTTATTTATTGTAGAAAGTACCTCGGCGCTAGAGCAGTGGAATGTAAAATAGTGTTTAATGGTACACAACAAAAAAACGTGGTCTAGCCAGACCCAAACAACAAGTGACAATCAGGGAAAATACATATGATCACGTGGTGAACGAAGTCACAATATGCACGATAACAATGAATAGCATAAGTGTCCATAATATCAATAACATTCCCTGATGAAGCCCGCCCAGTGCGGGGGAAACGCGTTGGATTGTTCTACACATCACTGCTGTGACCAGCCCAACTTTCGGCAATTATTGGTCCCACACTAGAACTGAGATCTGAGTTCCTTGTCCGCTAAAACCACACTGAGCATTTTTGTGCATTTGCAGCGCTGCAATACACGGTACGAGTGTATATCCACAATAAACAGCTGGGACGCCAGCGATGCTCTGCGCATGCGCGCACCTAAGGAATCCAGTCTATCAGCACTTTACCGTTCACACACATATCGGAGAGGACCTCTCTGTACCAACAGGAGACATCAGGAGCTGATCGCTTCACCGCAAATGTAAGTCCACAGTCTTTTCACATCTGTGAATCCAGCCGACTGAGCTGTTTACCGAAACGGATATTATTTACTTATTGTGGGAATACAAACCGTATACTACATTTGCATTTATTACAGGATTTATCTGCAGCCAGTGGAGGATTTTCTTCCAGAGGAGGACATGCAAATCCTCCAGGACTATCCGGCTGTTTACACCGGTTATTGATATTATGGACACTTATGCTATTCATTGTTATCGTGCATATTGTGTCTCCGTTCACCACGTGATCATATGTATTTTCCCTGATTGTCACTTGTTGTATGGGTCTGGCTAGACCATGTTTTTTTGTTGTGTACCATTAAACACTATTTTACATTCCACTGCTCTAGCGCCGAGGTACTTTCTACAATATCCTATTTGTCTAGGGATAGGGGTTCCCTACTTCCCTCTGGCTGCTCTTATACCACTGTGTTGCCCTATACTTCCACTTATTACCATAACTTATTTATGTCTACATTCAAAATATTCCGGGGTTTGTGCTTGAGAAAGTTTTGTGAAACAAAGGAAAAAATCTAGAACTGTCATGTACAGAAACATGTTGTAGCTGGACCAACAGGGAGGACCTTCTCTATTTGTTCTGTGACGTAAAATCACTCAACATTTTTAAAAAGGTATTTCTATAAAAGAGCAATATTGCATCATATATCAGTAAATCAAAAATGTACTTTATGAGGAAAACCTAAGAGGTCCCCTCTTCTACAGATCTAGAGAGGTAAACAGACCATCTCAAAGCATATCTTTATAAATTAAATGCAAGAAAAAAAAAAAAAAAAAAGAATCAAAATATTATAGCACTCCACATTGCATTACTACACCTGGACTAATGAAGTAATTAGACAATATTTTATAGCTAAGCATAAACTTATTTTGTTTGTTTACTTGTGAAAGAAATACATTTGGGAGTTAATCATTAATTACACCAGCTTGCTCTACAGTTTACAGCTATTTCATCTACATCTTAATCCCTGCAGCATAGCCCAGCACATTGCACCTCTACGGAATAATCCCTTTCTGTGATTTGCTAAATGTAACAGCTTGTGTGTCATTGTCCACAGTCCCTGAAAGCTTGGTGCACTCAAGATGACCAGCAGATGTCCCAGCTTTGGCCGTGGACCTTGCTAAATAGAACGAATGGTGAGAGTACCAGGGAGGGATCCTCACCAAATAACTATTATTGAGAAGGTAGTGAATTTTGTGCAGGTCTTATTTATAGTGGGGAAAAAAGAAACAACACTATATAATATGAAACCAAACATGTACTTTTATGTAATAAATTAGTAGGAGAAAATTACTAATTGCTACCACGAGGGGGCAGGGGGGTGTTTGAAGCGACACACAAGACAACATGTGGCATAAGAACATCTTGTGGCTTAAGGAGGGGAAAAATACGTCATCTGCATTTTAATTTGGGGGATATAATGGATAATTTAAAATAAAACTTAATGCATATAATAAGTTATGATGGGACAGGCAGTCAACTGTCTTTGAGAGCATAATGTATTCTTTAATTTCTGAAGAAGTATATTTACCTAGCTTGTTAGAGTATACAGAGCAAGCCGTATCAGTGAAATTCCATTAATTCCACCAAGTTTGCCATAACTGCATTCCTGGAACATTAAACAGCAACATGGCAATGTTTGCAGGTTTATTTCAATTACTTAACCATCAAAAGATTGAAAGAATACTACACATAAGGGCTGTTAGGTGCAAGTTCTTTTTAAAAGAAAATGGAAACGTAGATGCAAATATGAAGTTCTGTTCTGCATACTAGATACTCCATGCATTACTGGCTCTCCCACATGGGAAGAGTCAGAACAGGCCTTTATTCACAATTTAATGCTCATAGAGAACATGCATCTGGAATCTGGGACATTCCAATTGTTTACCACAAAGAGAACATGTTGCCAGGTCAGCTATTTAGTCACATTACCACAGGGACAAAGAATGACTTTTTTCCAGTCATCTGTCAAACCATCTACTTACCGAGGCTCTGGCTTCTGCAACTCGGGCTTTTTTCAGTCGGGTCTTTGCAGCATCCAAATCCAGCCTTTTATTTTGCAATAGTTTCCGTTCCTTCTGAGGAAAGTGAAAAATAACATAAAATAAATACATTAAGAAAAAACCCACAAGAGGGCTACATTAATACATCAGTTGCAGAACAACTTGATAAGCAGTGCGAGAAATAAAAGCTGGGGGAAAACTGTTGACAAACAGTTTAAGTCAGTAACTAACTGGCAGCACAGCAATTTGCAAGATCTTTTATTGAAACCTGAGGCACAAAAAAAACACAAAACCTAAAAGGAACAGAATATCAGTGCAGTCCACAAGGCTTTCATAAGGGAAATTGTATTTTTGACAAAGTAGGATTTTGTATATACCCAACTGATGTTTCTAAATGCATTTTTGGGTGTTATATAAACAAATTGTTACTACCTCACTTAATGTTTTAGGATTTCCTAGCAACACTGGTAATATGTGGGAACATATAGAAAGATTTTCACCCTTCAACACAGCTTCTGTCACATTGCTGTGAAAGTCAGTTATATTATATATAAAAGCATTTTACCATTGGTTTATTTAGTCACGGTCGCCTGCGACTCAGAATTTTAGTAAACTAAACAAGCAATGTTCCCTGTCAATGGTTCTGTACTGGTATAACTGCTGAACCATTTATGAAAGCTAGTGCACAGGAAAACGATAGTGCAGCCCGTAGCAACTAATCAATGTTTGCTTTTTATCCAGTGCACCAGTTTTCAGCAACGTCTCCCAATATGTCTCATCATGCTTGGCACCATAGATGATGCACAACACCACCTAGACCAGTGGTTCCCAAACTTTTGCAGTTCGCGGCACCCTTAGCGTCTCCAAATTTTTTCAAGGCACCCCTCCAAAATAATTATTGAGCAGTCCTGTTTTATAAGTAGTTGGGTCAAAAAATTGTAATAAGTATTTAGGTCAGGACAGAAATACTTATTTAGTTGTATGCAAAAATGCTCCCTCTGCATTCAGACATACTGCCCTCTGTCACGCTGTCCCCTCCTCTGCCCCCTCTCACGCTGTGACCCTCACTCACTCGGCCCCGCTGTGACCCTCACTCACTCGGCCCCGCTGTGACCCTCACTCACTCGGCCCCGCTGTGACCCTCACTCACTCGGCCCCGCTGTGACCCTCACTCACTCGGCCCCGCTGTGACCCTCACTCACTCGGCCCCGCTGTGACCCTCACTCACTCGGCCCCGCTGTGACCCTCACTCACTCGGCCCCGCTGTGACCCTCACTCACTCGGCCCCGCTGTGACCCTCACTCACTCGGCCCCGCTGTGACCCTCACTCACTCGGCCCCGCTGTGACCCTCACTCACTCGGCCCCGCTGTGACCCTCACTCACTCGGCCCCGCTGTGACCCTCACTCACTCGGCCCCGCTGTGACCCTCACTCACTCGGCCCCGCTGTGACCCTCAGTCACTCGGCCCCGCTGTGACCCTCAGTCACTCGGCCCCGCTGTGACCCTCACTCACTCGGCCCCGCGGATTCGTAAGTTTCTGTGTTTTTTGTTTTTTTTCCCTCTATGTCTGGCCCGCGGCACCCCAGTGACAGCGCTGCGGCACCCCTGGGAGCCGAGGCGCACAGTTTGGGAACCGCCGACCTAGACAACAGGCAACCCTCTGGGCCTCCACCAGCTTCTTCATGCTTTAATGTCACATCTGTTTTTGATAGTTTGCAATACTTGTTTATCTCACAATAAAATCCCTGCTGATATATTACAGACATGTGTCTGGTTCTTGATATTAAAAGTATCGTTTTAACCTGTCACTGAGATTAAGAGTGATGTGTGGCCCTATTGAAGGATAGAAGGTTAACTATGCGACTCAACTCATCACACTATTAGGAACATTTTAAAGGAAGTAAAAATGCAGGTGGCCCAGCCCAAGGTAGCCCACTATGGCACCAGCCCAGCATGCCCCTGATAAGCCCATATATTTTCATTATTGGCTCATTATGAATCTGTATAAAAGCTTCTAAAAATACCAAGAACTCCATATTAGGTTACTGGAATCCCAGTGTCTTACACTGAACTTTAAATAAACCTGCAAATAATTATGCTTGTAGTGTTAAAGGCGTTGTCCACTTTAGGACAAGCACTCCCCTTTCTAGTTAGCGCTTCATAACATGTAGCGTGGATGGCATTGGCTTCTGTCTATCAAAGTGCCAACTCCACACCTCACCTCCTCAGCTGTTCCAATGCTTCCAGCCAAACCAGTCTCCAAACATTAAATGTTAAGTCATCTAGGGATTTATATACAAAATATAAGGCAACAGTGGGATTCAAATACGCACATCTGGCACAAATCCTCCTCACATGTCCTCTTTCTCTCCTGCTCCTTCTCATGGCTGATTATGATATCTTGCCTAACCCTGGTCCCCATAGAAACCCCATTATCTGCTCACGCTCTCGCTGCACCTCAAACCTTTCCATCCATTCCATATTTCCAATCCCGCCAACCTTATCCACTTATCTCACTACCCGCTGTTCCTTTCTCCTGTGCACTATAGAACGCCAGATCCGTTTGTAACAAACTTAAATCAATCAATGATCTATTAATTTCTAAATCCCTCAAACTCCTTGTCATTACAGAAACTTGTCCTACCTCCTCTGACACTACATTCCCTGTAGCTCTCTCCTATGGGGGGACTTTTCCTCATCCACATTCCCAGACCAGGACACAGACAAGGGGGTGGAGTAAGCATTCTACTTCCTCCGAGCTGTACCTTCCACGTCATACCCTCTGAACTCTCCATCTCATTCTCTTCCTTTAAAATCCACACTATCCGTCTATTTTGTCCTCTTCACCTTCGTCTTGCTGTCATTTATTTTTACTCTCCCTCGTATACTATCTTGTATAACCAACTGTCTTTCTGCTATCTCCACATGGATGTCCCAACACTACCTAAAACTCAACATGTCCAAAACAGAGCTCATTATCTTCCCCCCTGCCAGAGTCACCACCTGCCTTCAAATCTCCCTCACTGTCAATAACACCACAATTTCTTCAGTCTCCCAAGCCCGCTGCCTTGATGTCACTTGACTCAGCCCTCTGCTTTATTCCTCACATCCAAATGCTCTCCCAGTCCTGTTGACCCCACCTTAAAAACATGAAAAATGCCTTTTTCTTACTCTACATGCTACCAAAACTCTTATCCATTCTCTCATCATCTCCCATCTTGACTATTATAACCTCTTGCTATCTGGCATTCCTGACACCCATATATCCACACTTCAATTCATCCTAAATGTTGCTGCAAGACTGATCTTACTCGCTCACCACTCCACATCTGCTGCACCACTTCCCTACACTTGCTGCCTATGTCCTTCAGAATCAAATTCAAATTACTCACCCTTACCTACAAAGCCCAACACCACCACCCCTAGATACATCTCAAATCTCATATCAAAATACTCTCCCTCTAGCCCTCTTAGATCTACCTCTGACCTGCGCCTTGTCTAGTCTCTGATAACCACCTTTCACTCCCGCCTTCAAGACTTCCCCACTTATGGAATTCCAAACCACGCTCAGACATTCCCACAGCCTTCAAATCTTTAGATGCTATTTGAAAACCCATCTCCTTTTTAGAGGTGACCTTATCCTCGATAACTCTATTCACACTAATGCACCTATCCCAATCTCCACTCTGAGCCACACTTGCTCCTCTTGTTTCAGCTGTGCCCTCTTCCCCTTAGAATGTAAACTCTCTAATGAGCAGGGTCCTTCAAACCCTTTGCTTTCATGTCTCCATTCATTTTGTCTGCCTTGTCTGTTCTTGTTTTACGTATGTCCTTGTCTTCCCTACTGTACGGCGCTGCGGAGCACTGTGGCGCCTTGCAAATCTACGGTAATAATAAAGAGTGCTTCCATTCAACATTTGAAACGTTCTTGTTGATGCAATTGTCCAATTTTATCTCCAAAACACACAACTTTGGCAGTGTACAGATATTTATGAAAACCAGAAGGAAGAAAACTGAATACAAAAATCCAAATGTTGCAATACTTAAGAATCTAAAATACACTTCAAAAAAGGCAATGTCAGTAAGTTATGGAAATTCCACATAAAACCGAGAGTTAGTTCTTTTCAAGGAATTCACCAGGACAGCACAACAGATAGATGATCCATACTACCCAAGGAGCAGGAGTACAAGCAGTTCAAGATCATCTACCTTCCAACAACATGGATACCACAAATATTGCTGACAATGTATTTATTAACTCAGTTTTCAGTACATGAGAAGAACACAAAAATGAATGATCTCAGGGAGGTAGTACAGCCTATAAAACATTGACAGAATGCCACAGCTTCTTTAGATAACACGTCTATTCGTGAATATGAACATAAGAATTCTGGCCTAGATAGCAACCCAGCAAACCTGCTGAACCATTTTCCCTGCGTAGAATAGAATGGCATCTGCTCCTTTTCTAGGAACCTTCTTTTGTAGGCTTCTAGAAAAGCCGGTCATATCCATCACGCAATGTAAGTTTTAAAGCAGCTTTACCTTTGTATTTTCTATGAATAAGAGAATCAACATGCTGTCACCTGTTCTCAATATTCAAACTCGGGTCACCTTTAAATACTGCATTACGCTACTTTGATGTTAGCATATTTAAAATATATGGATATATTAAGAGTTGGGGGGATCATGTGTTAGCTCAGTTCTAATTTGAAGTGTAAACATAAAGCTTTCCAATATTTGCGAGACACATGAAAAAGCAGACAGCATTTTCCATTCATGCAAAAAACTAGCATTAAAAAAACCCCCATTTAAACCACGTGCATTGCAACATGGTTTGTCCAGGAGAAAACTAGCGCCTTTTTATTTTGCTCCTAACTCCTAAATGAGGCTCTAAGTTGCCGATGGTTTCAGGGACAGCATTCCAGATGATAGCAGCAGCATGAGAGGTTCAAGTAAGAGGTGATTGGAGAGAAGAGAATTAGCAGTGTGGGGAATTTTAATGGAAGGAGCAGGGTCTCCCAGCAAGGACCGTCAGAACATGGTAAGTAGGCGGGGAGAGGGGGCGCCAAGCCTAGGAGAAGCTCCCCCGCCTGCCATCACACGCTCGTTCGCCAGCCCAGAAAAAAAAATAAATATATATACCTGATCACACCCTCCTCCCTGCTCCTTTTACACTGACTGCCGTTTTCAGTGAGCAGCGCAGAGAGGAGCCACGACTCACGAGAAAGAAAGACAGAAGAGAAGAAAACAGAAGAGAAGGTAATAAAAGGCAAGTAAAGGAAAGGAGGCACCATGACAGTGTTATAAAGGGGAAACAGGTGAAGGGAGCAAAATCAGCATGATTGAGGGTACAGTGTGATCATAAGGGCCACAGTGTGATAATGATAGCACTATGGTACAGTGTGATGGAGGGGTCACAACTAAACTAATCACATGTAGCCCTGCACTCTGCCATGCGACAGGAAAAGATTATCTGACTCCAATTTGCCTCAAAACTAATGGGAGTACCTGGTTTACAAACATGGTAATGTGACATTAACCTAACGTTCATACTGCCTGCAAAATGCGGGTAAGGAGAGGATAGACTCTGGGTCTGGTGTAGTTATATGCAGGGCACCCCTAGAATAGTCCCCATAACTTGACCAAAGTTATAAAAAGTTGTTTAAAGTTATACTTAATCTTGCTTTCTAGGTGAGTGAAAGACATTTGAAAAATCTCCAGCTCTTAAAACATCCAGTATAAAAAAAACATTATCTTTACTACACAAAGTAATAGTCGTCTGTTCCCCTCGTTACTCACAGATATCGTTTTGTAGTCTCCTTCGATAAAGTTCCTCAAGGGAGTGAGAAAGTTAATTGCTCCAGTCTGTATGAGTTCCCGGTGAGCTCCTCCTATTCGCCTCTGTGTTTCCCCACATTTAATGAGGGCATTTCCTGGAAAACAAATATAAAATAATTGTCCTTCAAAAAAAACTGCAATAAAATAAAAACTAACATCATGTTAATTCCACTGCTTGGAGATCCATCAACATTTGTTTGATGGTAGAAAACTGTATGGAACACATCAAACATCAAAGAACCTTTTTAGATTATGAAAGTGTGTGTTCTGCCTTCTGGTTTAATTCAATTAAACAGTAGCTTGAGTGGAAGAAAGCCTCCACTCTGTGGTTCTCGTAGAGACAGGGAACACAAAAATAGTCTTCAATTAACTCCCAACTCCACACTAGTAATAGGAGTAGGTTCCTCGCCTACAACCCTCACTCTTACCTTGGTACTACAGCTTAAAAGCGGGTAAAGCGTAGGGCAAGATAACGAAAAGCAGGTTAAACAGTAGCACTGTTTTGTTCAATAAATGAGAAAGAAAATCATAAGTGACCATACAAGATAACAAGGGATAAAAAAAATAAAAAATGAACACAAATAAAAAGGCATTATGTAGCAGCTTAAACGACTGCGTATAGCTGGTGGGGTCTTGATTTACTATGGGCTCTGTCTCTCCCACACATTTGTCTATTTGGATAGTTATATTGATGCTAGAATTCGATATCTATTTTATTTGCTCATATTGTTTGTGCACATGCAAATTCAAAACGGTTTCTTTTTATTTATTCTTTTTGATATAAGAGTCTGGACCAGGATTTAGCTTGGGGTATTTTCTTTTGATCTAGTCTTCATACCAGAGTGCAATTTTATCAACAGAAAACGATAAGGTAGCTCCAGTGCAACTACAGAGATTTCTAGCTTGGAGAGCGATACAATCTCATTATTAATGGAGTCCAGCTTAGTTACCGTATTTTTCGCTCCATAAGACGCACCTAGTTTTTAGAGGAGGACAACAGGGGAAAAAAAATATTTTGAACCAAATCTCAAAGCCAGATGTGGAAGCTGGTAATCGGACTTACCCTTTGATAGAGCAGGACTACAGCTAGGCTGCAATAGTCTTCCGTATACCTGGTTCGCTCCCGTATGTGTAAGGCTTGTAGCCGTGGGGACGCTCAAGCGTCCTGCTGCCGGGCGGATGTCTCGATTCAGTGGCAAGTGGTCCTTCTTCAGCTGAATGAGGAGCAGTCGGTGATTCTGTTTGCTATACAGAATGCGGCTGGGATTAACGTCACCTGCTGGATGCACAGATATGACACAGGCCACCAGGGAGAAGCTGGTATTCAGTAAAACCACATGGTCCTTCAGCTGGAATGCCGGATGGAAGGTGGGGAAAGGATAGACCACCTGATACTTGGTATGGAGCATGAAGCTGTGCAGCAGACACAGGCAGCAGAGACGTGGTGCCGCTAAACGAGCGGTTGTGAAGTAATTTTACTTCACAACCGCTCCTCATAAGTAATTTTAATTCACAACCGCTCGTTCAGCGGCACCACGTCCCTGCTGCCTGCGTCTGCTGCACAGCTTCATACCAAGTATCAGGTGGTCTATCCTTTCCCCACCTTCCATCCGGCGTTCCAGCTGAAAAAGGACCATGTGGTTTTACTGAATACCAGCTTCTCCCTGGTGGCCTGTGTCATATCTGTGAATCCAGCAGGTGACGTTAATCCCAGCCGCATTCTGTATAGCAAACATAATCAACATGATGTTCGCACCGACTGCTCCTCATTCAGCTGAAGGACCACTTACCACTGAATCGAGACATCCGCCCGGCAGCAGGACGCTTGAGTGTCCCCACGGCAACCAGGTATTCTCGATAAAGGATCTGTACAAGGCTTTTTTTTTTAGTACTCGCTCCATAAAACGCACACACTTTTTCCCTTACTTTTTTGGGAGGAAAAAGTGCGTTTTATGGAGCGAAAAATACGGTACATTGTTACAGTTGGGGAAGGTGTGTAGAGCTGTGGTTAACTGATTAGGTGCTGCATTCACTACACTTCACCAAATGCAGTGTTAAATATTCCCCTGAGGCTGAAGTGTTTCAGTACGGAATCCGCACAGTAGTCTAGAAGGTGCTCTACTGCAAGAGAGGGGAGGGTGAACTCGTATGTGACTTGTCCTGAAGAGCTCATCCACTTTAATATCATATTAAAGTGCATCACATTCTCTTGATGGACAAGCAGTGATTTGGATAGTTGCTGCTCCTCATAAGAAATAACCTCCTTAGAATGATAAAAGTAGAGAATATAATTAGCTAAAGAGAACAATGAGGCGTTTGCTAATGAATTTGCATCACACCTGACAATCTTAGCATGTGTTGTGTGGGCCTATGCTCGTCCCTCCAGCTGTGCAACCTTCAGCTAATGCCATAATAGATACTCACCGTATGCTGCTCCTGGACCAAACTCATTCCCTGCATCAATCATATACTGGGCCAGCTGCTCCTGATTATTCAAGCGACTTGGAGCTTTCCTGTCAAGCTTCTCATACACAAACTCTTCTATCCTGGCATCTTACAGAACAAAGAGAGGAGAACGGTAATCAGTGTCACAAGATGGAGCCTAGAGACCATTTTAATATGAAATTCTAAGACTGGATATTGGTGTAAATGCTTACGCACAGAAATGTAATTAACCAGTTTTCTGCCAATTACTGTTTAAAGGGGAGTTATGCCTTAGGCTTAATTAACATTACATGAAGCATGCAGTGATTTCAACATCAGAAAGAACTAGTATCTTATGATATTTATTACTACTAGGAAACAGGAAACGGATCACATTTTTTTTGGACAACTTTAGCTGCATTGTACACAAAGGAACAAGTGTAAGCAAATTACCAGATTATAAACTTTTCAACCGAAAATGTAAAGTGACCAGTGCCATCTTTTATTTTAATTACAACAAAGTCTTCTGACATGTGATATTATATGATATTGACAGTACCAGCAGAGATAGAACAGAGATAGATGAACACTAAATGGCATGGGACAAAATGAACTATAGTCATTGGTCCCATGCATACATAGGTGCATTCTAGACACTGGGCAAAATCTTAAAAAAGTAAATAAAAATATATAGATAAAATGACAAAGCTCAGGCACCACTAACCATTTTTTTTAGAAGTAATGCACATATTAGATGGAATTGTTGTAGTCTTGTGCAAGATTGCATTTTCCATCACACCACGTTATTATTTCAAATGTCAGCAAAGTGATTGCTGTTATTTTCAATTTGAAGTATTTCATTTTAAAAGTTACAAAATCAGCAAACAAAAAACACCCACAAAACAAACAAACGTTATCAATTATATGTAAAAAATAGCAAAGAAATTTATAATCATAGTTAGCGTTGTTAAAAAATAATATTAATAGAAAAAGACACAGGTCCAGCAAGTTCAATTTGTCATCAAATCTAATTACATTAATTCAGAGGAAGGCAAAACAAAACTGGCAAGTTAGCCTTTAAGGGGGGAGGGGTGGATTCCTCAGGATCCCCAAAATTGCAGTAGAATAAAATCTCTGAAATCAACTAATATATCAATATCCTCTACTAATTATAGCTGCAGGCACCATTTCTTGTAAGAAGGGCATCCAATTCACTTTTGCATTCTGTTACTAATTTTGCCATTATAAACCTCATGTGGTAATGAATTTAACAGTTTAACCACCCTTACGGTAAAGAACCCTTTCCTATGCGCTTGGTCAAACAGTCTTTCTTCCATTTGCTATTGCTGGTCTGTGCTCTGTATGGCCCTTATACATAGATTAGGTCACCTTTAAGACACCTAGGGGTATATTTACTAAACTGCGAGTTTGAAAAAGTGGAGATGTGGCCTATAGCAACCAATCAGATTCTAGCTTTCATTTATTTAGTGCATTCTACAAAATGACAGCTAGAATCTCATTGGTTGCTATAGGCAACATCTCCACTTTTTCAAACCCGCAGTTTAGTAAATATACCCCCTAGACTTCGATATTTTTTTTTAATCTCTTTATAATTTAATCCATCCATTCCCTTTATTAATAATGCTGCCAGCCACAGAATTTGCTCAAGTTCTCCTATGTGTTTTTTAGTTAGCTGCCTAAAACTGTACCCTATATTGAAGATGTGGTCTAACAAGCAAGTTATACAATGGCAGTATTATGTTTACATTATTTGCATTTAATCCCCCTTGTTATGCATCCAAGTGTTTTAATCGCTTTTGTTGCTACTATTCCTAATCATTTTCCACCTCAATGTTTTCCAATTAGATTGTATTTAATGTGTAATTACCAAAGTTATTGACACAGCATAGGTGCATAACTCAACATTTACATTACATTTCATAACATAGTTTGCCATTTTGACTAGATCCTTCTGTAGCAAGTTTATAGCCTGCGTTGTGTTAATAGCCCCACATAGCTTAGTGTCAGCAGCAAATATGGATGCCTTACTTTCTAGAACATGTACAAAGTCACTCATAAAAAGATTGACAAGGACAGGTCCCAATACCGATCCATGTGGGCCACCACTAAAAACGTCAGCCCAGTCTGAATGTTTGGTTTATAACTTCATTTTATCTTCAATCTTTCAAACAGTTATCTACAATGGGACAGGGACTGATGTGAATGAGTTCTCTTGTACAGCGCTGCGGAATTAGTGGCGCTATATAAATAAATGATGATGATGATGATCCACCCAGTGCCTTTGAAACATTGCATTTCTGTCAACAGTACCGAATGCCTTAGTAAAATTCATATATATATATCACACGAAATGCAATACAAAGATCCAGCTTGAAACTTACCTCCTAATAAAACTAATCATATTTGTTAGGCATGACCGGTCCTTCAAGAAACCATGCTGAAACAGTTATGAAATTATGTTTAACAATGTTTTTCAGAATCTCCCCCCTCAGAATGTCTTCTAAAAAGTTTACCCCCAATAAGAAGTCAGGCTCACAGGTCTATAATTTCTTGGTCAGGAGGTTGATCCTTTCTACAGATCGCTACCACATCTGCTTTCCACCAATCTCGTAGCACTAACCAGGTTATGAAGCAGTTCATAAATATAAGAGATAGCCGTTGTCCAATTACTGAAGTTCGTTCCTTTAGCACTTGCAGGTGGATACCATATGGGCCAGGTGCTTTATCAGTGTTGGAAACAAGTAACATTAAATTAAGTGCATATGCTATTGCTAAAAAGTTCCTGATATATTTTCCTCCTTTGCAAATATAGATAGAAAAATAAAAAGTAAAAGTAAAACATTTAAAATATTCTAAAACAAAACCCCTATATTTAGACAGGTCCGCTTTCTATTTATCGTCTGCAATAATTTTCAGATTTTAAGTTTTATTTTTCTTGCTGTTTATGTACTTGAGAAACCTTTTGGAATAGGCCTCTTTAGCCATCCACTTTTTACTCTTACTTTCACCAAGTAATTTACTTCTTTAATTTGTAATTCCCTATTTCATTTTCAGTTCTAAAAAATTAAATACTTTTTCCCTTGTTACCTCAAATACTGTCCCATTTATCCACACAGATTGACTTTTAAAATGTCGTTGCCATACAGTATGTAATTCCAACAGTATTTATTTTAAATATTAAAAAAATCCCATTTGGTCCCTGAGCATTTATTTAATGGTGCACTTTCCCAGTTTATAAGCTTCAATGCTTCTCTGTACGGATTAAACTATGGCCTTATAAAATTCATAGCCTTTGCAGTTCCCTTATAAAACATTTTATTGAAATTAAGGTTAAATGTTACCATTGTGTTATCCATATGCACTAAATGCCCTCTAAGGATTCAATATAATATCTATTCTATTGGATAGTATCTAGTCCAACAAACACATTTTCCTTGTTATCCTTTCACTTTGGAATACAATTGAATTACAGTACAAACATTTATGCTACGTGGCTTGTAACAAACCCCAATCAGTACTTCGTTAACTACATTTTCAGAATTTCTACATATCCTCCGACTATGTGGAGTTTACACGTTTTTTTTTTACATATACACACTGCAGTGCAAGTTAGACTAATGAAAGCAAATGTCTCAGAGCGATATCGACTACAGTGCTAAACTTACATTTTGAATTTTTTATACGTGAATTAGAATCTAGTACAAGTTTCTCACCTAAACAGGACACCCTCCTGGCTAAGCAGTCAGATAGGGATCTTTCTCGTGGGATCACTTGTCCTTACTTTACAAAAGTCACTATCGGTTATATTATTTGAGACCTGCAAGGTTTGGAGCACTGGAAACACCAAAGAAAACTGAAGGCAGCATTTTATGGGATGCTTGCGGCACCTGTCCAATCTGGTGCAATGTCACGTCATGCCTCTCTGGAATAACGGTTTGAATTTTCCCAGATGTCACCAAAGCTCCGGAGCTGACAGGGCAGAAAACTTGCCGGTCCCATTGGCAATTATAAGGTAAATGTGGGGGATGCCTGGTAGAGAACACCCTCTTGACAAGGGTATAGAAAGGGGACAAACTTGAGAAGTATTTACAATTCTTTAAAAATAGCCCTTTAAATCATACTAATGGAAAGGGAAGCTAACGACGTTAAAAAATTTAAAGCTTTTCTTGCATTTCTTAAAACATTTAAGCAATCTGCAGTAATAGAAACAACAGGTCACCCTATATCTGCTGCAGTCCAGCGATGATATACTTGCAGTTATTTCATATAGACTGCATCTTGCCACCAGCAGGAGCGAAGAGAATATAGTCTTACTTTGACACACATCAGGTGACTCAGTGTATAGGTGTAACCTCACGGCACCAGATTCCAAGTAAGTGAAGTACTGGATTCAGGTTTCATTTCTAGGACTCTACTCAAAACTAAAATTGCCAGTTTTGGGTGACGTTACCCTTTAACACTACATTTAGTTTGGAGTTCAGCATTCTTATTTCAACAGTTAAAATCTGGCACTGAACATCCTTTCCTAGTATTTCTATGTCTGCTTACACTTCAATTATCTGGCATCAGGGTTTTCCAATATTCGTTATTCCTCCAAAAAGCCTACAAATATATTTCTCAATGGGAGTAGTGTTGGGCCAATGTCCTTCCAAGATATACTAAAATCCCAGTGGAGTCTGGCTGATCAAACAAAGGAAGGAAAAGGAGATTTGGTCACCGGAAGACAGCCATTATCAGATAAACACAGTGCCTATTTCTTCAAGTCTCTGTTTAAAAAGAAGCCAGGGGAGTTTTAAAAAACAAAAGGAGAAAATGTCAGAGGAAGTCAACAGCATAATATAATAAATTAGCAGCTGTCATGATATAATGAAAATTTCAATCTACCAGGAGCTATCCAAAAACAGGATTGTATGTAGACTGCAATATTAATCCAGTGCAAACTGACTGACTGAGGGGGAGGTACCCAGCATGGGGGGGGGTTTCATTAAACTGTGGCGAGCTTGCTATGACATTCTGAAACATCCCCTGGAACGTACCTTATATAAGCCCTGCTAAAGAATATTTTACAGGGAAAAACTCATAATACATAGACCTTTCATCAGATTACTTTATTTTACACACACTCCTGTAAACTTTACTATAAGTATTGGTTTATCATTGCAGCCTTTTTCTTTTAGCTATATATTTGTAAGCTGTAGGATGTGTTTATTTGTTTTGCCTATGGATACAATACAAAGCTGTTCTGGGTTACAGCTATAGAATATGGGGGTAGCACAGTAGAGCAGTCTCATATATAGGAACAATGAAAGCAAACAACAGTGCCTGACACTAACACGAAGAAACACAAAGAAGCCAGAAAGATAAAAATAGTTAAATGTAAGTGAAATGAATGTGGAAAACCCCTTTAGGAGTTGTATGCTCATTGTACAACACCCTGCTTTCAGCAACTACCTAACCTTTGCATACATCCAAACAATTATATTTTACAATTTAGAGTGAGAAAACCTGCATATTCTCAACGGGACAGCCAATAGAACCAACCAAACAGCACAAAATATGTCACCATGATTATGTTCAACTAAACTGAACAGTTATTTCTGCATATATGGGAAAACAAATGACTGAATAGTCAATGCTGCTGTTAATAAAACTCAATTGTGCTAGCTGGTAAATTTCTTGGAATTTGAAGTGATCGTTGTGTGTGAACCACTAGCCAAAGTGAACCTTTTGTATGTACACCACACAAAGGGGGGTTTGGTAAGTGTTTAGAATGTTTGGTGTTTTTATAGCCGAAAAATTAGCAAAATTATTTTCAATTAAAGCAGAGACTACAATAGTGCATTTTTTTCTTCTTCTCTACACAATTAGAATA
Source organism: Mixophyes fleayi (assembly GCF_038048845.1). Classification (NCBI taxonomy): domain Eukaryota; kingdom Metazoa; phylum Chordata; class Amphibia; order Anura; family Limnodynastidae; genus Mixophyes; species Mixophyes fleayi. Next base: position 41,815,656 of record NC_134409.1, read on the forward strand.
CTGCATTATTACAACAAAACTACTCTGAGTCTGCATTTTGTACAATGACGCACACCACTATACACCGTATTGTGGGACTGTGTATCATGTCACAAGATGGGAACATTTGTGTATGACAAAATACACTTTTTTTTAAATTCAGTAAACGGTAACATTTCTCATTTCACCTGCTTTTGTCAGCACAGGTTTAAAGGCAGGTGATATACGTGAACTATTCATAAAATAAATGTGATTGTTCTATGGGTGGCAAAATTGGATGTCAGTCAGTTAAGAATCAATGCTGTGCTGAAAAACTACTACACTGCAGTTGTGCGTGGATAGCTTGACTAATGAAGAGTAATATCTGCTATGGGTTACAGTTTATTAAGGCTACTTTGACCATGTTATTTAATAAGTCACATAAGATCAAGATTAGTAATAGATATTAAGATACATACTGGTGGCAATAAGATATGATTTTAAACTGAACTTTGTACTAGGCTGCAATAAAAAATATAACAAACTATCCAAATAGCTCATTATATAAATAGCAGCAAAGCATAAACAAGGTTTGAACTTGTTCCTGATCCCTTAAACAACCCTAAGACAAAGTTAATTACTTCTGCAACAGGGTCAGTAACAAAAATACAGCATTTTCATAATTTCATAAGTAAAGCGTTCTACAGCACTTATCACAGTCCTGGTAGTCCAAAATAATGGTACTCTATGGTAAAACATACCATGATACAGAGTACCATAAAGACGCAGATGCAGATAGTTGAAGTTTAAAACAAAAGCCTAGTGGTGTTCTGTCAGTTGTTGGATTACATTTCTCACCATAGCTGTCAAGCAATTAAATGACAATGGTAACGAGACAAGCAGCTGTAATGAAAGCAAAGCAAAAGCTAACCACTACTAACAATGGGTTACGTAAAATATGTGTTATTGTGTGCCCAGCAGTGGTAGCGTGCAGACAGAGGGGTGGAAATGATTCATTTGGTATACCACGGTAAAAGGTACAGGTGGAATGGCAGACACACAGGGAAGGAAACTAGCTTGGCACATGTAAAAAAATACTGGGTGTATGAGTGACATTTTGCCCCATGAGCACTGACTTCTTCCTGCATGGAAAAGTTCAATAATATTTTTCAAGCCCTCTACGTACATTTGCGGATACAGCAAGTATACTTTTCCTCATACATATATTGATCTATGCATACAGAATTGTTAGAGAACCTGTATATTTTCTTGGCTTATATAGTGCCTAGCGCACTACATAGGTGAACAACAACAACAACAAAAAAAAAAACTACACTCTTCTACGGTTCCTCAACTATGAAAAAAAGCAAATAAAAATACAACACGCTGTATGCAAATGTGTGTAGTCTGCAATATCCTCACTCCTAGGCTGTTCTACATACACTGCATCCGATAAAAGGAAGCTTTATTATTTGTCATCTTTTATTTACAAGACACCACAAGGGTTCCAGAGCGCTGTAGATAAGCATCTGGAAGTATAATGCATACAGCACGCAGAGTATTTGTATACTTCCCCTGAACAGAGGAAGCACAGAAAGTAAAAAAAATAAATTCTACACATATATAGTATACTAGGCATTATGTAAACCCTATAAAATGCTTTCAATATCCATTTAAGGATATACAGAAATTTTAGTGCAAGCTCATTAGGTTTAGTTCATGCTTTGGTTTGACTAGTGGAGACCTTACTTGGATTTGGCTGTAGTAACACTTCTGTCTGCTTCATAATTTTATCAGTCCATAGTTTGGTGCTTTCGGCCTTGGCAAGAAGGTTCTCGAGGTGAGCATCCAGCTCAGTCTTCTCTGCTTGACCAAACTTCTCTTCTGTGAACTGAGGCATAGACATAAAACAGGTGAGTTTTTATTTACAAACATAGAACCCCTCATAAAACTAACCCATGTGGTTTTCATACATGTCCTATTTACAGGGCAATGGAGTGTAATGAAATGGTAACAGATTGACATGAGTGTATGTAAGTAACATTATGAAATGAAAACTTTTTTTGATTCTACATTTAAGCCAATGGTCTAGGTAGAAGTTGGAAAACACTGTTTAACAGAGCATAAAAGTGGGCTATTTTAAAAGGGTCATAATGTTCAAAAGTCATCCCTATGAAATCCTCCAACAGCAAAACATAAAATATGTATAATTTTTGCAAAATAGTATCTATAGAAGATATCTAACTATACTCTTGTTATAATTTATGTAACAAATAACACACACGTTTAAACACTTTAGGGTATTAGTCAGCAGACTTTAAATGTGTGTTCTGTGGCCAAACCACATATCTATGGAATGTGAAGAGTTATGAGAATCCACCTGCTTCAGCTGGGACAGTCTCTTCTTGTACTCCTACACCCTTATATTCAGTTTCCTAAAATGTATCGCTCAGCAAGGTTTCCCCAGTCATATCAAAACATAAACTAGTTGTTATGACTACAAAGAAGTGGACTTACTGGTTTTGACTTTAAGGCATTTACTTTTAACCCTTTTACCAATTGCATTAGATTGTGTCCAACATAGCTGATAAGGGACGAGAGGTTGAAAATAAAGCCAATACAAGAAGAAAAAACGTACAGTGCCAAATACATACTATTTCCACTGAGATCATTTCAGAAGCAAGAAGGGACTTTTTCCAGGATTACAATCTAAGTGGTGACACCATGTCAGTTCCTGATTTATGTAATGTGTATTCTGAAAGCTCACACCATGAAGAAATGTCATCCTTTGTATAGGACTGCTTCTGTTCTAGAGTGTCCCCAACTTAACCCTTTCAGGGGCAGTCAGGAAGGCAGACGTACAAACCCAACATGCACAGATAAAACATAATGCAACAGTTGAAAAAACAAAATCAAACAAAAACACATTTGGTGTAAGAAGTAGGATATAACTATCAAAATATTACATTCAGGTAAGATGCAATCTGTTCTTCAGTTATGAACGTCGAAGTCCTTTCTCAGGAATTAAGATTGTTAAGAGATGTGCACTCACAGTTAACATAAAACTACACATCCTTGCCTCAAAAACTTACAAAAAGGTATCTGGACTTGGTTCCTGCAACCAACTAGGTACTGCTCTTTTGAAAATTCTCAAACAGCTATGTGTGAAAAAAAACAACAACAAACAAACAAAAAAAAACTATGCAGTTGCACTTTTCAATAATGGCAAGAGGTTCGTGAGGGAGACCAGTTCAGTTTGGCCAGTCAGGAAGAGAAAAAAAAAAGTGTGCTATATTTTGGCAATGGAGGACAACCCCCTTAATATGACTGCAATGAACAAAGAAGAAACAGATCTTGAAATATGTGTCAACTCCATAGGCAGTGGAATTCATGAAAGCAGACATTAGAGAGTGTAATTAACAGACTATATATGCACCATTTTTTACCATCAATAATCAATTGCTCTTCAACTTTCATGTATATAGACTACCTATTCAGAAGAGGAATCGAGATCCTTTATACCCTATGACAATAGCCAATTCCAGTGGATCCCAAAATTTCTCAGTTCGAGGCACCCTTAGGGTCTCCATAATTTTTTCAAGGCACCCCTAAGCCAAAATAATTACCAAGTAGTCCCCCGCCTTGCTTACCACTGGCCCTGCCACGGCACCCCCTATGAGATCGCCACGGCACCCCAGGGAGCTACGGCACACAGTTTGGGAACCACTGGCCTATTCACATACTGAAAAGTCCGTAACTATTGGTGTCCTAATCGGCTCTCCCCACACGATATAGCCCAGGATAAGTTATCACCTCGGAGGATCTTTAACTGAGTTAACATTTTTGTTTTTTTCCCACCAAAATCATGTTACCATCTTATATTTTTTAAAGCACAATTTTTTTATATAGTCCTATTCTAATAAAGTACTTCACCTTCATAACAAAGATTGCACAGATACCCCCCCTTTTTTTTTTTATCGTCAGGAACATATGTCTTACGCACAGTGTCAGGCTGTTCAAAAGAGGCAAACTAGCCCAAAATGTAACAATTTAAGAGATTTTTCTTTAAACACCTATCAGTTCAGTATTTGCAATCTAAAACCTGCCTTGAGTTTTGCAGGATACTTTTAAACATATATCCTTACTGTCTACAAGAAAGGTTTAACTCTCTTTTAATATAAGGGATGAACACTGCAGATCTATTAGTTATTTTACAAATAATATACAAGTGTATAGAGATCTTTAACCTCAGCACCAAGAAGCAATCATGGAAATGCTCAAGGTTCTCAAGAAACCCGCTATTGCCTGCATGTGGCTGTTCCGCTGGTTGGGAAGAGTGGCCTTCATTCTCAAAACTATTTTTTGTCATTAACGTCTCCTTCAATGCAGACACTTAATGTGCTCTTCCACTGGACTTCATAGTTGTTCAATATTTGTTGACAGCTCCCACTAATACCAGTAAATTAAAAAGATGCAGCCTGCACATGTTTACTTTATTTTTCTCTAATATTGGATATGTGCCACACTTTTCATAAACAGGTCATCATCATAACCATTTATTTATATAGCGCCACTGATTCCGCAGCGCTGTACAGAGAACGCATTCACATCAGTCCCTGCCCCATTGAAGCTTACAGTCTAAATTCCCTAACATACACACAGACACAAACAGACACACAGACTAGGGTCAATTTTGATAGCAGCCAATTAATCTACTAGTATGTTTTTGGAGTGTGGGAGGAAACCGGAGCACCCAGAGGAAACCCATGCAAAGATGGGGGGAACATACAAACTCCTCACAGATAAGGCCATGGTCGGAAATTGAACTCAAGACCCCATCGCTGTGAGGCAGAAGTGCTAACCACTAAGCCATTGTGATGTCACGGTGGCTTAGTGGTCACCATAAATTCTCCTATAAATTATTTTATCAGTTCAGAACCTGGAGATAATTCTTAAGGGCCAATTCAATTTGGCCGCGCCTGCGTAGTATTACCATTAGTACGGTTTGCTCGAAGCCCTCAGGGCTCGGTTAAAATTACCGTATTAACACTAAGGGGCATATTCAATTAGGATTCCGGTCCGCGGTGAACCTGCGCAGTATTGCCGGTAATAACGCAGATTTTAGTACGCAACCCTATGGGGTGCGCACGAAAATCCACGTTACTGTGGTAACGTGGACTGACTTCACGGCCCTTTCCGGCGCAATCCCGCGGACAGGAAACCTAATTGGATATGCCCCTAATACTTTAGTGCAGAGTTATTTCAAGTATAACGTGACCGAATTGAATTGGCCCCTTAAAATCATACAGACGAACAAACAAGTCACTACCTGACTACATAAAATAAAAAACATTCTCCTGAGTGACTGCAAGGTGCAAAGTAAAACAAAGGTAAATGTAAAGTGGTTCCGCAGCATTTATACACAGTTTAGTCATGTGTGTGTCATTTCCTCTGTGCATGCAATCTTCCTGACTCCTGTCACTTCCCAGCCTGGGACATGATGCATATAAAACTAGGATGTGTGAGGCAATGCTTATATACACAAATCGTAAAAATCGAAGAGATACCAGCAGTAATACAAAAACTTTATATATCGCAGGCCAAGAACAGAAGCACTGTCCCCATCAAAATCAGATCTGGCAACCTTCCTAACTGCAGCAAATGGTTAAAAAGTAGTGTTACATTTGTGACTTGTAGACATTATATCATTTGGATATACAAATGTTCACTTCAAACAAATGTAAAAAAAAAAAAAAAAAAAAAAAAAAGTGAAAGCTGAGACTGGGGGAGACACAGCAAAATATTTTTTTTTTTTTTTTTTAAAGAAGAACTTCAACATTAAACTTTTTCTTTACGAATGTAAATTACAGGCATATTTCAGGGCAACGGAGCAGGATCCAGCATGTAGTGTGCAGATCTAGCATGTGTCAAATTGTCCGCAACATTGTGGACTTGCTTTTTGACCAATATTATGGTAAAAAGTAACAGATTTCTGCTCACACCTTTATGATATGCGCAAAAATCAGCACCTCGCACTGATTTTTTATTAATTGAATCTGCCCTGAATTGTTTCTTTTAATTTTCTGAGTGGGAGTCACTTTAAGGAAACAGACTTGATGCATCACATGCGTTTCCCAAAGCAGAATACTGAAACTCCCTGCAATACATTTACTGCATGTACTGTGCTTTGAAAATAAAATAACTATGTTTGAGTCCTAGATTTAATTAATGAATCAGTGACATGTGAGTGGAGGAAACTTAGACACACGACTGAATTGTGGAGAACTGTAAATGACTTTCAGTTACCACTGATTGGGCCACGGATGCTGCACTGTGTAAAATAATACAATTAAAAGGAGAAAAAAAACAAAGGGAAAAGAAAATAGGTAAAAAACAGGCAGTGTGCCCTCACCCACCCCAAATCCTCAACAAGCCACCAAAACTTGACAGCCTGGACTGTTTTCCTCTATAATAATGTGATCATGAGACTGGGGTCCCCCCAGGGCCGGATTAAGGGAATGGAGGCCCCTGGGCTAAGGGGGCATCCATTCCCCCGTGAGGATCCCCCCCCCTCCCGTGATGCAAGCTGCCCGCGCCCCCCTTCCCCCGGCACTTACCTCCTTCTCCAGCGTGCTGTACGCTCTTTACTGAGGAGATCTCGTGAGAGTGAGACTCATGAGATCTCCTCAGTAAGGAGACTACAGCACCCCCGCCCCCGACCGATCAATACTGCTGCTGAGCACTTTCAAGGGCCCCTGGATGCCATAGGCCCCTGGGCTGTAGCTCAGTTAGCCCTATGGTTAATTCGGCCCTGGGTCCCCCAGCTATATTGCAAGTTAGCCTATACATGGGAGCATGAAAATTAACAAGATTGGAACCAGTGGAGTGGTCTACATATAATGGGTCCCTAATACCCCTGCCCATTAAACCAAAACAGTACCATGCAACATCTGCGCAGAGATCTCCCATACCTTGTAATTTTGAGAAACTTTCATAACAGAGAGGTGCTTAATGGCACAAAAACAATCCAATCGCAGAATGAAGACTTTTTTTTTTTCCAGGATAATGTTCCATTAAAAAGGTTTTGTGACTACTGGACAACTCCCAGGAATCGGGTGATCCTGGTGCATACAAATTTACTGCTGGCATATAATTCAAGTTATTTCTAAGAATAGCAGTAGGGGCACATATTAACTGCAAAAAATTCTGCTAGACCTGACTAACTAGTTCATCAGTTCAATAATATTCTGTCCTCTGCTCCTGTTGTCATTTAATCACAATTTGATAATTAATGATATCTCATATTGGGCCTGAATCATTAAGGAACGTAAAACCTAACACATGATGTATTTTGCATAAAAATTGCTCTACGCATGCTCAGAAACGGACTATATGCCTGTAAACACTAGTGCATGCAATTCATCGAATCCAAAGGAATCTTGCGGCAGTCTGTGATTTTAAGGGCACAATGGGGGAGGGAAGGGGTATATGCACATAGGCAATGTACAGTAAGGGCGGGTCAAGGCCGAATGCACACAGCAGCATCCGATTAAAGCTGAGGTTTGTGATTTTAAACCGTATTAATTGCACCAGCTACAGGTCAGATGACAGTGCCGATTGATAGTGATGACGGTAGTGCACGCATGCCAGAACATGTGTATGCAATTAAAAGCAATTGTAAAAATGATTTGATGTTCATTAGGCATTAATAGCGTCCTGAAATATGTATGTCATGTAAACAAAACTAAAAGTTAAATATATGTTTATTAATGATTAAATTATTAAAAGGTGTTGATGTATTTAATTTGCGTTTTTCTCTATGGGACTTTATATTGTACATACGCATTGTGCGTATCCTGCAGTGTGTTGTGTTTGTCTGCATACAGCAAGTGCCATACAGGCAGAGCGTACTTAGCCGTGTATTGAACTAGAAACGTTTCTTCAGATCGGCTTGTACTTGAATACAGATATACCTGCATGTAATTTTCGTCCAATTGTACAAAAAAAACATACAAACAAACAACAGAAAACAAAACACAAATTGCGTACACTTTGCCTTCATTAATGAATCAGGTCCATTATTGGTAATCTGTCAGCCAAGGCATTCCTTACAAAGGAAAGGAAGGTGACACACTTGGCAGCTTTAAACTACTGTACAGCTTTAGGGAATAATAAAAGAGGCACATATAAAAGTTCCTTTCTGCTTAACAATTTCCTACTTCAAAGACAAAGTAAAAGGGTTCTCCACCTAGAACATAATATTACCTATGAACTGCCTATGGAGACAAAATAGTTGAACTTGCTTAAAATAAAATGTTATATCTGCTGTCTTGCGGGTGTGTTCACATGTCTGAAACTTGGTACTGCAAAGGGTAGTGTGGACTACAATTCCATGCCCTACCCCTTTGCACATGGCTCGATGTTGTGTCTACAAGCAAGCTTCAGCTAGAAGACAGCCATGGTAGAGTAAAGGTGCCTTTTCACAACACTAGGATATTTCAGAATATAGTAAATTTTTGATATTAGGCGGTGGATCCCTTTAACCTATCGAAAAACTGCTGGTTCTCTACAAAATTATAGTATATAAAATGTTCTGCAAATAGTCCTATAAAGATGGATACCATGTGCCCATATGAATGCCACTATTGCTTAAAGTAAGATCTCAGTGACAACCTAGTTTTCAACTTTAACATTTTGGTACTCCAGTAGTGGACCGATACCCTTCCCCATCTTACTATTCAGCACTAAAGGAAGTGTCAACTATCCTTCAGACTGAAAAGTTGCTCTGAATTAAAAATAAATAAATAAAAATCACCAGTCCATCCACATGATGCCTTTCTACTTCCACCCAATACTTACATTAAAAATATTTACATTAAAAATATTTATATAAACCATTCACAAATCTTAACATACTAAAAATTACAGCAGCTCATTTCTAACCTCCTCTATACAAATTTCAAATAAAGGAATGTAATCTCTTATCTGGAGACCAATATTTCAGAATGTTTTTTACTTGTTTGTTTTGCAGTTGATGTTACACATACAGACATGATCACCAAGCACACCTTTCTTTTGTCACTGTGAGGAGCTCTAATAAGCAATTAAACTAGGACGGTTAATGCCAGTAGCATCTTTTAAACACGACAAATAAATAACCTGTCCCTTACTCTTTGCAGTATTTATATCAGAAATTTCAATTTAATTTAGTTCATCTTGTCGTGATGTCACACTCACAAAAATAATAAATATACATATCTCACACAGTGTGAATGAGTATTTACAGCATGATTTCATTAATGTTATCACATATGAATGTGTGTAATCCTAGGCTTGGCTAAGACTCCACAACAATGTCACCATGTAGAAAGAATAAAAAGCTAGAACACCATACAAACATATGACAAACTTTTACAGACTCTGAATTTGGGTGGGGCTATTAATGTCAACCCTGCTTCTACATTATCATCTGATGCAGATATCAAATGATCCATCGTTGATGATGGGCAGGGAATGAAGGGGAGCACAGGGATCCACCCTATTCAATTCTCTACATGCCTATAGTCAAAAACAAATACATTGTGCTCGTGAACAATAAGAATTAAACTCTCAATCACAATTCAATTTAATCACAGACATACATGGGATAATTAATGTTAAAAAAAAAAGATTTAAGTATTTGAGGGAACATAGATTTCAGAATATTATTATAAATTGTACATGCAACAGAACCTAAGTGAAAATTGCAAACTGTAGTATCCAGCTTAGTGAGTCTACTATGGCTTTCCAACTGTTATGGGACTACAAAACCCACAATAATCAGAATGACAGGGCATGCTAGACATACGAACTGTCTCTATTAGTTTGGTCGTGTTGGAATTAATCTCCACCCGCCCAGGTTTCAATTCAATAACGAAACTGACGAATCCCAATAAAAACATTCGTTCTTCAGTAAGTAAAAGGCCATACGGGTCCTATTTGCTTTGCAGGCCACGCACTAGCAATCCCGAGCTGCACTGTGTCTGCGCCCGCCCGTACCTGCACTGCACGGCTCAGGAAGGTGCCGGCATCCGCCGCGAATTTCTTCACGTTGAAATCCATGTTCGTGGTGGCACAGGAGGATGATGGTGGCGGACCTCAGTGAGGGAGAAACTCCGCCCGGAGTTCTGGGCTGTCACACACTGGGGAGGCTACAACTTCTCACGCAGAACCTGTGACCGGAAATGGGAAAGTCTGCACGTCACCATAGAGATGACATGATGTTCTTGTTAACAGAGGTTGAGCCTCCTAGTCATACGTACTCAAAATAGTGTCTGTAAGTTGTGTGTCTCCGAACTACCATCGTGGAAGCCATTTTTGCTGAGACTAACCCTCGTTGAGGCTGATATTGTTGCTTACAACATGACTCCTCAAACGGAGTTTGTTTTATAGTGACAGTACCATGCTACTCAATAGTGTTAATGGTAGGTGGTGTGCTGGTAGTTATATTGATGTTATTCACGTAAAGCAATGTTGTGGTAGTATATACTCCCTAGTATACTCCCTAGAGCAGTGGATCCCAAACTTTTTCAGTTCAAGGGTTTCCATAATTTTTTCAAAGCTCCCCCAAGCCAAAATAATTACCAAGTAGTCTCCTGCCTTGCTTTCCACTGGCCCTGGCCGAGGCACCCCTGTGAGATCACTGAGGCACCCCAGGGAGTAAGTGTAGTTGTATCGCATTAGACAGACCATATGTATACTTGCTTTATTAACTATTTTACCAGGAATATATCTTTGCACTAATTCAAGTATATTGTGATGTCGACAACAGGTTATGTTACCCCAGAGGAGGGGTGAGAGATATTTCCCCTCCAGAGGAGGGGTGAGATATAATACCCCCACAGAGGAAGGGTGAGAGATATTAATATTAGACACAAATATTCTGTGCATATAGCCGTTAACTGTGCAAGAGGAGACGTATATAGGAACTGTACATTTTTATTTTATCACTGCAACCATTTAGGAATGTGCTAGAATGAAGAAGGCATGTAAATAAAGTTATTGAAACATCTGATTGCACTGCACCACAAAGGTACATGACCTATGTCCCAACATCTTCAAAGAGACTTTGTAACAAAATAACTTGCATGTGCGGGGACTACTGGTAATCTACATCCATGCCAGGAGATAGCCAGGGCTGAGAAGGAGGTGCACTTCAACACTACACACAGTGACAGGGTTACACATAAATTGTGTCTAGTTAGAAGCTGGCATATTAGTTATTAGATCCAGTTTATGATGATCGTATGTAGTCCTGTACTAGTAATGCTGGCAGTTTTGGAGGCCGAGGCTTCTTGAATTCGATGATTAGCGATACTCTGCAGTGAGGCCACAGGTCTTGACTGTGGAATAAACTGAATAGGTAATGCTGTGAAGCGATGAAGCACTGAGGTCCATAGAGGTGTTATAACTTCTGGAGCAGGACCGATGACGAGTGAGGCTGCAGCCGATGAATGAACGGCAATGACAGTAAGTATGAGCACCTACGGGAGTCAGAGGAGACGCTTCCTATCAGGTAGGGAGACCTGATGATCTGACACCCATAGCAAGAAGGAGGATCCTTATAAAGGGAAATGGCTGGTGATTGTCCTATCACAGTGAAGTAGAGGTTTTAAAGTTTCCCGGGGTTGTGCATGTGCAGAATACTTGGCAAGATGGCGTCCGAGGATAGAGGAATGCCAGGCTGTACAACAGATTGGAGTAACCACGGGAAACCCATGTATAAAAGGATCAGAATGGAACTAAACCGGTGAGATGCATGATAGTATTATTATACTGCTATGATGTTCCCAATAAATATCTCATCTATGTCTGAATAGAAATGTGTGTACAGCAAACACCATAATCAAGAGTCTCAAAAACATGTAATATACACAAGAACCTTATTAAACAGGAACTGGTGGGCAGCAGAGAATATTAATAAAGTTGTAGACACAGGTGAACACAACTTGGATGTAATTTACGGGCCAAAAATGCGCACACTGAAATAGTATATTTTAGCTCACAGGCTGAGTTGCATGCATCTGAAGATGTGTTCAGCTCTTCATCTGTTGCATATGGACCAAGTTTATGGCAGGTATATATATACCCACATGCACAATCAGGTAGTAAGCACAATAAAACTTTGTAAACATTTGTTTTCATTGCGAAACATGCATTCACTATTAGGCTTCATATAATTCAGCAGATATAACCTTCTTTCTCGTGCAAGTAGCAAAAAAAATGTGAAAAAAATCTGCACACAAAATTAATTTAATATACAAGCAATGAAGCAAGCACCCAGCAGCTTCAGAGTTAAATTCACAGTCAACCAATCAGACGTGGTTAACTAGTAATGGATGATCGTCAGCATTATCATCAAAGTGCATTCTCAACAGTACCTAGGCTCGTACAACTAGTATGGTTGTAAAAAGCGTATCTGTACCCGTATTCAGGTTCGCTTCATAATAAGACCTACCTCCAGAAGCGTGCTAATGATTCATAAATGTATTAAGGAATCTGGCTGCTCTTTCTTCTACCAGGCTCCCATTTCTGGAACAAACTACCTGAGTTACTTAAATCTACCATTTGTCTTCATTCTTTCAAAACGTCTGTCTTTCTGCTTTATAAAAATATTAGTAATTATAATACTTAATGCATTTTCTCTATATTAGGTCACAACTGTATATAATTCATCCTGTACATACTTGAAAACAAGAAGTGACTCAATGTATTTCTACCTGGGAAAACACTTTATAAATAAATAAATCTTATGGGAAGGCATGAAATAGTCATAGAAATAAATATTAATTGACTATGAAAAATGTTCTGTGATATCAAACTAGTAAGTTAACTAGCTGTCAGCACAAGTAATTGAAGTAAAAACCCTGTGCAAACTACTAAACACAGGTACTAAACAATAGTAGTATAGCAAAGAAAAAAGCGGGGACAAAGCATTTAAATAAATGTATACCTAAAAACATCCTAAACACTAAACATTTAAATTTTAGATAACTAAAATGTCAAAAACATGATCATATACAACATAATTATAATTAATGGATAGTGCCACCCAAAATGTAAATTTAATACTGAATTAAAGGAATTACGTTTTAACAGTTTTGCTTAGTAGATATGGAGAAATTGGCCATTTCCACTAAGAACTCCAGTGGCTATAAAAGGCTCCATGCTGCTGTTCATAAATAGTTGATGTCAATGCTCCTTTCTGTTAACTTCCCAATTATAATGGTGCTATATGTTAGCTGAATAAACAAAAATATAAAAAATGATATAATATATATATATATATATATATATATATATATATATATATATATATTTATATACATATATATATATATATCTTAAAATGTGCAGCCATAATTAGAGGGAGGGGAGTCCTAATTCAGCTCTAAGTTGCAGTGTAAAGCTTCCCAGTATTTGTGTGCTACATAACAGAGCAAGCAATATTTTCCTTGCATACAGAAAATTTCTCCCGACGCGATTTTGTTACTGATTTTACCAACGACTAAAAGTACCGATCAACATGCGAATTCATGTGTACACACTATACACATTTTACAAGATTTGTCTTCAGATCTATGCTCTTCATCTGTCATATGCATCTGCTGAAAAGATAGTGACTCTGCACACTCTGTAGAGATCTGCCTACACCGCTGGTCATGGGAGCATACACACTTCAGAATTTGCCCGACATAGTTCCATCGTTTATAGAGATTTTTAGTCCAGTTATAAAATCAAATCATATGATAAAATGTGCTTTAGTATGATAAAATATGACCATGGGATCATACACACTAATGCAATATCGGCTCTAATGATCGTTTATCATGGGATTGGCACATTAATCGGGCGAAAGACTTTTAGGGGCATATTCAATTGACGGCGGGATCGCCGAAAATCCCGCGCTCAAAAAATATTACCATTGTTACGGTAATATCTCGCTGGATTTCATCCAGTGAGTAAATTACCATATTAACGGTTTTCCCGTGCAGGATTACCGTAATAACGGTAATATTTTTTGAGCGCGGGATTTTCGCCGATCCCGCCGTCAATTGAATATGCCCCTTAGTGTGTACCCAGCCTTACTAAACAAGGCCCAATGTGTTTAATATGAAATTTACACTTAAATGTAGTCTTTATTGAGAATTGTCACATATTAACAAAAACATATAGTAAACTAGTGCATGCTTATACTTTTATCCAGTCAAGCAGTTCATATATATATATAGATGATTTCCTGATATTTCAAAAATGACTCTAAGCAGAAAGTGTAACAAACAGTCATTTTGATGAAGAAGCTTATATATGTTATGGCAACCAGTGCGGCATAAACTTGTAGAACTATAGTAGAAGAGGTCTTCACCTTTAGCATCCGCCTTTCCCATAGAGACTAGTTACGCTCACAGGTACTTTGGATGCCCCCAGGACTTACACTCAGTGTAGTACAAGTTTATGTTCACACGGCAGCGCACAGGTACAGAAGGTAATACACGGGGTAGAGACATGCCAGAGATCTACGGACTGGACAGAGCACCGGTGGAGACGTCAGGCACAAGCAGGGTCAGGGCCACAGGCAATGGTTCAGAGTCCAGGTACAGGCAGAAGGTCAGGGTCACAGGCAATGTTTCAGAATCTGGGTACAGGCAGAAGTTCAGGGTCACAGGTAAAGGTTCAGAGTCCAGGAAACAGGCAGAGGTCATACACAGAGAATGCAATCCAAGGTTTCAACACCAATAAAGCACAGGAGCTGGCAGCAGTATTGAGACAGAACGCTATAACCGGCAGTGAGGCTCAGTCCTCACTGCCTTAAATAGCGCCAAGGGCCAATCAGAGCAAGGCCCTGCAAGTGCTCCCAGGTTTTTGCATAATAAATTACTGGCTCAGTTGCCAAAGAGAAAGCAGAGTGCCCAGCTGCAAAACTAAACAGCCATGATTTGGCTGAACCTAACTAGTCCTGTTCGCGCGTGCCCGGCTGTGTGACAGCTGGCCGGGCATGGTGGCAGGGAGCAACAGACGTCCGGTTGTTGCCTAGGCAACCGGGACGTGGAGACTGGAAGTGATGTCCCGGTTGTCATAGCGACGTCCGGAATGCCAGAGACCAGGGGCAGCGAGTCGTGGTGGTGCCTGCAGCCGCCGCAGCTCCAGTTGAAGGAGGAGGAAAGCATAAGTAAACAGGGCTGCCAAGAGAAATTTTGGACTCCGAAACAACAACTTCATGGGGCCCCCCTATAGTCGACTAAAAGAGAAACCTATGTGCCGCCGTAAGGGGTGTTGCCATACCATTGGGGGTGTGGCTGTGCCTCATTGGGGGTATGCCTAGGAGGTGAAAAGCAGGCACTGCCTGTATCCATCTCTAGAAGGCTGTGGCTAGATCCCAGTCAGAGTCCCTGTGAGAGGCTGCCCAATACCTCCCCCCCCCCCCTTACCAGGAAACACGAGAATAAAAAAAAAACAGCGGAGAAAAAAATTAAATTAGTAAAAAAACACAAAAACGTTGGCAGTCTGCGTGGGGTTCTCACGATCTGCTTCCGGCAGCTCCTGTGTTGCTACTCAACCACTTTGTTCAAATACTTTCTTGCCTTGTGAACCCTGACAGTGGGCCTAGGCCCACTAGGATACCCAGGCCCTGGTAATCAGTACCCACCTCCCCCCTCTCGGCGCCCCTCTAAGCAAATACATAAAATATTCTTATTTCCATTGCAAGAACAGTGTCTGCCTGTAAAAGGAAAAAGGTGAAGAATAGCGCAGATAAGTTGGCAATAATATATATTACAGCTTAGTTATTCTTTTGTCAAGCCGGACACATTTTATACATATATATATATATATATATATATATATATATATATAATATGTATATGTGTGTACCATTGTACAATAAGAAATAAAAGCCTAGTAAAAGTGCATTGTGCTGACAGTATAATGTTAATTTGTAGAAAAGGTTAAAATAAGGCTAATTTAAGACTGATATATAACCAGTAGAACAACTCAGCCCATTAGATTACGAAATAATAAATAAACCATGTTCTGAAATGCTAAAATCTATATTTTAAATATCATAAACAGGTGCAATTTCATGACCTTCATTAAGACCATAATGGGTAGGGGTGTTACACTGGTATATCCTTAACATCTCCCAGTGTGACAATTTGAATGGGATATTACCCCCTCTGGGACCCAATTCAACATGTTCAATTGCTGGATCAGCATTATGTTGATGTAAAAAATATTTCGACACAAAGTGACTTTCCATCTTGCTTTTGATATTTCTAATATGTTGTTGTATTATTAACTTCAAGGGACACTTTGTTTTGCCCACATATTTCAATCCACAGGAAAATTCCAAGAGGTAGTTAACTGATGATGTAAAATAGTTCATGAGGTTCTTAAAGTCATGTTTACTGCTATTATTGAAATTATAAAACCCTTTCTATTAGTACTAGTATATATTCAAATATTACAATGATTACATTTGTTAAAACCTTCACAATCAATAAAATTATTTTTGTAGTGGCTTCTGTAAGCATAGTAGTGGCCAAAATGTTTTTCAAATTCTTGTTTTTTCTAAAAAGAATTCTCGGTTTGTGAGGAAGGATATTAGTTAAAACTGGATCCATTTTTTAAATCTCCCAATGTTTATTGATTGTAGATCTAATACTATTCTCACAGCAATTATATTATATTGTGTGATAAAGGCCAAGTAATCCTTTTATTCATTTTTCATGGAATATTTTAGCAGATTTATCCTTTTACCACATTCTATTTTATTCATTGCACATGTAATTAGTTTTTCAAGATAACCCTTATATAGGAAAAGTTGTTCTGGGATTCTTCACTGGGATTTGGCTGTGAATTTCAAATGACTGATATGTGTGAGGAACGAGTTCAATGTATCAATGTCACCATCCCACAAGAATAAACACTTTTGGGAAGAGCTGGCATGTTTAAATTAGTCAAGGGTATGGCCTGGGAAATGAAAAAACATATAGTGTAGAACCTAAGAGCACTTGTAGTTTCCTCCAAATCAGTTTGACTTTAGGTCACAACCACCATATGTATATAAAATCTCGAACTAAATCACAACCACTAAAACAAAAGGAATTTAATTTAAGATGTGTAACAGGAAGATATGTAGGAGTATAATAAACAATGTGTAAAGTTTGGAAAGCTTGTTCCTTGAAGAGCCATTGACAGAACACTTCTACACATCATATGAAATCTGGATCCACTGGGAATACAATAATAATATTTATTTACATTTCCCAATTTGAAAACGGATAAGAGACTGTAAATAAAAGGAAACTCGCGATTATCAGCCTGTTAGTACTAAATGGGTCTTTTACAGTGTGTGAGTGGATCCTCAATAGGGCCACGTACAGTTTTTGAAGACTAGAATCTGCTAAGACTGAGAAGAAAATATTACTTTCTGGAAAAAAAAAGTTATAGTTTGATTTCAGGAACCTAGAGTTGTTTGTCGTTAAATTAATTATTTAAAGCTACCAGATAAGTCTCCAGGAACCAGTTTGGGCTTTATATCAATTAAATTATATTTCAAATACATGTTAAAGTCAGGTTAGATTGGAATAAGTCAATAAATCTGGAGAGTTATTGTATTTAGCCAGATGATTGTAGACAAGCATGGATAAACTCATGGATACAAATCAATCTACAGAGACCTTGATGTTCTCTTTTCCACTGTACATGATGTTGTTAGGGAGTTTAAAGCCAATCTCCCTGGAAGGCAAAAACTTGATAGAAGATTGCAGCGTAGGATTGTCCAAATGGTGGAAAAAGAACCTCAATTATCTGCCAAACAGATTGAAGTTGACCTTCACACACTGGGTACAACAGTTTCCATTTGTACCATCCGTTGCCAACTCAATGAAATGGGTTTATATAGCAGGAGGCCCAGGTGGGCTCCACTGCTGAGAGAATGATGTAAGGAAGTCTAACAGGAATTTGTCAAAACATATCTTAACAAGCCAAATTACTACTGGGAGAATGCCCTGTGGATATATGAGACCAAATTAGAGCTCTGTGGTACAGAAAGCAAAATGAAAGGAACACATTCCCTAAAGTAATTTATGGAGGAGGTTCAGTGATGGTTTGGGGTTGCTGTGCTACATTTGGCCCTGAGTTTCTTGAACATGTGGTCATGATGAAATCTGAAGATTACCAGGCCATTTTGAAGAGCAATGTTTAACCTAGTGTCAAAAATATGGGTTTCCGGCGAAGGACACATGTTTTCCAGCTGATCAATGTCTCAAAACACTCTCCATAAAGCACCCTGGAATGGTTCAAGACAAGATGGTGGACTGATTCAAAGTCAGACTCTAAATCCCATAGAACACCGGTGAAGAGATTGGAAGACAACAGATGGGATACGGCAGCCTTCAATTCTGGGGAAACTGGAGCAGTTTGCACAATAAGAGTGATCAAAACTGCTAGTAGAGAGGTGCAGGAAGCACATCCATGGCTATAAGCAGTGCAGTTATTTTGACAAAATGCTGAGCTGTGCTACCAAATATTAAGTCTAGGGTGTCAATAACTTTTTCAATGTCATTTGTTTTAGTTTTTCTCATTTAAAAGAATATATAGTATTAAATTCAGAGCCACAAACAAAAAGCTCTGCACAGTAGAGAAAGAAGTGTGGAGACCAATTACTGCCGTTCAATGTACCTTATGTTTAGGGAAAATTGTGAGTTATTTGAAAATAGTGAGTCAGTATTTTTGGCAATGGTTATGTGTGAGTATATATGTGTGTATGTGTGTGTGTGTGTGTGTGTGTGTGTGTGTATGTATATGTATATATATATATATATATATATATATATATATATATATATATATTTATTCCGACAGATCCGAGTTTTGGGGTTCAGAGGTAGTCTGCGAGCTGCCTCAGTTTTGCTCACCAATTTCGGATCTCAAAACAAGGCACACCCTAATTTCCGGGGAAAATGTTGGATATCGCAAGTTTTGGATGATATCTTTTGAATTATAGCTGTCCCAGTTTTTATCTTCCACTTTGAACTAGAGTGTAAGGAGGTAGATGGCTGCAATGCTCTCCTCCGAAAATTATGTGTAAAGAGAGTTAGACAGGGTGAAATAGGCAATTTAGATAGCAAGCAAGCTGTCATTTTACTGCAGTTTATGTATGTAGAGGTCAATCTGCTATAATTGTGTGCTGCTGATCAATAGAGTGTCATAGAGTTTAGACTGAAAAGTGGCTACTGGTTGTTATTAATAATATTACAGTATACTATTATATATATACTGTACTAGTATATACATCTGAACTTGTATTTAGTGGATAAAAATAGTGCTATTGCTGTATGACTCTGAGCAGCAGATCCTGAAAAAAACACATATATTTCTTAATTCCTTTCTTTTAAAATTCCAGGTGTTTTTCTACCAGTAAAAACAATTATTCTAAGGGGCAGTCAGGGACATCTTGTTTAATAATCTGGCAAAAACCAGGGTGTTGGTGGAGTGTGAGCAGCAGCACCACCACACAAAAAAAACCATATAACATTTTGTTTTTTAAGAACCAATTGGCTAAATTTCAATTATAAAGTTGTGGAGCAGGTAATTCTTTCATTCCCCTATCTCATTGGGTGTTCACCTGTTGTGGTGGCAGCTACAAGTAGCTCCAAACTCAAGTTGCATTGCTCATCTTGTCAATGTCAACCATGGATCGTTCTAATGATCAGATGCATGTACTGGCAGTAGTATTACATTTTATAATTCTGCTAGTAAAAAAAGGTAATGTGCGAGCAAAGCATAGGAAAGCGTCCTCCAAATTCAAACACGGATTGTCAATCTCAAAGAAAGCATCAGCTCTTGATATAAGGAAGAGGATTAAGAGAGCATTGTCTGATGAAAGTAGTGATTTGTACAAAAGATGAAAATAGCTAACATTCCATACACCACCAGCAGTGTCAAGACAAGGCTCAGACTATGTCCACTTTTTGCTAGTAAGGGTCTTGCTACTACATGTCAATTGAGAAAAGAGTGCCTAAGTTGGTCATGCATCTTCCTTAACTCCCAGGCCATCATGGATGTCCTTATTATTAATCCAATTTTCAATTCCATCTGACTCCTCTAATGCAACCTTGATTCCTAAGAGACATCCTTTCATGCTACAGCTGCTGCTGCTGAGGGGGATACATCTATACGGAAGGAGAGCAGGAAGAGTAAGCATAGTTTTACACAATAGTCTGTGAAGCAAACGTTTGCAAGAGGAACAAAGTATGGCAGTCAGCATCCTGTTGCAGATCACTAAAGACATGACAGCTATATTAGCATTGGATATGCATCTAATTTCCATGATCAATGCATCAGGTTTTACTCAGTTAGTTGATGTCATGTGTCCACGCTAACAAATTTAATCTCTATTCCATTTCTCCTGAACAGCAATTCCCCAGCTGCACCAGGAGGTTAAACAAAAACAATTCAGTCCAAAAGAAAATGCTATTGTACTGGCTGACTACTTAACGATGGATATGTGTGCAAAAAAAAAGTCATATGTAATGTCTTTCTTTTCAACATACAAAATTTTTTACAGATGCAAACAGATCCTTCTGAGCAAACTGTTGGCTCAAGTCGCACATGACACGTCTCCTGCTTCATCTTCTGCTAAAAATAGTAGTGGCAGAAAAAACTTCCCTTTTTTCAAGATACAAGTAAAAAGCGGTGACGGTTATTCAATGGATCTTTTCCAATCCTGTAAATTAGTTGGTGCAATCTGCATTTTCGAGACATGATCTATTATTTGACAATTTTTATTTCGGATTTCTTTAACCCAAATGAATGGATGCATTTCTACAATTAATTTGGCAACACAAATGTCTACACCCACATAATGAATGCTTATTACAGTAATTTGCATATCTGAAAAGATCCTCATACCACTGAGTTCTCTCTCCTCTTAATGTAGGTTTTGTAACTCTGCCAAAGAAATAAAGGACTTTTTACTGTAGCTTCCCTGTCAGTGATGAATGCCCTCTAACTTTCAAAATGTATTGTCTGTGAAGCCTTTTTTAACATTTTTATTCTGGGTACAGCCCACCTTCGTCTATCTACTTATATAAATGTCTAATGATTCTGCTGTCAGTTTAATGACCACTTCTTCAGGTCTTGTTGCTTCACTGTCAATGATGGATGCCCTCTAACATTCAAAATTTATTATGTGCGTAGTCTTTCAAAATTTTCATCATGGGTAAAGCCCACCTTTGTCTATCTAAATATATAGTGATGCTGCTGTCAGTTTAATGACCTTTTCTTCAGGTCTTGAAGCTTCACTGTCAATGATGGACGCCCACAGGTTTCAGGTTTTTTATTATGGATAAAGTCCATCCTTGTCTATTTGCTTGTCTAAACATCTAATGATGCTGCTGTCAGTTTAATCTTCTTCAGGTCTTGTAGCATCAGTGTCTATGATGGATGCCCTCTACCATTAAAAATGTATTGTGTGCGTAATCTTTCAAGATTTTTATTATGGGTAAAGCCCATCTTCATCAATCTAAATGTGTAATTATGCTGCTGTTAATGTAGCTTCTTCTGTCTTGTAGCTTAACTGTCAATTATGGATGCCCTCTACCATTAAAATTTTAGTGTGTGCGTGGTCTTTCAACATTTTTATTGTGGGTGCAGTCCACCTTAATGTATGTAGTTGTCTAAATGTCTACTGATACCACTGTCCGTCTAATGACCTCTTATTTTTACTACTAGTGTCTGTTTATAAAAACTCAGGAATATCATTTTCAGCATTTAGTGACCGCATGTAGATAATTTATGCACACTTGTGTCATTATCTTTCATATGTAATTTTGCCTATTTTCAAAATTTTTAATTAAATCTAGATCCAAAACTAAAGCAAAAAGTGTCACGAACGCCCAGCCTGTCCCAGATACAGCAATCTGAACAGCTGGCACCTTAGTCACTTAGCAATGAATACACCTTTTCTGCCACCACAAAGGATTTATTATGGTGTCCTTACGTTCACCAGAACCACTTATACACATGTAGCATTAGACTCCCTGGGCTTCGTAAGTTCACAAAGAATCACGGAGAGTACGCTTGATAACATAGGTTTACTCTGAAAAATGTTTCCAAGGCTTATTTACAAAAAGGTAATAAACAAACACACAATAGGTTTGCACAGATGAGTTTCAGAAAATAAAATAGGAAATAAAACCAGAATCCCTACTCACAAGTTCAGGAATTGGCGTGTGAAGAGTACACATTGAGAAGAATGGCACATTTCAGTCGTGGTAGACCCTCCTCAAAGAAATGGACAATCTGATGTCTGAAACAAGGGATTTTTAAACATTTCTTGTTGGGCTCTTCACCCGGCACCTTAGGAATTTTATTTTTCACCTACGTTAGATGGATGGCCAAAATGAGTTGTCTCCAAAGTAAATTATCACTAAGATATATGTTTGGGCACCTCAGAGAATCTCTCAACTCTGATCTTTCTGATTGGCTAAGCCTAACTCCTCTGCATACACAAACTACTCAGAGATCTGTCTCTTGGCCTGGCTAGTTTCAAAAGACAATTGACACTAGCCTAGGTCAGACTCAGGTCAGTTAACAAAATACCCTTTGGAAGGTTACATAAAATATTCAGAGTGTTATACATAAATTCAACAGAAAATAACAATCATTCATTAGATAGACTGTAATCACAACAAAAAGCTTTCATGAGTTTTGAGCAATACCAAAACCAAAACAGGAAGAAGTTATATATATATATATATATATATATATATGCGTGTATGTGTGCAGGTGTGTGCATTTATGTAATCAGGGCTTGCGGTGACGGCCAATGATGTCAGGGCGCCATTGAGACAGTTATCCGGTGGAGAACGAAGAGGACGCCGAGGGACCTCCAGCGCCGGAAGTGGCAAGGAGCCCTTGCAAGGGCTGTGACCTACCCTGCCACGCGAATACGCTGGAGAAGAAGCCGGCGCGGCGAGCATCGGCAGGGAGCCCCCGTCAAGAAGACGGCGGGAGCGCCAAACAGGAGAAGAGGCGTCGGTGTCTGGAGGGTCTGGAAGAACTAAAGGCGGTACGGCAAGCAGAGTTACCTACGTGGAGCAGGCGAGTATAAAATACTCAGGTAGGTTGGGCATAAGGCCCTGGGGGATTTTCCAGGCACTAGTCCTGTGCAGCAGATAGCGGCAGCCACTGTAGGCGTTTATTGGGCACAAGGCCCCAGAGTTAGTCAGGTGGGGGGCACAAGGCCCCAGAGTTAGTCAGAGTTAGTCAGGTGGGGGGCACAAGGCCCCAGAGTTAGTCGGGGAGGGGCACAAGGCCCCAGAGTTAGTCGGGGGGGGGGCACAAGGCCCCAGAGTTAGTCGGGGGGGGGGGCACAGAGCCCCAGAGTTAGCCAGGAGGGCACAAGGCCCTAGAGCTTGGTAGGGCACAAGACCCTAGAGTGTAGCAGGGCACCAGGCCCTTGAGTGTAGCAGGGCGCCGGTCCCTTGAGTGTAGCAGGGCGCCGGTCCCTTGAGTGTAGCAGGGCGCCAGGCCCTTGAGTGTAGCAGGGCGCCATGCCCTTGGAGTGTAGTAGGATGCCAGGCCCCTCAGTGTAGAGAGGCACAGGCCTCTGGGTGAGGGGAGAGATAGGCTTCCACCAGCATAGCAGGGTGGCTGTCCTGTAGTGTAGCTGGACATTGGGTCCTTGCGGTTAGAGGGAAAGAAGGTCCCTGATAGTTAGCAGGGCAGTAGGCCCTTATAGTTGGTAGTGAGCGTTCGGCCCAGGTCTAGCAGGACCCTAGGTCCTGAAGTAGTGTAGGGGGCACTTGGTCCCTTGGTAGGTAAGTAGTAAAGTACTGGAGTGGTTTAGAGAACCCCTCCATCCGTTCATAAGGGCACCTAAAATCCTCGGGCCACGGGTGGAGGCCTGCGTAGCCGCAGAGTGCCAGTGGACCTGGATGACCAATGGCGGGTGAGTAGGAAAATCTCAGTCGCGGAGGCAAAGGGTACAGTGCGTTCCATAGCGGTCCCTCGGGATTGAGTGAGTATCTGGGGTGTTGGGGAAGGGAGTGTTCTGTGTGGCTTTGTCTCCCTTGTTTTACAGGTGTTGGCTGTCAAACAAGGTTTACGGAAGATCCCGGCGAGTGAGGACCTCTAGAGTAGAAGGGATAGAGGGAGTCGCCATTGTAGACACATGTTCGTATTTCCCCCTTTCCCCTTACAGCAAAACAAATGCCCTGCACACGAAGACGGGCCCTTTTCCCCTGTGGCGTTTTGGGCGCTCGGACATCCCGACCCCTCCCCCAGTGGACCTTTTACAACACAGCAACACAGTGTGCAGAAGAACAGAAAGAAAAGGTTGGAGCAAAGTGATGCGATAACTGAAAAGATGGTGGATGCCAAAAAAAACCTCCAAGGGGTATATTTACTAAACTGTGGGTTTGAAAAGGTGGAGATGTTGCCTATAGCAACCAATCAGATGCTAGCTGTCATTTATTTAGTACATTCTACAAAATGACAGTGAGAATCTGACTTTTTCAAAACCACAGTTTAGTAAATATACCTCCAAGACTAATTTGATCTGCTTGCAACAACGCTAGCAAGAAAAATAAAAAGTGCAAGTAGACCTATACAAATCCAAATGGAATATTTGATGTGTGATGTCATTTGTAGGTCCATCGCAGAGGATTTGTGGCCAGACAGAATTTTAACGCCATCCAACCACAGGCAGGCACCATCACAAACATTTTGGCCTACCCAAACTTGACATTCAAATATGGGAGGGCAATGTATTATGCCAAAACCCTATATGACTTAAACACCAATTCCCAGCAAGTGTGCATCACTACACTGGGACTCCATCCCCAATGGATAACAGCGAACTGTTGCATTATGAGCAGCTGTGAACCCCTTATTTGGTTTTATTTATTGTATTGTACATTTTTTATATAATGTATAGTTTCTATTTTAATAAAGGGTTATTGTTTTACCAAACTTCAAATACTGTTCACGCAGAACTTCAATTATAGCATCACAGGTCGCAGGTATGATCAAACCCAGAGCTTGTGGTGAAATTGCTGTGCTGTATTTGAAATCAGCCAGTGTCCTTCCTGTGGCCAGAAATCTCAGGGTAGCAACCAGTCTCTACTCTGCAGATATGGGTCTTCATAAATGGGTGTCCCCCTTCTGTATGAGGGGGGTTACAAATTGTAACAGTTCCTGGAATGTGGGATCACTCATCCGCAGGAAATTCCTGAAGTCGTCAGGGATGTCCCGTATCTCCTGCAGCAGGTGCATATGAGAGAATGAGTCTCTCATCTGGAACCACTCTTTGGTCCAACAAGACCAATTTTTTTTTCTCCTTTCCCTTCGGGTGTGTATTTGCAGTCTTCTGGCCATAATGAGTAGCAAAAGAGATTTTGGGAGGTTCTTATCAGAGATGTTCTGCCCAGTATTTAAATTTCTTGGCAATGTTACTGCAGAGACGTCATATGTCATTTCAGTGTGTACGAAATGAAAATCTTAACACGACAATATGGTTGCGAAAAGTCGCTACCTGGACAGTCGGTCTTTCGTCAATCGTTTAAAACGTGTCCAGTGTGTACGCAAGAAACGCCCGAGCGATTTGACCTTCAGTCGAAGGTACAACCGTTGTAGATAACACGTCAGTTGGAAAATTCTCTAGTGTGTGCCTAACCTTAGTAAACCACACATTTTCAGAAAACTCATCCAGTGTGGGATATAGAAGGCATGTTTAGGGTACAATTAGTACAAATATGTTGCAACTGGTAGTACCATGTTAGAAATTTACTAACTAGCTGTTACAGTGGCAATAATGAACAAGATGCTTTGTTCCTTTATTAGGTGAATTTAGTTATACAGATGGATGACATATTAGCATTACTTGTTCCACATGTTTAATGATGATGCTCAACCAGTAGATGTCACCAAACTACAGCAAAATAATAGTTTGTTCACAATCTTACAACCTGTTCCTTTAGTAATTTTTTTCCTGATCTGTTTCCTATGAAGTATGATAAAAACAGTTTCACAATAAAGAGTATAAATGCAATCAACAAAATGAGGAGCGAAAATGAATAAATCTTAGGCCTAGTAAAAATAAATAATATTTAAAAAGGATGAAAAGAAAAGTGAAGAAGAGAAAGGAGAGAAAAAAATTGGCAAGAGCAAGAAGACAAAAAGGTTTTTTACGTGAGTAGCTTCCCAGAGACCCCAAACACCTCACCACCCCCAAGAGTTTCTCATCACCTGGTAAGTATGTCAGTTTAAAAATTATGTTTATAAATCAAACTTTTAAATAGAAACAAGGGAGCGAGAACAACCAGTATGACTCATTATCCTGTGATTGACAGCTGTCCAGGTTATCTTTACCTTCTGTTTCATGTCATTGTATGCTATTCGTTTGTATAACGAATGATCCCCTCACTGTGCAGTTCTGAGTATGTTGATGCTTTATAAATAAAAGTTTTTTAGTATAAGTTCTTCTACATGCAACTGGTCAGGAACAGAAATAAAGTATGCATCTGCATTTTGAAATGTGTATTATACTTTCAGTCACAGCAGTGTAGACATTTTAATTTATTTGGAAATTAGGGTATGCGTACTAACCTCCTTGGAATTTTGTATATTGTGAAAATTGTGACTGCATTCTTTTTGACACACCCCTCCCATATATCCGTAGGTGTTTTTAATTGAAAGCAGCATATGTTGGTTCTTGCCAATATTACTTGTTGTTTAGAGGTACTAAATGAGTTACGTTCCATATAATAAAATTATAAAATGTTAGTGTATGTTCTCGTCTGCATGAGGTCACTTTGATGTGGTAGATAGGCATCCACAGTTTGATCATAATGTGCTCTAAGAGCCTTATGTTTATTCAAAAGATAATATCAAGGTGTTTGTTTATATTACTGCAGAGTTTAACTTATATCTGTGATTAATTATGTATAAATATGTTCTTAATGCTTAAAGTGTGTACCTGCATCAGCATTTTGGATTGTGGATTGTATTTTCAGCCACCGCAATGTAGCACCTTTTAATACATTTGGAAATTAGGGTGTTTGTACCTAGCGCTCCATGGAATTATATATACATGCAAATTCAATATTTCTGGAGTTTCCATGCTATGTCGCCAGAGTGTACATGATCAGCATGCATTCTAGACAGTGAAAGGTTGCTCTCCAACTGTTCCCATCCCCTTCAAATACATGAGCAGTGCTCTGTGTATTACTGTTACGTGCACACAGATTCTCCTTCACGAGCAGTGCAGTTTGAAGCAGGACATACCTCCTAAAATCTTGACTTATCTGGACAGTCAAACAAAATTGGGAATGACACATCAGAATCATGACTATAGGGAGACAACTTTGGTCTCTCCTATCTGTTCTTGCAGCTTTCATTACCTGTTGCTACTCATGTCTTAAGCTCAGTAGCTGCTTGTCTGGGTCCTGTAATGTTGATGCCATGCTTGGAAATAGGATAGGTACATGAAATATAGAAAGCCTAGCAATGAATGAACACTTTAGGCTTCTCTTCTGCTAATCAGCAGCGATACCCTCCCTGCAATCAACTCAAATGTAAATTAAAAGCATTAACATAAAAAAATAAACCTATAGCCCCACATTAAATCAGTAGCATTCACATTTTATAAATATGCCTATTTCCACGGTGGTAGTCTTTAGAGCAACTGCCACAAATCCGACAAGATTTACCCCAACATGGATTGGCTGAAAACTCTCAACCCTGGGGTAATGCAAGGGGTAATGCCTCCTTGGTTGTTATTTGTCCTCATCATGTCCAGTTCAATGAAGTTCCATATTATGTAAATGTAACCGTCTTCAAACAGGTACTTCTGACTTCAGAACAGGACCCTGGAGTACAGATCCACATATGTCAAAGACTTATTTGTTGCACATGAGTAGTATACATGTGACATCACTGTTGTCAAGGTGTGGTACATATATGTATATAAATAAAAACAATGAGCTCATTCATCATGGCTGATGGATGAGAAGATGGGTAAAAGGGGAGAGGACATGCTTAAGAGATGACCTGTCCATGGAGAGTCAAAGCCTTTAGGTGATCCAGGTTATACTTACTACCTATATTGGAAAACTTCCCTTTGTCTCAGGCAAAATACAAGCTATAGTTTACAAAAACATAAATATTATAGATGGGGAAACAAGTCGGGAAGGTTATTGCTCATGATGTCTAAACCTGGCAGGAAAAAGCATCACGTTGTTGCAATCAGAGATCCTGTGTCTCAAACACTGCATACAAATTCAAAGGACATTGTGTATAAATTCTCTCTACTATTCAACTCTTTATACTGATAAACCTACTTACTACATTCTCGCATCTTAAGAGAAGCCAACTCTCCAAAATTAACATTAAATCAAAAAGAAATATTGGGAAAAACTATCACCATAGAAGAAATGAGTAACACCATATTAGGATTAAAATGTCCAGATGGGACTGTCACGTGTGCCGGTGAGGGAGCAGCGTATTGGAGAACGATACTGTCCATGCTGGCAGCGGGATGTAGGCCACGTTCTTTATCTCTCACTCATTGATTGTTGCACCCTCATCTTCCTCTCCATCTACTTCATAATTGGTCACACAAAGGTGTCTGTGTTGATGTCGATGTCATTACACTGATTAATCTCCCTTCTAAATCTACTGGTAGCAGCATGGGACATATATTGATTTATCATGCTGCCAAGTGGAAATTTTGTTTTTTTTCCTCCTACAGAGATTCAAAACTGGGAGCATCTAAAGTCTCATATGAAGGAGGCCATGATTAAACTAGGATTCCAACTACTATAATTCTTCATTTATTTTACAGTATGATTTTGTCCCTAATAAACAACTGAGACCTGGAAAATGATGTAAGATCTTCCAAGCCTGATCTCAAGTTTGAGGAAAGCCACAGAGAATAAGGAATAACGGAATATATCCCACAACGCTATATGCAATGTATTTTTCTTTTCAAATTCAATTTTGGTTATCTGCAAAATATTAAAGCATTTTACAGCACAATGTACCCCAACCTCTCCTACAGCTCTTCCTTTCTATATATATAGGGATAATTTAACATACTCCTCATTCAAGGATGCTGGTAATACTCTAATTACTAAGCCGGATAGGGACCTTCTCTTAGTGTCCTCTTAAAGGGCCGTAACATTATTGGTTTCAAACCTAAAAACTATGGTAAAAATTCTGGCAAACTAGACAACAGTTTACCGTACCGAATCTTCTCACAAAGCATCACATGGGTTTTCAGAGCCGTAACTTAGAATTCTAGTGCCCTGGGCGAGAAAGACAAATGCTGCCCCCCTACCCCTCAATTTTAACCAAATTAACCTAAAATATTCCTAAATTGCGCCCCCCTTCAGCGTTGCGCCCTGGGCGGTCGCCCCTGTCGCACAGCCCTAGTTACGGCCCTGGGTTTCATGGGGGGTCGCCACTTGGTGAAGGGTATAAGAACTATAGTTGCAGTAGTGGTAGCTTCTCAAAGGACCAATTCACATACTATGTTGTTAAGTCTAGATACCAACAAAGCATGTGACAGGTGCATTCGCCTCATCTCTTTGCAATTTTATAAAATAGAGAATTTGACTCAATTTACATACAGCCAATCAAATATTTTTATACTAATCCGTTCACACCAATTCCACTTAATGGAAATAGAGGTGATAAAATAACAATGGAGAAATGCTCTTGGCAGGGATGCCCTTATCACTATTTTTGTTTAACCTCGCATTACACCAGCTTCTTTGTATGTTACAAAATCGGCTTTTACTGATGATGCATTACTGTATATTGCAAACCTATTTGTATTATTAAATGCAATCTTAGAGCAAATAGAGGCTTGTGGACTTTTCTCCTTCTGGTAAATATGGAACAATCCACT
The DNA here is from genome assembly GCF_038048845.1 of Mixophyes fleayi. Taxonomy (NCBI): domain Eukaryota; kingdom Metazoa; phylum Chordata; class Amphibia; order Anura; family Limnodynastidae; genus Mixophyes; species Mixophyes fleayi. The sequence goes on from NC_134409.1 coordinate 41,845,570, forward strand.
GCCATGTACTTAAAGATGAATGTGGTATGTTCTTCTTGGGGACGAACAACCTGCTCAAATTGGGCTACGCAACAGATTACATATTTGGGAATGCAGCGTCTTAATAATCCAGCATGCTTTTATCATATATTTCTTAATTAAAGACCTTTGGGATGATTGGGAGGGCTGGATTTGTCTCCCTCTATCCTAAATGGGTAGAGCCAATCTGAGAAAAATGGTCTTCTTTCCCCATAATTAATAAAACCTCTTCCAATACTTTTAACGACTTAAGATAAAAAAATATTTGAATTTCCTTTTCACGCAATTCATTTGGAAAGGATAGAGATCAGAAATTGGTTTAAAAAAGTTACAACACAAATGAAATAGGGGCATTCATTTATCTATAACCATGTAATTACTTCTCTATTGAAAGAAACTTTCTGCCTGGAAAGAATTTTTGCATCAACATAATCAAGAACTCATGTTTTATGAGAAGATACTGAGAATGCCTGAGTATACTTGTAAAAGATAACAAAAATTCTCAAAAAACTTCATCAAGTGTTGAAATTCAAGGTCTTTTAATGTAATTGCTGATATCCATGCTACAATTTGAATATATAACACTATATTCATGATACTATTATGTTTGGCTTCAATAAAAAGATGGTTTAAAAAAAGAAAAACCTTTATGAGAAACTAAGTATGAGAGCTTCTACATGTAAGGTGAAGGCATGGCTGCACACACAGCAAGTTGTGTTTGTGATACAAGCACAGAACTTGAGCGTACCCGTACTTGTCGTATGTTAACAGACAGAACAGACTGCAGGATAGGCGCATGCATATGTGCAATATCAAGTGCCATCAACATGCATGCAAAAAAAAATAAATCATAAAATAGGTTGCCAACTCACAATACTATAATCATTAAAAAAAAAATTGTTGTTTTTAAAAATAAAATAAAATCTATTTTTATTTCACATTAAATACATAAATCAGGAAGATGTTAATGTACACTGTACATACAATGTGTTTTTATTGTCTCTCTTACTTGAATACACATGTTCTGTGCTATGTAGTGGCAGACATGCGATACATTTAGTTTTTAATACAAAAATGATGCTGTGACAGTCATCAATATCACTCGGCACTTACACCTGCCCTGTAGCTGGCACAAATGATTCGGCTTAAGAGAAAAGCAGGACTTGAATTGGCCGCATCTGCATTGGCACTACCCTCAGCATGCCCTCACTATACATTTGCTACGTTCATCCGCCCTTTCCCTCCTCTGTACCATCCTTCAAGTCTTAGGCAGTAGTAAGTGTTATTTGCGTTGACATGAATTGCTTGTAATTGCGTTAATTGGCGTAAGATCCTTGTCTGAGCATGCGCAGAGCTATGTCACAAAAGATGCGGCACACAAAGGGTCTTACGTCCGAAGATGAGTCATTCCAGCAGATCTCCAGATGAAGGTGATAATAATAATCCAGGGCCGTCATCAGGGGGGTATGGCCATTGCGACTGTGAGGGGTTCAGACAAACTAGAGGGTCTGGACAGACCCCTTCGTCTGAGCAGAGCATTTATTGTGATAGTGGAAGGGGGGGTGGGTTGGGCAGAGCATTTATTGCGATACTGGAGGGAGGAACGAGGCATTTACTGTGCAGAGGGAGTTGGGCATGTACTGCAAAGAGGGAGAAGGGGCCCTGCCAGATTAATTAGTACTGGGCTCCACAGTTTCTGATAGCAATCCCGAAGGTATCATAGACATATGAGGATCATTTGCCTGATGTTTGCTATGATTTATCTCAGGAACAGTATTTTTCATGTGTGGTTTTACCTGATAAATCCAAGGTGACTAAAATCATCATTTTATATTCCTGTAACAGCAAATATCTGTAAAAGATCAACAAATGTTATACACAGCATGCAGTCTGTGTTTTGAAAAGACAGGTTGTGGGTGTTGTCCTGTAAAGCATGGAGCAACGGGAAACAATGGATGCATATCACAACGGTGCTACCATTGCCGTTACCATATTGCGCCATGTTACCATAACGTAACTCCCAGAATCATTAATACTTTGTGACTGTAGTCCCATTATAGTAATATAGATTAAGTTAATAAAACACCCACTAAAGTAACAAAGGTAAAAAAGAGTTAAAATATGTATTTAAATAAAGACTTCCCAAAACGCCTCTTTTATTAAAAATAATAATTTATTCCTTTGCGCTGCAGCAGCAGCAAAAGCATCTGAAAAAGAAGGAACAGAAATTGAGACACAAGTAAGTAATCTTTTCATACAAAAGATACCATTTATCTTGAGACACTGTATAGATTTTTATACATACTAAAGATATTTTAACTTAGTGTAAGGAGCTCAGAGTGTTCTGTTTGTTACCCACATGTCCTTATAGCTTTGTGCAGAAATTGTAATACACATGTTCTGATCAGTTAAACATTTCATCTATCAGATGCTTGGATTACTGACATCCTAAAGTACCTGGGATTCATACTCCTCGATTGTGTGGTGCCTGCAGAATTGGTCATCAATTCATAGCATTAATTCTGGGTGCTGTCTATCTGGTTTATGCTATTTTATGAAGGAATGAAAATGTGGAGGTGCAGATCTCAGTGCACATGAGAGGTCCCCTCTGTTTGTTTTACTGAGTGATAAGAGTAGGGTAGGGAGCTTTAAGATCCTTCCTCCAGAATTTTATGGCATGGGAAATAAATAAATAAATGCACATTAATACATTATATGTTGTTAGTAAAACATATTGCTACACTGTACAAGTGCAGTAACCTGAGGCTGGATCTTAAGTTTTCAGTAACTTAACACTTGCGGCTCCTTACACCTGGGGGGGGGGGGGTGGCCAGATCAGGGGCGGGCAAATGAAATAGGGTCATTAACATGTAAATGTAGCAAGTGCTCTGGAGATGTGGTCTAGTCAGACTTAACTGTATTTCCAGATACACCTTGGTGTAAAGATGTGGGCTGCTGATGATGATGGTACCAGCATGTACATTTAGGGCTAGATTTACTAACCTGCGGGTTTGAAAAAGTGGGGATGTTGCCTATAGCAACCAATCAGATTCTAGCTTTCATTTATTTAGTACCTTCTACAAAATGACAGCTAGAATCTGATTGGTTGCTATAGGCAACATCCCCACTTTTTCAAACCCGCAGCTTAGTAAATCTAGCCCTTAGTGTGTTTACTAATTAAACAGATGTGAAACTGATTCCCCAGCCAACAATAAGTAGCCAGCACCAGTGCTATAGCTTGTGCCGGTTACCAGTAAATCAGGGGGAGAACGATGTGGTGCCCTAGTAATAGCAGCAGCGCCGGTGCTAGGGTTCACGGCGCCCTAGGCAAAATAACGCCGCCGCTTGTCCATCCCCCGCTCACCAGATAAAAGAATAATTAATTAAAATTAATTTAAATGTTACTTACCTTTTCTTCCTCTAGCTGCTCCTCGCGATGCATGCTGAGAGGGGAGGGGAGAACTCAGAGGCGCCGCCGGACAGACTATCACATGATCACTGACATCAGTCAGTGATCATGTGCGACTAGTGTGAGATGGAAAAACAGCGGCGGCATCCCGCCGCCGCTGCCCTTCTCTCCTGAACCGCTGACTAGATTAGAAAATCTAGTCAGCGGCGCCCTGCAGGTCCCGGCGCCCTAGGCAACTGCCTAAGGTTGCCTAATGGGAGCGCCGGGCCTGAATAGCAGCATCAAGCACCAGGTTATACTAGGCCTGGCTGGTCACACTATAGCAGGGAGACCCACAGCATGGGATTCCCCTTTCATAATGTGACACCACTATTTTCTCTTGGTAGTATGGTGTTCTGTTAGTGCCTGGTGAAGAAGCAGGTAAGTACCAAATGCCTGGAAACTCCCCAGCACAAGTATGGATTGGTTGGGGAGACAGTGCAGGGCACGGTATGCTTCCAGTGATTGACAGACTGGTGCTTCTCCCAGGACTAGTCACCTTACTACATGCTGCTGCAGAGCACTTACTCCAATCCTCCGCTCTCCCTGTGTGTTCCCGTCCTGTCACACATGGTGCGCTATTGTGCAGGAAACAATAGACAAGATACACCGCCAGATGTAGGAAGGTAAGTGTGGAGGGAGGGGAGCTCTCAATATGGGTGGGGGCAGTGCCGTAACTAGACATCTCAGTGCCCTGGGCGAGACAGGGCACCGGCGCCCCCCATCGAAGTGGGAGTGAAATTTGCCAAGTGGGTGTGGCCAACCTGTGGGGGTGTGGCTAGCACTTTACTGAAAGAATTCTGCTACACATATTTGCAAATGCATGATATATATATATCTATATACATATAGCTATCTCATCTATAATATAAATGTCTAGTGGCGTGTGTTAGTCTGTCTGTCTGTGTGTGTGTGTAAAAAATAAAACCAAGCTGCAGCGCCACCTGCTGGGCGGAGTTATACACTGACCTACTAAATTCTTAGTGTGTGTGGAAAAAAAAATTCAGAAAGGGCTGAAATTTGGTATACTAAGATGTTTTTAATTTGTTAATTTAATTTGTTAATTGTTAAAAGTGTTTATAAAGATTTAAAAAAAAATATATATAAATTTCTTGAAGGAGAAGTGACAGTTGGGAGTGGTTGGTGGTTGCCGGGGATGACAGTGGGGAGTGGTTGGTGGTTGAGGCCTGGGCTATGGCCCAAATGCATGACAAGAAACTTTTTAACACCTTAAGTAGCTTGATTTGACTAGAATGCATGAGTATCATGCACGGGTTAACTTGTATATATATATATATATATATATATATATATATGCGCCCACACAATACAAATACAATGCCTCTGCCCACACACACACACACACACACACACGCACAATACAAATACAATTTCTTTTTTTAAGTAGTTCTAATATCTGGGCATGTTCTCGGCCTTCCATGTGGCAGTCAAATAGTGTGTTTGTAGCAGATGAATAGATATATGAATATTAGAAGATGAACTAGTGTTGTCCTTTTTGCAAAGCAGTTGAGTTCCGTACAGCAGACCACTTATAATGCATTTCATGAACCTCTCTTGTGCATGTCCTCAGAGAAAAGTGGTCTGAGAAAATACACTCTTCTCTATCAATGCTTCGGGTATATTCAACTACATGCTTTGAGCATCTCATTCTCATCTGTCATGTCCCTGGTAAATTGTATGCTAGATAACAACAAGATCTCTTGTTTTACTGTTCCCCAAACAATGTAATGTATGCAATTCAGGATGCTTCCCTGGAGAGTGCTCAGCACTTATGGCTAATATTTGTATTGTACCAACCTACCTTTTGTCTGTGATATGTTGTCTCAATGAAAATAAAATCTCAACTGAAAAAAAAAAAAAATCCTTGCCTGTACTTTTCATCCCCAAGCAGATTACCTGTTCGAGCAGACGTTTACAAGGGAAAATTGATATTTTAAAATAAATACTGTGTATTTCAAATGATTGGATAGTAGACTACTATCCAATCGACTCCAAGTACTACTATTAGTAGTACTTGGAATCGGGATATCCATGTGTAGTTATTTTGAGGTGACTGCAATGCACAAGGTAGAGAGCTGCAGTTTTCATAGAGAAGGCGTTTTCTAATATAAATGCATAACAAATACTTACCAATTCCCACAGCAACATTTCTGCTTCTCAAATACTATACCTACTGTACACTACTTTATGTTACAAATACCTCGGTGCTATGAGCATATGTAAAATGTGCAATTTATTGCAAACAGCAAAATATAATAGTTCTGGCCAGAACAGTAGAACACAAGTCCAGTAAGTAAATCACAGTAAACAAAAATTGATTACATATAAATCACAAATGTACAATCTCAAAGATATGCTTCTGGGTTACAGACAATATAACGATAGTCCATCTGCGTTGAAGCGGAGGCTGGTACACACAGCTGGGTTAAATGGAGATTTCAAAATAGTCCACCAATAGTAAACCCTGTAATTTATTTGGAGTTTTTCCCAATTCATAAGCGTAACACAGTCTTCCACACTTAATAGAATGGGTGCCGATAGTTGACCACAATGCAGGGATTAAAACAGCAAAAACGGAAGACAGTCTTTGGACTTACAATTGCGGAAGGACGGTCACCTTCCGATACTTTCCTCTAACAGAATATCCACTTCGGTATGAGGGTAGTTAGTGGAAGTTGTGATGTCTCCATTCATTTAATGCGCGCCTGCGGGAGCGGGAGCCAGTGGGATTGAGGAGACTGCCGGGAGCAGCCATGAGATCAGATGACTGGTTTTTTTTTGCTTTTTTTATAACTTTATTAACACGGCCACAGAGGGGAAGGTAGCAGGTGGCTGCTGCGCCCCCCTTGGGCTTGCGCTCTGGGCGACGGCACCGCCCGCACCACCCTAGTTACGGCTCTGGGTGGGGGCATGGAATACTAAGATAATGCTGAGGATGTTGGTTAATTCTTTAATGGGGGTAGGAGCTATTCATTTATTAGTAGGGTGATGGTGGGGGCAATTACATTTAATACTAAGGTCATGAAGACTGTTAATTTAAATTGGGTTGCTGAGTTTGGGGAGAACTATGCATATTTATTAAATGTAATGGTAATTATTTACTATCCGGGCTGATTTGGGGGAAATAGATTTATTTATTAAATGTGAATCAGTGGTGGAAGTATACGGTGGTATGCCATACTGCCACTTCTCTTGCTGCTTTCATTGTAAAACTATCAAATTCCATTCACTGAAATTCCCATTACATTTTTCATCATCATCTCAGTTCTAAATTTCCATACTGACACTTCTAAATGTATACTTCCACCACTGATGTGAATGCTATTAATGTATTGTTGGGTCTTGGCACAAGGAAGAAGGCCTACTCTTTAAACATGGGTGCTATTGATCTAACGTCGGGGCTCGTTGTGGGAGGCAACTATACATTGGAAAATGATCAATTATTGTGTTCTCTGTTAGTAATTGTGTACAGGCAGGTAATAAAGATCGTATACACACTGAGTACATGGAAGGCCTGTGGTGTGATGAAGGCTCGCTGCTGCGCAGTGTTTGTGACATCACATTGATAGCACTACCAGTAACCTAGGTATGTCCCACATGATGACGGCTGGATCACATCATATAATAAAGACACTGAGACAAGAAAGGACCATACCACAATGATTACTCACCTAGCTATGGCCCGCAGTATGACCAGAAGCCTCCTTCTTATGCCCATGATAAGAAGCAGAAGACATTTGTTACCACATGAGGGAAGATTGTTGGTTTTACAGAAATGTCTTACATAATAGTGTCTGCAGTTAGGTACAGTCTTATTAGTAATGTAACCATCATCTCCGTGTGAGTGAGGCACTTACACATATGATGGGTATCAGGAGCGGGCTGACGGACGTCAGCCCGGGGGGCACACGCCGCACAGGCGGCCGAATCACATGACACGTGATGCGGCCGCATCATTCATCATGTGTCAAGCGGCCGCATCACATTGATATTACTTCCGGGGAGCGGGCGGCCCTAACAGCCGTGATTCTGAGCGGCCCGGTGGGCCGATGCCCCCCTGCCCCCCGGCCCAGCCCGCCCCTGATGGGTATTCACATGTATATGTTCCCATTGAACTATTGGAATACTTTAGTGAAAGTCTACCAATTAATTTTTGACATCTGATCTTCCTACTAGAATTATATGTTTGTACCACAAGGTTATGCCCCTTTGTCATCCCCTTTTGAGAGCTGTGTTAGTAATACTGAGAAAGGTTGTTGCAGGTACGATGTTGCTGTCTGTTACCCAATGTCTGACTCGGAGGTACTGGGATTTTGTTTTTTTTGTTGGTTAGAATCAAATTAACAATGTATTGAGTTAAATGACTACTGTGAATGTATAATGTATTGTTAAAGATCTGTGGTTATATCAATTTAAGTACCTGCTGTTAGTGCTTCGCCCTAAGAAGAAGAGAAGAAGAAGAGAAGACACATTGTAAACAATTGTGAAACATATAAGGATTATGCTTTAAAAATGGTTTATCGCTAAAATAAATTAGTTTAAAGTTCTCCACTTTTTGTCCAGGACCCATATTATGTTTGTGAATCAGCTGTGCAATCCATTACTCTTTATTTAATAAATAGTGCATTTCTATTTTATTCATTTACTGTTCTTTACAAATTAAGTTTGCCATTCCTAATAAATCTATAATGTTCATTGATTTGGGGACATGTGCCTCTTCTCTACAGCAGCTCATGTACCTTTAGAACAATACCTCTGATTAGGTATATTCTGCAAATTAAAGTGCATTAATGCCATTATAGGGCACACTCCTCCAGACTCCCTCTTCATATAAAGCCAGCTTTGGCCTGTGTGTTACATAATTCATAATTGCTTAGTAGCACACAACAGGTCTGCACAGTAAGGACCATGGGTACCCACCATAAAGGTTGTGGAGACCCATGTTTTGGGTCCTGACCACTAGTAAAAGACCTTTGGTATATAGGACTAGTGGTAACACAGTACATACCTTGTTCTCTGATTCCTTCTTTCTATAGGAAAAGCAAAATATAATGAAAGAGTTATGTAGGTGCTGTATAAATAACTGGTAATAAGTGTTATTTTACACAGACTGAACAACACAACTTGATCCCCATCTGGCCCCAGAAAATTGGGGCCAAATGGGAATCAAGTTTTCAAATTTTCACACATTGTCAGAATGGTTATTTCTGTTATAAAAGTCTCACCTCTGTAGAAGTAGAAATTCCCGAGCTGGGAGAGAGGGAGAATGGTGGGGGGGAGGGAAACTTGTTGGCATCAATTTCCACATCTTTGCCTGAAAGGAAAGAGATAGTTTGAGAGTATAAGCCATTGTATTTATTTATTTTTTGATTTTCATTGAAGAAACTGTTAAGAACAATATAACAATAAACAAGTTATTACAACTAGCAATATTGTTTCCTCTTTTTTTTTATATATAAATGGAGGAGGCGATATGGGGGAGATAGAAACAGGTGCACAACAGGATAAAACTAAGAACTCTATTCTAACGATAAAATATGTAATGTAAGGAACTTAAGACCAAGTAAAAATGAGGTAGCATACATTATAAGAGGGCTTATATATTATATGATCAAGTTTATATTAGGGTTTTTTTTGTCCCATACTGATAAGCAGATTTAAGAGAGTTTTACTGAGGAGTTTTAGTGTTTCAGTTAGACCCTAAATGGAAGAGAGATAATTCAGTTTAACAAATTTAGTTTTGTTATCCACCCATGCAATGGTTTTGGGTGGGGCAAATGTTGCTGCTATTGTCTCAGTTGTGAGGCTAAATAATATAACCTAACAGCAGGGAAACCACTGTCACCGCTGTTCCTGGGCATCTTGAATATATACATAGCAGTTCTATGGGGTTTGTCATTCCGAATTAATATGAAAAAAGCTGCTTTATTATATAAATTGGAACATAGATATGTCTATTGTTAGAGGTACAGTGACTTTACAAGCTGAACTTAGGTGCCAGTATGTGCTCTTGTCTCAGTTAGTGGGTAACTCTTACTAGAAGAGAGTGATGTTTTCAAAAAGACAAGTGGAGACATTTACTGACATTTTTAAAGTTGCCTTAGAAACATTCCTGAAAATTGGTCACCACAAATTCCATAGTATGTTAAAAGGAATCTCTATCCAGTGCAAAATAAGCTGGCATTAATTTTGGCTGTTGTATTACCAGTCATGTTTTCCTAATTGGTCCATATCAATGTATCTTAATTATTTTTTATTCTGTAGGATGGTAAATGTTTACCAACTACCACCTAAAGTGTGTTTCTGTATACAAAGGACCCTTAATGTGTCTACATTTTGTCAAAGCACCCCCTATCCTTAGTCAATTTATACAAAGCCACCATTCATGTTTATATAGGATTTAATAATACTAATTCTGATTAGTTTTACATATACTTTATTATGCATTATAGTTAACAGACTGAAGTACCCATTGAACCTCTGTGAGGTACCCCACTGGGTACAGGTACCACAGGTTAAGATCTTAGATCTACAATTCAGTAGTAAAATGTGTTTGGTTAAAGTTGGAAAATATTGTGCCAAAATCTTCTAAAATGAATGGATTCCCATATAAACAACGTCATTTTATTGGGGTTATGAGTGTTTGTGAAGTGCCATGACTCATTTACTCCTCTTATTATTTACAGAGACTCTGTCTATCACTGCTAATAGAACAGCGCAGGAACTGCATAATTATTGTGGAGCATCGCTAACCTGCCCCAGCAAGATAGAAATAATAATGACAAAAAAAAAAAGAAGAGTTATGTGACCAGAGCAATAATCACAAGTTCTTTACCTCCACCAACTGCTCCTTTGTACTCGGTCACAGACAGGGAGTTTTCTATGTGTTTTACCTCTGTTTCCCATTCCTCCACGTCCTCCAGTTCATTCTGCATATAATTATATAATGACAATTACACACATGTAGGATATGGGATCAAACACTGTAACCGGTCTTTGTTCCAGGGATGAGAACAATATTGGGTAAGATGAATGAAAACCCTGTATTTTCAAAACAGTATTTCTTGGTCCTTACTTGGGAATTTTTGGGATATTGTTTAGCTCTCTAGAAGTAAAGGAAAGTACAGAAGAGAAAGGAGAAAGGAAGGAAGATCTTTACCCTATTTACTTTGCAGCCACAAGATGGCTGCTGCCTGAGGTGAATAAATGTTTGTTATGGTCACATTTATTCTGCCTTTAAACTGCTTTGAATGCTGTTTGCTGTAAAACATGATGTTCCCGGGTCCTTAAGGAGAGTATCGTGCGTTATGTTAACATCCGAACATAAATCGGTTCTGCATACTCCTGTAGTCAACAAGGAATGGATCTCAAGATACGTGTGTTGCTGACTACGCGTGTATTCTTACTCTGCTACATCAGACACTGCAGGATACGTACAATTCCCTTCAGCATCCGCCGGCAGAATACAGTGAAAAAATAAATAATGTTTATAAAAAAAACATTGTGCCCCCCTAATAGATTAACCTTAGTGCTGCCAACCTTGGCTGGTACTAGCAAAAGTGGGGGGACAAAAAGTGTGGGATCCCCCAGATTTTACTACAACCAACACTAGGCTTAGCGAGCTGGTCAGCATGGGCTGGATGCCTGAGGGAGATGGGGACCACAAAATAAAATGCGGACCCTCCCCTAGGGGTACCCAGCCCTATGCTGAAAGCATTAGGGCTCTTTCCACGCCTATGGTAGAATCACAAGTGCCAGCATGCTCTGACACAAAATGTAAATAAACCAAATACCTGTTTTACCACTAAATTTATTAAAAATAATAAAACACCAGTAAATCTCACCAATATCTGTGTTCTGCATCTGTAAGGAATGAAGAACACAGATAAGGAGCCGGGTCCGGCACAAGCACTTACACTAGACACCCAGCTGAAGCAGGATATAAGGCAGAAATCAGTGCACTTCTCAGTGCGCCGGAGGTTGACTTGGACGTGGCTGCACTAGAACACACTTATGTACATTGCCTAGCAACCAGGCGCGCTGGGCAGAGACACAGGCGACCGTCCCGAGGAGACAGCGGGACGGCGCCTGACAGTTATTTACCTCTCCAGCAGAAGTTACATCATTGCAGTTGATAAAGTATCTGAAGGAAATTAAATGACCTAAACTATCATTGGAAGACAGAAATATATTGACTCTCCTCTAATAAAATAAGTAATAGATAATGCTATTTCCATGCTACTGTAACCCCACCCCCTGCTGTCATGGGTCCAGAAGAGGAGGCAGTAGAAGTTTGCGTCAGAAAGTGAGAGAGCATCGGGGGTGGTGGGAGGGGAGGAGAGGAGGTTGTACATGACAAAGATAACACAGCCCGGAGCGGGGAGAGTCGGATAAATATATGGAATATACTTCCCTTATGTCGAGAAGAACTTAATCAAATGCTAATACTACCAACATTTTTATATGTGTGTTCAGATGCATATATTTTAGAAATTGTCTGAATGTTGCTGGTGCAGCAAGTAGTTGAAAATATTGAAGCTACAACTAGAGAGTTGTTCAGGTTGTCAACCCTATATATGGAAATATGAATTTGAAGAGAGTCTACATTTAGTAAGTCATCCCAATGATAATACAGAAAATACAATAGCCAATAAGGAAAGTGATGACTCACCATTGGTATTTCTTGGATGAAACTCCTGGGCGAATCCTCATTATTTAGTTGGTATTGAAATATATACGTCCAGGTTGGTCCTATCTGTAATATTGATAACAGTAGCTTGTTTAATATAAAATCAATGTCTTTCTTACACAGGGTGCCCAAAGCTGAATCATAAAAACTGATTATAAACATTCTCTGTGAAGCACTCTGTAAAATATTAGCACTTTATAAAGCATAATAATAAAGTAATAATAATAATAGTAAAGTACAGTGTACTGAAGTGATTACTTTACTTACCATTACACGTTCATCTATAAGAAAGATATCTCTTTCTTCAAAGAGATACTGGTCTACTGGTGATGTCCACTTTCTTATCAGGGTCTGTGATATAAATAACAATAGTCAGTTCAGATGAAAAACAAGGTCTTTCTAACAATGCCCAAAACGTAAAATGTTCTCTTTAAAACACTGCATAACATGTTGGCACTGTGTAAATAATAAAAATAATAATAATAATAATAATAATAATAATAATAATAATATACCAGTGCACTGAAGTGTTGACTCACCATAGGTATTTCCTCAATAATAAAAGACACCTCATTGCTATTATAGGTCACGTCATAGTTGTACATGGGCCAGGTTCCAACCTCGGTCTGTAATATAGATAACAGTAGTCCGTTTTGTTAAAATACAATATAGTTTTACACTGTGTACCCAAAACATAATAATAACAATTGATTGAAAACATTCTTTGTAAGGCACTCCGTTATATGTTGGCTATCTATATATATAATAAAAAATACAATTAATTTATCAATGTAGTGAAGTAATCTTCTCGTTATTGCTCTTTAGCTCATAAATGTACAACCAGGCTCTTACCTTGGTCTGTAATATAGAGAACAGCAGTCTGTTTAGATCAGAAGTGCATACTCTCTTTTTGGTCACAGGGACACATTGGGTTATTGTTCTCATTTGAAGGAAAAGGAACCTCTTTGAAGACAGACCATAAATCAGTTATGTCATACCTCTGAAAATTGTTAAATAGTGCCCACGGGGACTTTTTGGCACTATAAAGAAGTGGTGCATCACCAGAGGGTGTGTGACCCTTCCACGGGGGGTGGGGGTGGTCTCATTACATAGGGACAGAGCCATGCCAGTCCCCTGTAACACATTCCCCCTCTTCCTTGTGTAATACATTTCTGTATATTGTAATCTTACAGGGCAAGCAGGACACTCTTAGCTCTTTCTCTTTTAATACCCAGTCTTCTTATATTACCGGGTTTCATTTTATTACTATGTTTGTTGCCAATTGTAAAGTGCTGCAATATGCTGGCGCTGTATTAATATCGAACACAATCTTGGTATGTAGAAAAATGGGGATAAATATACATGATACAAACATAGTATTACCTTTGTACACGTCATAATTTAGACCACATCTTGACGGTGGGATGTTAATGTACAGACAGTCACTTAGAGTTAAGTTTAGTCAATGGGGGGAATGAATTACCGGTGAATTCCCGTAAGAGCCTTGTGTGATGAGACTCAGGATGCTCAGGCTTAAAATCTCTGCTTATTTTTGCTCACACCTCAGAAGGAGATTTCTGTACCATAATATCCAGAAGTGCATGCAGGTGCGTATCACACAAAGCTCCTCCCAGATTTACACCTGAATTGAATGTCCACTATGTTTCAAGAAATGTCATCTAGCCAACAGAGTCCCTCCATATCCAGTTATAAGGGAGTCCCTCGTGAACAGGCTGCACACAGAAAGGTATTTCTGACAGAAATTGAATGTTGCTTGAGCAACAGTTATACCCCTGCCATTCCTCGCACACCCTAACTTTGTCTTGGATACTCCCTGGAACAGTGGTGGACTCAGAGAGGAGTGATAGGGATGATCTCCTTCCCTAGTAAGCACCAAGAACCCCCCCACACCATTGTGTCAATATATTTTACTCTGTCCCATCTTCGACCATGGTACAACCCATCCTCTTTCTACCAGCGTTACAGAAAGAGGAGAACTTCCTGGCAAACTCGAGAGTGACCTTTAGAATGGACTGGTCTAGAAGAACGTCAACCAAACTGGGTGTCTTGCTAAAAAGCCCTTAGTACCACTGGTCTATAAAGAAAATCCTGGGGCACGTGATATTCTGCTATTTTAGGAAATCAAGTATAAAAGATGTAAAATAATAGTTATATTTTAGAGGGCAATTCCAGTTTTTGTAATAAAGTACTTACCAATTCTATGTTCTATTTGGTGGGGGCCTACACTGGGATCCCTTTGTTCTGTGCTGGGAGAAACCCAGATGAAATCAGGTGTCTCCAAAGGAGACGCTGTGCTCTGTAGACATCACATAGAGATGTGTCATACCAGCACATCTGCCAAACCATGGTGTGACATTCTGTACAAACCATGGTGTGTCTTTCTGTACAAACCATGGTGTGACTTTCTGTACAAACCATTGTGTGACTTTCTGTACAAACCATGGTGTGACTTTCTATACAAACCATTGTGTGACTTTCTGCACCCCAACGTTATGACATGTGACAGTACCAGAGTGTTTACTATGGGTATGTTATAATGTTGGCAAGCAAAGCGACACAATGTGGTGGAGAAGAAGATAGGTATAACACATCCATAGGCTGCGACCTATAGAGCAGATCGAGTCCTCCTTTGTAGAGGCCCAATATCTTCTACCACTCCCTGGGGTAAAGGAAGCAGTACAAGGAGCAGTGACTCTCACCAAACTGGAATGGTGGGTTGGAAATGGAAAGTACTTCTTTACTTGTAAATAAAGTCTGGAATTATTCTTTAATATGATAAATTATTAATCATTATGTGAATTATCTGGTTTGACAGCAGTCAAGGCCATTATCACTTACCCAGGTAATATCATATCCCCAGCTTCCATTGTCGGGCCATGCTTCCATGACTATCTATAAGACACAAATAGCAATGTGATTGTATACATCCTTCATTTATTTTAAGGAATAACAGTTGATATTGTAAATGTAAATCCCAGTAAGTGTAGGGCAAGCAAATATATTCTGTAGTCCTGTCTCAAAGATTGTGATTGGCTCCAAGCTGTATCCATCGATAAACCAAATAGTCTTATCTCAAACACTGTCATATCTATATCTATGTAATAAAATCGGTATCTGTCTTATTATCTATTATCATGTTAAATTAATGCTGATAATAGTTCAGATGATCTGTCCCAAGCTCACAGAATGAGCAGAGAAAGATACATCACCAAGACCCCTATTTATTATTATGCAGCTATAACACCAATCTTCTATCACCATAGAAAATCTGTTATTACTGCAATTTATTAAGAAAATATTGCCGGAGTAACTGTGTAATACGCAGCTATTCACCAATATCGGCTGACAGCAGTAAGAAATGTGAATATAATGGGCCTCCAGTTCCATTTGTCCATTTATATATATATATATATATATATATATATATATATATATACAAAAAATATTATTTACCATTATGCCAATTTGAAAAATACTTTATTTAAATAAATAAAGCATTTTTTTGAATATCTTCTACTATTGCCATTCTGAGATGGCGATAGTGAAAGGAGGATTGTTAAATTGGATTAATGATGTGTAAAGGAATTTTTATATTTTTTATCTGCTCACTTTTTCCTGTGTTACTGGCTCGCTGTGACGTGTTGTTTGATAGATATGGGTTATCTACTTAAATCTGCCCCTCTGCCTTAGGTCAAAATGTCTGTCCTTTGGCTCTATAATCAGGTTTGTAAGTATAAAGCTTAATGCCTTTTGTTATATAGTAAGTCAAAACTCGCTATGATGTATCCAGGGCAGACTTGAAAATGAGGTAACTCAACACCTTTCTTCTTGGTAAAATAAAGAAATGAAGTGGGCAGATCATCATTTTAATGTACTGTATATATAATTCCTACTGTGGGGTCTATGTCCAGTCTAACTATTAATGTAACAGAAGATAGAAATATTATGACCTACCGTCAGAGCTCAGTGTCATTACCTGTTCAGGTGGCCTCTTAAAATAGGTGATAAAATCCTGTTTTTTAATCCAGGTATATATCCAGTAATATAATAACTGTAATATAATAATAATATATCCAGTAATATAATAGCTCCGTTTCTGCACAACACAACACCTGCAACCTCAACTCTGCTCCAACCAACACTCAGCGTGAGGAGAGTTCTGTGACATCACAGAATGAGGAGAGTTCTGTGACATCTCAGTGCTCAGGTCTTTGTTGTTAAGGGGACCCGAGTTTGAAAAAAAAAATAAGTAATTTCAGTCTCAGAGCCTTTCATACATTCATCAAATAGGCGCAGTTAACCTAAATTCCGGAGTTATGAATATGCCAGAGGAATCTGTGAATGGGTTCATGCAAATATTTAAAGCTATGTGCACATTTTCTTAATTCAGAATATGCTAAAAAAAATGCAGTTTATCTTACACTGCATTGTCAGATTTACATTTTCCATAGTGGGAATGTTTTCCCGCAAATGGCTATGAACAACAATGTGCATATTAGCAATTCACTTTTTTTTCACTTGTCTCCTTCCCCTCATGTTTAAATCAATCTTCACTCGATCCAATGTATTTGTGGTAACTTTATGGTTTCTCATACCTACTACTGGAAGCTAAGCCATTTATTCTGCGGCTACACCATGTTTTTTATCTTGTAGAATGGAATACTGAATTCTTTATATATATGAACATTTTAATAACCTCATTTAAATACGCTGTGGACTAAGGTATAATTTCATATATCACTATTAGAGACTAAGCATTGTAAGACTCCACAAATTAACAGCGTGTTTTTCTATGATCTTTTACTGCACATTCAGGGCCTGATTAAATGTTCAGACACAACCTGCCAGTACTTGCATTTTAAAAAAGTGCGCAGAACTAGTGTGTAGTTCAGATCATATTTACATATTCAATCCAAGCAGATGTCAAGATACATTTCCATTTGAATCTGGGTGGAAGTGCGCTCTGCCTAAACGTTACTTGCCGTATGTACACAGATAGTACAGACTGCAGGATACACACAAGCGTCTGTTCACTAAAAGGCCACCTCAGAACACATAAAAACAATTAATTCATTAATTATACAATAAATGAACAACTCTTAACAGTATAATCATTGATAAAAATATGGATTTTTTAAATTATTTTTTACATTTTTTTGTGGGGATGCAAAATTGTAACAGGGAGAGGTGTAAACTGAAATAAATTTTAAAATATAAGAGAATAGTTGTTCTCCAAAGTAAAAAGAAAAATGTACTGAGGTTTTAATCTTGAAATATTCCCATGGTAAAGGCTGAAGACAAGTCTTACTTGGGTGGGCATTAGGGATAAGGGAGTAGGAGAGAAGAGGATGGCGACAGGCACAGACGTAACTTCACCCTTCACATCTTCACCCTTAGTAGCAATAGATAGTGCCTCTGTTCTGCTATACACTTCTGATTGTAATGAAATTATATGAGTGATAAAGATTGCCATTAGCCTTCTTAAAAAGCCAAGTGGAGCTGAGTTTGGAAAACATGGGAACATAAACATGAGGTGGGGGGTAATAAAGTCAGAATTGAAGATTGTCCAGTACAAGAGGTTGAAGCAAAAGAGGTTTACTTCAAATAATAAAAAATAATATCACAGTAAAACATTAACCATCCTACAAACAAGAGTATATATTTCTCATGGCTTCAATCCAAAAGGCTAACAATCCAGTTTCACACTTGATATTTATGAATTACAAGTCTGAATTACCCCAGGGTCCTTGTGGATAAAGACCTGTACACTGATTTTGTACCTTCATCTTTTCTGGTAGTAGTGTCTGCATACATCCATTTTAGATGTATTTTAAATGTCTGATTTAATGTGAGTGCATTATGTTTGTGGTTTAAAGTTTTTTATGGTTTCCAACCTGTATTATGCTAGACATTTTTTTCTTCCTTGTACCTTTTTTATGCTTACATGCCATATGATGGGTACATAAGGAGGACCTGAAGGGAATGTAAGTCGATGGGTATATTTACTAAACTGTGGTTTTGAAAAATTGGAGATGTTGCCTATAGCAACCAGATTCTAGCTGTCATTTTGTACAATGTACTAAATAAATGATAACTAGAATCTGATTGATTGCTATAGGCAACTTCTCCACTTTTTCATCCAGCAGTTTAGTAAATATACCCCTAAAACTCAAGTGCCTGCATGAGAAAATCTCTAGTAGATGTATTGCCACTAGGGGGCAGCAGGCTGGGAGAGTGTTCTTTACTAGGACCACTGTTTTTCTAGGGTGATCTCTGCTTATTCACAAGAAGGGAGCACTTTGGTTGGAAAAATCTTGCATGTATAGTACTTTTTGAATCATTATTTTATGATTGTTTGTTATGACACCATCTATGTAAATATGAAAATATTCTACGGAGGGACAACAAAACCTGGAGACAACGTTTAGAAAATTAAGTTGTTTTTTTTTCCCTATATGAAATCTAATAAGAAGTATTAACAGCGCCTGAAAGATTTTGAATCTTTGTAAGCTAATTACATATTCATGATAGTCTAACACGTACTTTCCTATTTCTATAAAATATCATCTCAGGAGAATGTCTCAATTGTCATAGTCCATGGGCATCTGTTATTGATTGGTTCCTTCTTAAATTCAAGGAATGGGACGTCTTGTGTTGTTAGGTTATTATCATAATGAGAATGTCAGCCTTCGTCCATATCAGAACATCCATACAGATTAGATATTTATAGCAGTTATTTTGGTTACTATAAATTACAACTCAGCATAACAGCTGGTGCATACAATCTCGATTATAATTGTTATTGAAGCTGTCAGTTTTATACTTATGCAATAATACTCTTAATTCCAATACATATCGATATATTGATTTCTTATCCAAATGGCTTCACAAATATATATATTCCACTTTAATAGCTTGGACGAGGGGGCGCTATGAGCGTATTAGCCTAGGGCAGCCTAAAAACTGAATCAGGCACTGAAGGTCACACAATAATTACAAATTGATACATACCCATAAACATTTTTTAATGCATAAAAGAGGTCGCAATATAATTCTCAAAATTGTTACATTTTTTAAAGGTTTTGGGTTTATTATAAAATGCTTAAAGGTTAATGTTCTTATTTTACATAATCTCTCTTACCCTCTTAACTAATACCTAGAATAATTGACACAAGACTTAATTGTGACAAAATAAAGGAGTTTATTTTGGTGCAAAAAACTGTTGTGGAGGAGAAAACAGCAGGCAGTGTGGTAACGCCCAAGCAGGATATCCCAAAGCGGATCAATTTCCCTTTTGAATATAAACAACGTAGCTAACATTTTCACCAAGGGGCGAATATCATCCATCACCAGAGATCAATTATCCTGGGCAATACAGAACCTGAAACCCTCTGGGATGAAAGGAGCACAACCAGATGCCGACCCACAAGGGCTGTAATTGCACTGAAATAATAGCCGACTCTTCAACGAGAAACGAGTTAAGAATGCCCACCACATTAATGTGCACCCACCAATCATTGGCCACCGACTGCACTGTGTTTTCGGCCACGCCCAGATCCTCAGCCACCATACCTAGACTTACACTCACTAAACTGCTATAAATTTCCCAAATTAATAAACCCAGACCCTCATCTGTCCAATGAACCCCGTCCTGTTGATAAAGGCAGGGACTCTGGAACCTAATCGATGGGAGCTTAATCCGCAGACCACCAAAAGAGATAAGATATTTACATAAGATCTGAAACAAACTGATTCCCATTTCCCAATATACATAATCAAATTGTCACTTCAGCCCCAGCTGACAGCCTCCATTGCTGTCCCAATCAGGAAGGAGTGTAACCCATATTCTGCCACTGACCCACCCAGCTTCCCCATGCACTGTCTGACAATAGATATAAATGGAAAGTGATACAGAAAAGCGGATTGTGACAAGATAGGATTACAGTTACAATCCCCACATACAAAGGTATTTATCTGGTCACTAGTATTTGGATATATTGTTATCCCCATTTGGCTCATATAAAGACTATGTGGGTTCGTTTACTTGAAGTATATGGATTTCATAATATGGTTCTGAATGAAAACTTAATGTACTAAAACTCCAGGTTCTTAAATATATCCAGGTGGGCTGGATGTGACTTATTTGGACTACAAATTGTCTACTGTACTATATCCTGCCCAGTTACCCCCTCCCTCAGTGAGGACAGGAAGTCAGGAGGCCCTTTCACAGCATAAATGCATGGAAGGGATTGAAACAGGGAGTTGCTATTCATCATCTGGGATTAAGCCCTGCCGTAACCAGTTTGTTACTCTATTGTTCACCCTAGGACTGTGTCAGACTATTCTGCACTAGACAAGCAGGGGGGAAATCCATGTGGGGATGAATTCTCTCCACTCCCATATCCAACCCCTGATTTGTGAGCCAATGGCATTCTGTATGGACTTGGGATAACCTTGCAGGATGGGATTTCATCTGTAGAAATTCTGAACTGTTTAAAAAGAGCCTGCAAGGAGACCAAGGGTTGTTTATTGGATATTCTGAGCTAGGTATTGAAGATCTGTCTCCCACCAGCTCCAATGTGTGTCCTAATCACAATTTCACATCAAGGTACATCTCTGGCTGAACATCGTGCAACATTATAACTCTGCTCCAATAGGAGTTGCTTGTAAATCTGCACATCTGGAGAAGGGTGACTGGGGTGCAGGCTGCTAACATCTCGGTAGAGAGCATAAGGCCAAGAGGCCAGGACCAGCAAGCCTAGAAGTCTAGAAATCGGAGGAATCTGGAAGACCCGAGTACTGAGTTATTGTGACAAAAGCATTTTGACCAGAGACTTTTTTATCGTCTTCAGTCCCTGTGGAGGTGGATTCTCAGAAGGTATGGAATGGTGGTTTCCATGAACAAACAGCAGTGGAAACCAAAACAATGGCAGCGCTGCGAGCTGAGACATACCAGTTAAGCTATAACGGTGCACACATCAATCTTTGCAAAAAAACAGGAGCCTTATAACTTCCAACCGCCTCCACCAGTTCATATGTTATCTTCGACTCAATAGCTTCTGACTTATAGCTTACAACTTCCCATCTCCATTATGAAGGACTCAATATAAGTATTCTAGTTTTAATCCTTCCTTCACCATCAGCCCTTTAAGTCTTCTGATCAGTGGACTCTCCATATTATATTTATTTAACACAAATGGAATATGGTTGAGGCAGAGGGCCTTGGTGGTTGGTATGTTTTGTTGGTGGTTTATTTACTGCATTGTGTAAATATCAGATTTCTATTATGCATCTGTTAATATGAGTAATTTCTATATCTGCACCTGATAAAAACTATCATGCTCAATCATCACAATGTGTGAAATATTCTGTCTTTTTCTTACTTACAGCTGTCCTGCCTTCCACTCATTTGTATGAATATGAATGAAGATGTAAAGTAATCTCATTGAGTAGATCATTTGGATCTGCATAGATCTGACAGTTCATAAGGCCATTATGGCGAAGGGTGTTTGAGAAAGGAGCTTTTCGATCTATAATAGAGTTCTCGGAAATCAAATTATATAAGAAAAGGTTATGTACAGAGAGTGCTTGTTATGTGGCCGTGGTGCAATGCTCGCTAGCAGACAGTGATGCCTCAATCCCTGATTGTGGTGATAGTATGGTGATGGTGATAGTATGTTGTGTAAGGGCAAGTTACTCCACCCAGTGCAGAAACACAGGGCCAGATCAATGCTTCCAATTGAGAAGCACATCGCAGCAATCCTCACCAGGAACTTCTAAAATAATAAAATTATACGGGTCACACCCGCTTGCTTTAAAGATATAAGAAGTTGGGCAGTCAAGTAACATGACCTATTTAGGACTTTGCGGTCATTACTCATAAGAGCTGGTTGATCTGCTGTCATCATATTGTGAATGTAGTAAAGTAGGCAGAGCTAGGATTTATATAGCGCTTCCCTGCCAAATGAACTCAAAGAACTTTCCCTTTGTAGAATAAAAACAGATGATACAACATAAACATATACACGATTAACAGAATACAGAACAGAGAGGTATTGAGGTATTATGAAAGTAGAGGGACATTAATTAAATGTTTGAGTACACATGTTAGTCTTGAAACTCTTTTGCTGATTTCTAGATTGGAGACCTCTAGGTCTTCTGATAGGATGATAACAGACAGGTAATGCAGTTGTACAAGTACTGCCGTAATACTTGTTAAATTCACACAGGGAAGCCTTTGCTGGCGAAAGCCGGCATATCTCACCGGAAGGCAGGATTGTAGCTGTAGGTAACCTATTAATGAATATGAAGAAAAAACGGCTTTTCTCCCTTTGATAAATCCATATTTTAGTGCATACAAAATCTTCACTGATGAATCCTTTTTAAATACTGCCGGAAATCTTCGAAAATCGTTGTTTTAAAGAAATGATGGTTAATTACTAATATCCATTAAATTAATTCAAATGTTTCAGGACTTTTACAACATTGTCACCTTTAAAACACTGCCATTGGGAGATTGATTGCAGAGCACACAGACTCAGGCATTGATGACATCCCTATTTCCGTTCCTGTGTACATCACTACATCACCACAGGTGGAGACAAGAGAGACCACCATCGACAATGATGCACATCCAAATGTTTTACTCTTATGTTTCTGCTCAAGGTGCTGCCTTCCAGCACACCTGCAACAGCGGAGACAACAGCAAAAACAGCTGGCTCCCGGAGATCTCGTCTTCAGTCCCTGTGGAGGTGGATTCTCAGAAGGTATGGAAGGGTGTTTTCCATGAACAACAACAGTGAAAACCAAAACAATGGCAGTGCTGCGAGCTGAGACATACCAGTTTAGCTATATCTGTGCACACATCAATCTTTGCAAAAAAACAGGAGCCTTATAACTTCCAACCGCCTCCACCAGTTCATATGTTATCTTCGACTCAATAGCTTCTGACTTATAGCTTACAACTTCCCATCTCCATTATGAAGGACTCAATATAAGTATTCTAGTTTTAATCCTTCCTTCACTATCAGCCATTTAAATATACATTTTTTTAACATACATTTGTGGTCTTAATTCTGAATTTAACCAAATCTACAAGAGATCGTGAATTCTTCATATAAAACCTGCACATACTGAAAATTCCCTATAAACATGAAAGTATCTGATAGGAAAGGACTGGTGACTGTACCCTTCAGTGCAAGACATTTCCCTTGTTCATTCTTACGAGCCACGGTGGTGCCCAGCCGCCACGACTCTCTCACCTGTGTCCCGGCCGTCGCTATGACGAACGGGACGTCACTTCTGGGGCCGGGCCGACTGTTGCCGTAGCAACGGTCATGCCCCACATTCAGTGAGAACGGAGCAAAGAGGAGGGGCGCAGTCACGTGAGTATTTTTTTCTCTATTTTTTTTTTTGTAAGTCACCCTCCAACGAAGAGGGGAGTTATAGCTTCCAGTTTCTATATGAAGAGAAAATGGAGGGGAGGGAGAGTGGGAAAAAGTCTTGAAAAAGCCACGGAGCGAAACGCGCATCAGCGTTTGTCTCACCAATCCTCTATGCTATTTACTTCTCTCAAGAATCGCTCCCCAGTTTTTACTAGGTAGGGAATTTTCACATAATCCTGCAATTCTTGCACCTAGCATTTGTTATTCTCCGATGCCTTTGCTAAAGCTTGTTAGAGCCTGATTCTGCTTGGGATTATCTAGTGGGATTTATATAGAGATCCTAATCTAGCCATTTAAGGATACAACAATATCGCCTATTAGCCCTTCAGGAGGACTTATATTACAACTCCTGTTAGGCAGCTCCGTACATTATTTTTAATGGGCGCTATATACTCGGGTTATTAACCATTTTTTGTTACACCATATTGTAACACAAACCCGATCAGAGTACTATAACACTCTTTACCAGTAAATAGTGCCTTCCTAGCTACAGGCAACAGAGGATCTAGTCACTTTTGTCCATTTATGATGGACACATATTATGACAATTAGGTATTTTATAGACGCAGCATTTAATGCTATTTGAGCCCATTATTGCATATTCATGAGGATATAGGTGTGACTTGCAATTTATTTTGCATTTTAAATCACTTGTCATATATTTTTATCTTAATTTTCCTTTTAATTATTTCGCTCATTTTCTTTCTATTTTAATCAACCTAATAAAAGTTATATTTTATTGAGCACTAACGGAGTGCCTCAAATTACACTGTCATTTTTCCACTCTCCCTCCCCTCCATTTTCTCTTCATATAGTTCATTACAGTGTTGGGTTCACCCCCCGATCAGAGTTACTCTTTTCGGGTTAACAAAAGATTATCATACGAAGTGCTCATATAATTATTCTGCCTAGTGCGGTTTTTCTACTCCAGTCTCCCAGCTTCCAGTTTCTGCCTGCTACCTGCTCCTGTGCAGTTGGTGTTAACCCTTTTGGATTGTCTTTGCCGTGTATGACCCTTGCCTGTACCTTGGATTTGCCTCTTTGCCTGTGACCCCGACTCATCTTGCCTGTGCCTTGGACCCCGCTATATTGCTCGTGATCCTGACCTTTGGCGTGTTTCCCGACTATTCCTGCTTGCAAGTGGCCCTTGACCTTGGATTTCGTTTGACCATCCGCTGCCATCTTCGCTGCCTCCTGTCCTGCCGCTACGGTTTAGTCTCACAAACTCACACTACTACTGGAGGATAGCCCAGCCCCCTGGCGGCCCAATCCGACCCTGCCCACTACTAAATTAAATGGTCCCCATCATCAGCCCAACATAGTCATTGTTTTTTTATAAGGCACCACAGATTCGGTAGCACCTGACAATCATCTTACATAGGTCACAAACATTAGTACAATAAATATAACAGTGGCATGAATACAAATAAGCTTCATAATGCCTCCATTGATGGTCATGAGCTAACAATAAAAGCATGAGGTAGCACAGGATTCAGCTGGAGACCTGACAACATGGTCATACAAGACAGATATTAGCCATAAAGAGGAGAGGACCTTCTCATTAGAGCTTACATGCCCACCATTAAATGATTAGCACCCACCATCACACTATCATGAAATGAATAGTTTACACCCCTACCCACAGTAGATTTAGAATCACCCACATCCCCCGGCACATTAAAAGCCCTTTCCCCCTTCCCCACACTTAACTACTTCACCCCACACTTACTTTCTTGCATCCGGTACTGTATCTGTCTATCTGTCTCCTGCTGCCTGCACACAAGACATGCTGACAGTGGGGGAGAAAGGGACGGGGGGACACAGCAGGTGAGAAAAGAGTGAGGACACACAGCAAGTTGAAGATCAAGGAAACACTGCGGTGGGAAAGAGGAGAGGAAGAGATAAGAACGATCCTTGCCAACAAGCTGTAAGGCATACAGTACCCCAGGCCGCAACTGGCAACCAAGTAACAAGAGCCCTCCGCCCTGAATGTGCACTTGTGAATGGTGTGGTGGCTCTGCCTGAAGAATGCATTCCTGCTTTTCTATGGGGGGAGATTCATCTCAAAGCAATGTCCCATCAGACATCTATACAATGTCTGAAAATGCAAAGAGCCACCTATTAAGGTAAGGAATTACTGGTTATTTTTCTACGCAATCTGTGGGGTGCCAGGAAAAATGAGTAGAGAAACATCACTACTGAGTGCTTTCGCAAGACTATTCTGGAGGTACTCTGTGGCTTAGTTTTGAATTGAATCTTCCTCTATGTATATATAGACATGCACAGATCTTTAGAAGCTAAATAACCAGCTGCCAGAAGGGTAAGTAGCAGGGAATACACTTGATTATATCCTTGCATTTCTCAGTTAACTGCAGTCCAT
This sequence comes from Mixophyes fleayi, assembly GCF_038048845.1. NCBI lineage: Eukaryota > Metazoa > Chordata > Amphibia > Anura > Limnodynastidae > Mixophyes > Mixophyes fleayi. The sequence goes on from NC_134409.1 coordinate 41,871,591, forward strand.
GTGTGATTTAAGATTGGAGTGCACGCCTGGTCTGCTTTTGCAGGTGTTCTATTTTATTATGTAATCTTCCAACTTTTAAGGCTTTGACTATTGTGTCTTTAGTGGAATGCAAAGTGACATAGGATCCATATGTATGTAAAGAAGCCTTACACCTTTTTGGTGTACCACTGCCCAAATGGATATTGCAACCATGAGTAGTATGGCAGCTGAAATTAAACTTATGTCTGCCTACAAGTAACATTCACAAACGTATGTATTGACTATTGGACATGACAGCATATAAGATGTTGGTAACAGTATAATTGTTACAATCTGCCTCTTGCTGCAATCCTGCATCTCCTCACTAGATGCTGCTGTGTCTTCCCCTGATCTTGCCTGCAAGGGATTAGGTCTGGACTCTGTCAATATATGTATCCAGCCTGCAGTACCGCTGTACCACTGAAGGGGCTGCTGTTGCCTAGACATTGCACTTGGATCCTTTGCACCTGTGCCTGGCCTTTATAAGACTGACTTTTTCTGAAAACTGGGGCAGTTCATCTGTTTTCTTAACTGCTGCTGGTTCTCCTGTGTATGGATCTTAATTGACTTCCTGGTATTGACCTTTGCTTGTCCCTCTGTTTTGCACCTCAACTTATGACCCAGACCCGTCTTTGTTGTGACTTCACTCCTGCTTTTTCCCTGGTATCTTGGTGGACCTTCTGGCTTCTGATCCCTGGCTGGTCTGACCCTCTTTCTGTCTGGTTCTCCTTTGAGTCTCTCAGCTTATTTAGATGTGGCCGTTGTGGTTCCTGTTATTCTGTGCCTGCAGTCTATTACACCTCTAGCAATCCAGCTCTTGTGCCTGTAGTATATTGCACCTCTAGCAAAGCAGCTCCAGCCTCTGCAGTTTGTTGCACCTCCAGCAAATCAGCTCCTGTGCCTGCAGAATATTACACCTCCTCTGATGCAGTCTCCCAGCTGTCAGCTTATTTGGACCTCTGTGTACTTTTGACTGCAGACCTTTACACCTCCGCTGATCCAGTGTCCTGGCTGTCGGCCTATCTGGACTTCCATGTACTCCTGCATGCAGCATGTGACACCTTCTCTGTCTCAGCCATCCTGCTATCAGCTTCTCAGGTATCCTGGTTACCCTGTTACTTATACTGGCTCTTCTCCAGACGGTCTCCTTGTGTCTGCAATTCAAGTGATCATCATTCTGCATATATCCTGCTGACTTGTACTTGCTGCTGTACCAATTATTGCATCTTAAACCTGTGTAACCTGTGTTTTATAGAAAAACACTTTGTTTAACTTATACTCTCTCAGTGATCTTCATATTGGGAATCCTGATAATAATGTCTTGCTTCCTAGTTAATGCAGGTAGTTAGATAGATATTACCTTCTGTAAATTTCCATTTCATTGCTCCTTACTAATTTTAAACATGTTTCCAGAAAAATATGAAAGAAACAAGATGCTCTCCTAACAGTCATATGTTACTGCAAATATCTTTTCTCCTGATAAGTCCTTAAACATTTAGAGGTAGGTTCTAGAATGTAACTAGTATTTTTCATATACAGTGTCACTACATGTTGTGCATGGGTGATATCTGGGTGTGAAAGGGTTAATCAAAACAAAATCCCCCAGTCTATCTAAAAATTAATACATATACCAAAATGATATCTCACACTCACTATTAAACACCAAGATCTGCCTCCAATAAGATTTATTTCAAGATATGACACTTTTATGAGGTCTTCAGTTATCCAACCTGGAATCATAACCTAATTTAATCAGATTTACAATAAACTAAACAACTGCCTGCATAATTATAGCATTATAAAAACCAAGTCAATATGTGAATTTCTTAAGAACACAAAGACAGAACATTAGTTTTAGTTTAAAATGGCAAAAAGTCACAATGCTTATCGAATAAAAAGCTGATAACAAATTGACGCACAGGGTTGGCATATCGATGACACATTTCATGTGGCTGGTTCCACTGATGATAAAGGTTTATACAGAGGTCTTCTTAAACATGGTTTAAGGTAAATAGCTCTTTGATGTATTCTGTTTCCTATAAGAAAACATAATGCACTTGGAGTGACGCCCAATATGTGCCATTCTAGCCAAAGTAATTTCTCAATCTTTTATCATCTCTGGGTTGGGCTCTAAACCATATTTAACTGGCCATATTTGACAGGGTGGGGTACTAATTAACGGTGTAGATAATTCCGACAAAGACTTTGTGGACAAAATATGGTCGAACGTGACTTTAATGACATTAAAAAATCCAGACTTACCTTTTTAATGGCAACAGAAGTATCCGACTGTCTTCTGAAACATCCCGATCACAAGTAACAACGGCACTTCGTTTTAATGTCATTGAAAATGGTGACCGCCATATCAGAAGTTTTTAAAGCAGCAATTCCGGCTGACAATCCCTAACCCTAAACTCGATTCCTAACCCTAACCCGCTCCCTAACCCTAACCCGCTCCCTAACCCTAACCCGATCCCTAACCCTAACAGTTACACTTACCTTACCTGACTTCTGATATGGTGGTCGCCATTTTCAATTATGTCAAAACGCAGTGCCGTTATTACTTGTGATCGGGATGTTTCAGAAGACAGCCGGATACCTCTGTTGTCATTAAAAAGGTAAGTCTGGATTTTTTTAATGTTGTTAAAGTCACTTATGGCCATATTTTGTCCATAAAGTTGTTGTCGGTGTTATCTACACCGTTAATATGATTACCACCAATTTGACACCGGATATCTCTGGATAAACACTCAAACCCACCTTTTCCTTAAAGCCTTCCAGTCTCATGCCTAAACTCCCACCGGTCGGCTACCTCTCTTTCTCATCCCTTCTTCCCTTCTCCCCCTTCCTCCCGTCTCATCCATGTGTCTGTCTGTCTTCCCCTCCCTTTAGATTGTTCGCTCCTTTGAGCAGGGCTCTCCTACCTTCTGTTTCCATCACTTTTAACTGCGCTCTCCAGCTACTTAGCTCACCTCCTCTCAGTCCCTCTGCCCTCTGTCTCCTCTCGCTTCTCTCCGCTCCCCTCAGTGACTCTCAACCTGTCATCCGTGCCCACCCTCTTGGGCCATAGTTACCTGCCTATACTCACTTTTCCCCTCCCTCCCTTTCTTTCATGCTGTGCTTGAGCCCCCAGAGTTATAGTGCTTACTGTTACTTGTACTGTGCTGTTTCACCTTGTACTGTGCCATTGTTTGTCCTTGTACGGCGCTACGGATACTTTGTGGCGCCCTATAAATAAAAATTAATAATAATAATAATAATAATAATAACCCAGGACAAAAGCAGTTCTCTGAAGAATACATAAACATACACTAAAGCCACACACTACACAGTACAGCTTTTTCAACCAATTATTGTGCCAAGCACAAACGACTGATAGGTCTGATATTGCATTAGTGTGTACGCTCCCACGATCATGTTTTATCATATCAAATCACAGAGTATCGTTTGATTTGATTTTATAAACTGACTAAAAGTTACTATCAACGATGGAATGATGTTGGGCAAATGTGGAAGTGTATATGCACTCATGACCAGCAGTGTAAGGAGATGTCCATAGAGTCACAATCTTTCCAACAGATGGTTATGATAGATGAAGAGTACAGATCATGTCAGTTGTTGGTGAAATCATTACAGAAATTCCATCTGCTGTAATTTTCTGTAGTGGGTACCCAGCTTAAATTATTGTTTGCTTAAAGACAGTGATTTGCTGAAAGCCATGTTATCTAAAATAGCTCATATTATCCTGATTAGGCTTTAATCGTGATATGGAGCAGTAAATATTTTCAGTTTATTTGCCCTTTAAAGGAAAACAAATTAGTTTAATAAATACAATCTATCATACTAAATCAATTTATATTTTTGTATTCCTTTTGCAGGAAGCAGAGCAGCTCAATGGTAAGTTGCCCAAAGCAGAGACCTTAGGACCTGAGCTCAGACCCTGGAAACTCTATTTAAACAGTGTATTAAGTGGAAGTTGTAAACATTACCCATTACTTGGACTGCATTCATGGCTGATTGAACAGGTAGATCATAGCTAATGGGATCCTACCAGTGTCCTGGTATTATTTTCATTATAAATATAGATATTGACATTTATATTTATTGAGCTATGCAGTTTATACATGAACTCAGAAATGGTAAAACTGAATAAAATGAAAACAATTTTATTCATTTGTCTCTGAATTATTTAATTTTATTAAGTCAAAACAGTTGCTGTAACAAATACATATATTGGTCAGTGCTTTACAGCTATGTCCAAGTCTAAGTAGTATGCCCAGGGGACATGGCAGAGTAGCCCCCAAACCAAGACAATACTTGGTCTCACTGTAAAATGTTATATTGTTCTGGCTATATTTGTTTTTTTTTTAAAATTATAAATAACCTCAGCCCTTGGTAGAGCTGTTAAACTTAAAAGCAGTTTGTTTATAGCTTATGATGTCCATAGATAAACCTGGCTCCCTGCCCATATCTCCCATTCCATCCCCACAGTGGTAAACGTTGATGATGATAAGCTACCCCTTGTTTGTTTACTAACTCACCATCCTCTCATATGAATCTGTATTCTGAACCTTTGCTCTTCTACAAACTGCTGGAAAAGTGAGGCCTGCAAGTTAAGCTGTCACCACAAACATAGCCCACCATAGTATAAATCCAACAGTAACTAAGGCTGGACACACAATACAGTGTTTTTAGCCAACCATTGGGTCAAACGAGCGATAAACGACCCTTCAGGCCAATGTCGCATTAGTGTGTACACTTAAATGATGAACAAAGTTGTTCCAAAGTACCGATTGTCTGTTCATTCGATTGCTCAGCAGATCTCTAAATCCTGTTCCAACATAGTTCTATTCCTGCAGTGTGTACAAAATCATGACCAATTGATCGACCAACTGCTGATAGTTCCTCAAACAGGGACTTCTTTCTGGGTATATTTATATTTATGATGTTGTCTCTTGGTCCCCCACATGGTGCGGAGTGAAAACGTCAATCAAATGGCAATAATATGCTTTATTTAAATTTATTTAGCATATTGCTGCCAGGAGGCCATTTATCGCTTCAATGTGTACGGACTCATATTCTTTGAGACGAGGTTACGACAGACAAAAAAACACAGACTAGACACTAAATTGTGCAAAAATCGTTTAAAATGTGTATAGTCAATACGCATGAATTAACCAACTGATCAGAACTTCAGTCATAGGTACAATTGTTGTACATAACACATTGGTCGGAAACTTCTGCAGTGTGTACCCAGCCTAAGTCGATTGTTTTGGTCACTGCTGGATGTGTTAGTATGCTGTGCAGTACATTTTTGATTTTAATGGATCCATTCATTGTTACAAAAACACAGGTCTCATGAAGTTAGACATACTTATCAGTAAAGCCAGTTCCCCAAAAATCCTACATCACTTTTTTAATCCAGTAGGCAGGATATCATTTAGTATTATGAACAAAAGAGGGAAAGAGTGTGTTTGAATGGCGAGGCACTCAAATGGCCATGTATCTAAAACTTATATTTTTATTAGTATTTATAAAAAAGATAACTATATAATAAGTCCATCCAATGACCTATAGCGAAAATATTAAAAATTGAGTATAGAAAATAATGACTGGAAATGAATTGTACTGTTAAGATTGGTAGTAGAAAGGACTACCTAGCCGCAACGCTGCTCAGAATGGTCTTTTTATAGAAGTGTAGATAATACTATTGTAAACAGACCTAACTATATAAGAGGACCAGTAACGTAAGTCCACAATTATCTCCAGGTATATTTAACAAGGAAACTCCCTTTATACTGTTAGGGACTCTATTGTTCCCTGTTTATTCCTATTTCTTCCCTTATATTTTGGTGCATTAAAGAAGATATACTGACTCATAACATTTAATTAATAATGCACACATAGGACTGTGATACTATGTCATAATCATATTGCAAGGGTCATTATAATTGATGAAGCTCTAAGGGGAGACAAGATTTAATTGGCTCGTACCACTTGCTATTAGTACTTGTATATAGCTGATATAATGTAGCTTAAATATCTTAAGAAGTTCACTATGTTTAGCAGGACCTTGGATTAAGGCAAGATTTAATTAGCTCGTAGCATGTCCCTAATAGTGTATAAACATAATTGATATGCGGTAGCTTGAATATATTTCAAAGGTCCCCTGCTTTATGTAATGCTCTTAGAAAAGAAAGCATTATATCGGTAGGTCTCACTCTGCTGTAGACACATATATGGAGCTGGTATGCTCTAACTCTGGAGTGAATTCCCTATATTGAGCGGGGTCCTAAGAGAGAGCGAAGCTGAGTATGAGAGAGGATTCTTCTGTATCTGCCTAAGGTGTATTCCTAACGTTACTGGTCAATATTTTCGCTATGAGGCTTTTTCAAGGCAAAACGGATGTCATTTAGCCCCACATATAGGGGGGTATTCAATTGTTAGCGAGGTTTTTTCTTTCCCCGCCGCGTAAAAAAAAATCTCCTGCAGGTTTTTGACAGCAATATTCCGTTTTGAGCTAGCGTAAAAATCTTGTGCAATTCAATTGAAAAAGAGGGAACGCTACCCCTGCGCATTAAAAATTGTGTTTGTAAGATTTTAGGGGAGTGAAGGGCAGTTTTAACGTGGTCATGTATAACACAAAAACCTTTCCATACATTAGATTGCATTACACATTGATAATATCTACATAACAGTACTTTCTTTAGCATATTTTTTAATCAAACTATTTTTACCATACAATCATCTATACCATGTCAAAACACATTACTACATTCATATTTGTACCAAAAACATACATAAATATAATTAATTAGTGATTTTATTTTTATGTTTTTTTTATTTCATAAATTTTCCACAAGAAAATCAACTTGCACAAGTTAGGCATTAGTGATAAACATAAGTTTAACTTTTTTTTCCTCATTGTTACATGATTTCAAATACTTTTCAGAGGTTTTTTATTTTTAACAAACCCCAAGGAGGTGCAAGATAAAACAGCATATTTTCCTGCTTTACCCACCGCGTTAAAAAACAATTGAATAGCTTTTAACGCGGATGCCTCTCGTACACCCTATACTTTCAATGGACCTTCTACTGGAGCGCAAGAGGACCGTTTCATGAAAAAAACGTAGCGTTAAAAATGGAATTGAATTGTGGGTAGAGTTAACCTGCTCGAAAATGATAAAAAACAGCATTAAAATGAACGCGATCAAAAAAAAAAAATGTCGCTGACAATTGAATACCCCCCATAGATAGAGATTGCAGGAACTTGTATACATTAGGGAAAACTGTAGTTGAATAGGAAAACTGTTGTTCCAATATGGAAGCAATTTTTTGTCAGACTATTGTGAATGACAGTTGAAGAATGAGAGAAGAAATAATCCTGGATTTAAGTAATTAAGGGTTGCCATATAATGGACATTTTTCACAAATATTTTTCAATATTCCAAGCTGTCAATTTGTATTGCATTAAAATATTTTGTAAAAGACAAATATAACTAAAATAATGTAAAGGTAAATACTACTGTTAAAGCTGAAATAATTGTCCAAAACATTGTAATGCGTGCCTTTGATATATGACTGGCTGCATTTGATTTTGGATGTATGAACAATGTTGCTATTGCCAAGTTAGATGGCTCTGATTTTTGATTGGCATTGTCTATAGCCACCAAGGCAAAATAAAGGAAGGTCCCATTTTTAATTGAAATATTCTGTGGAGTAAAGCTGAATTGTTCAATGGAGCCAGCTGGCAGTGGTGTAAGACTTGAGATATTGATAGCAGTGCCATTTTCAAAGTTGTCTAACAACTCCTGTCTGTTGAGACTCATCCGTAAATCATACCTGGAAGCTGAAAATGGAAATGACTAAATTACAAGTCTAATACCATATTAGATAATTATATTTACTATACTAATATATTGGGAAACTTATTTAAATGAAAGAATGTTAGTTACATATTAAAGATATTGTACAGTTAAATTTAAAAAAATCTCTGCACCTCATCCATTTATGACCATTATGGTAATTAATGTATATTTTTTAAACTCTTTACGCTTTCAAAATAAGATGGAAGGAACATGGAGACAGAGAAGACAAAGGAGAAAGAGCCTCGAAAGAGGTAAGTGGAGAAAATTTCACATAAATACAATGACAATACTACAACATCGTTTACAGGCATATAACAAATCTGATAATAAGACAATCCATACCTTACTGAGATACATGGTTATACTGTAGATGTGGGTTTAAACCATTAAGGTAAATGTTAACATAAAAATACGGGCAGGTCATAACGCGTCCTGTCCAGATGAGGACCCACAATGCCATTAGAGATTGGTGCTAGCTAAACTCAGAGAGTGGAACCCTCATGTTCACCCTTGGAAAGTCTTACTAAGTGACAGCTGACAGACAAAAGAATGGTGGATACGGGTCAAGGCAGGACTGGTAGTTTATGAGCAGAATCCAAAATAAGGTCAGGGGCATCCAGCAAAGGTACGAAATGGAATTATAAGGGCAAGAGTGAGGGTCACAAGCAAACAAACATAGTTGAACAAGCTGGGTCTGGACATGTAAAAGGTGGAGGATATGGTAGACTAGTTGTGACAACTAAGGGACAGAAGTTCTTGGTCAGGCACTGGTCAAAGGTAGACTGGTTTAAGCAGAGACCCAATGAAATCATGGACATGCTCAGAATGCTGGGCGAACAGAAACAGAGCATCTCATGTGTGTTGACAGGTATGTGACACTATGGATGAGTAGATATGACAAATCACACCATATTTACAACAGTCACATTCTGGGACATCAAACTGCACCAAATTAAGCAGACAGCTGGTTGTTTATCTTCTTGTACACTACGTAGCTTTTTACATGATGTTGTTTGTTTTATAGTTCACCAAAGAAAAAAGGAAGGTCAGGTTTCAACTATTGCTTATAGATCCTATGGACCTTGTTATAAAATAATTATTTCATTTCCCAGAAGCATTTAGAAATTGCTTGGATCAAGCAAATTTGAACTTAATTAAGTCCTTAATTGATTCATTAAAATATGTTTTGGTAGTAGTACAAACAGCAATCTCATTATTCAAACAGGACTTGAGGCAGTCAGTGTTTCTTCCACTGCTATAAAAGAAAAATGCCCATTAGGCAAATTTGGAAAGTGATTATAAGAATATTTCTTATCTTGTCCCTGAAATGTTCAGCAGGTTATTAACATTGGCCCTAACTGACTGAGAAAGTACCACTTAAATGGATCATTGAAGTTTAAAGCAAACTCTATATAGTATGGGATGTCCAGATAATATATATACTGTTGTATACAAAAAACTCACTCACATCAGTCCCTGCCCCATTGGGGTTTACAGTTTAAATTCCCTAACATACACACTGAGACCAAAGAGACCTATTTGCCACACCTCTCCTGCATAGGGACAGGTGAAGTCCTGGGAAGTCTACAGGTACAGGCTGCATACAGGGTTAAGCTCTTTTAGACCAAGAACCCTAGGTTTAATACACACATGTGGAGAATAGGGTCTAATGATGTAATTAGACCAAAGGAGGAGCTTTGCGTATTTAAACCCGTCTTTTCAGTTCTAAGGTGTGACTGATGCTGATCAAGTTGGCCAGTGGCTAGAGAGCTGGACTGTGCTAGCATTAGGGTTACAAGGAGGTGTATGCAACTTGATGTTGTTTACTGGTGTCATCTTGACGAAAGTATGCAGTTTATTGTGAAGGAACAATAAAAGTCCCATATTCAGCAACAAGCTATCCGTGACCGATGTTCGTTTGTGCATCACTGAAAGGGTGCCTGTGTCCCTATATATATATATGTATATATATATTGTGACAGAGTCACTGGAAGGCGGCTAGATACAGAGGTATGTGTCCCAGGCTTCCAGCATTGTATACATAAGGCCCAGTCCGGGTCTTGTGATCTATCAGTCTCTAACAGACTGATAAAGGGATGCAGCTGTGAGGTGCTTGTAATAAGGCAGCTGGGATATGCAGCCAGTGTCTCAGACCTAGGAGGAGGTGAGCTGCCTCCTGAGACACTCTGCTGCAGTGAGCAGCGATATACATATGGTTTGGTGTGTGTGTGTGGGACATAAGGTCCTACACATGAGAGAGGGCCTCCATAAATGTATTAGCTAGAAGCCAGACGGCTAGGGTTTTATTTGTGTTTTGTATCTGTTTGCAAGCTGGTGAATAAACTGGGTGTGGCTGTTATCCTGAAACTTCTGGACTCGTGTGTCTTACTGCTGCTGTTCACCCAGGAGATGATACCTGTTCCCCTGGTTATACTACAAATATATATGTTTATATATATATATATATATATAAACATAGAGAGAGAGAGAGAGAGAGAGAGAGAGAATGAGAATGGATACTCAAGTTACTCTGTTCTTTCCCATTTGTTTGCCAGAAAAAACATTTTTCACTGCAAAACTAGTTCTAATCGGAATTGTCTGCTAGCGTGTTTCTTGATATTCTTCTTTTCTTCTCCTATTCACCCTGGTCTTCGGTTCTACATTGTTTCACAGCTTTATGTTTTATAGAATGGTCACCCTGGCCTTAAGCAAAAATGTATCGAGAATTGGGATTCATGGATCGCCAGTGATTATGCCCACATTTTGGTTTGTATTACTTTTTTTTACCTTTTCTCTCCATACCTCTCAATATTACTTGCATATATTACTTTGCTTTTGTATTTTAGCACTTTTTAATGCTTGATACGTATTATTGTGATACTTTGTCATTGCATATTTGGTGCATCTTGTACCTGTAATATTATGTTTGGATAACTTTAATAAAAATAAAATAAAAAATATAAGAATAGTGGAATAATAAGTTTAAATTAAATGTTTTGGTCTCCACCCATACTTTATGCTCTAGATGACACAATATAGAATCATGGGATACTGTACAACAAAAGCAGGCCATACACTTGCCAATTGTATTGACCAGCTTGGTCAGAATTAAGTACCTACTTCATTTATTTTCATCATGTAAAATGGCTTTGCGCCCATTAATCTCAATATTGACAACTGTACTCCCCAACAATCCTGCTGTAGATACACTACATGGAATTTGCTGTTATTAAATTTCCATTTGCAGGGACACCTGTTTACTGTTCACCCACAGAAGCCTGAGATGAGAGGGACTGAGCTACAGCCAGATGGTCTATCCACCAGTACTAAAGAGTTAGGTGTAAAGGAGAAAAACATCAACACCACCCACAGTGTTTGGCCAATGATACAAACAACTAACCAAAATAATGTTTCATAGTGCTAAAATGTTAAACTTAATTTTTACCATTTCCGTAATCGAGATCATCTCCAGTTGCTGTCCAGGACAACACAATTTGTTGATCTTGAATGACTGCACTTAAGTCTGTGACTTTTCCAGGTTTAAAGACATCTGGCAGGGGGCCTGATGGCACATTAGATACTATGAAGGCACCTCCTGAAGCAGTCCGGGTGAAATTTCCCAAATTTAGATCATCAATTGTAACTTTTGGTCTTGGTGGGTTACTGACTATATTACCTATAAAAAAAATGTAATGTAAGTTTTCAGCGGAAAAAAACATATCTTGTAAAACAGAGGTGATTAGTCACATTGCTTTGTTTATTTGCTACTGATTTTAGAAAAACTCAAGATTGAAATTAAATGGACACAGTATACCGATGGAAACCTTTTTCCTTGTCAATTTTCATATTCTAACAGGTCTTTGGAGAAAGTTAAATAAAAAAAAGTAAATCCTTACTTGTGTATATTTTCAAAGAGGACATCTTAAAGCATATTACCTAAAACAACTGAAAACATTGTATACATATATTAGTGAATGAGTCAAAACAATTGTTCTTATTAAGCAACTTTTAATCATACTTCCCAACTTTTGTGTGTTGGCCTCCAGGAGATCCCAGGGGAAAGGTAGGCGTGTGGGGGCGGGGCTCATTGAATTGTGTGCCCCTAAATGGTCATCACCATTTTAGCCTATTATAACAGGGGGCGGGGCCATTATGAGGCATGAATCAAGTCACTAAATTCCTCCCCACACCTCCCTAATGAAGTGGACAGGAGGAGAGTAGGCAACTATGCTTTAATATAGCTGTTTTACTTTATCTGTAAATGTTCTGTAATTGTATCCATTTTATCTGACCTACTTATTTCATAGTTGCCTACTCTCCAGTAATGTTCCTAGAGACTCCCCGTATTCGACAGACCTCCTAGCCCCCCCAGGGAGAAAGCAATTCTCATCGATGTCATAATGACACAAATCACGTCATCAAGCACAGCCACCTGAGTGATCAAAGCCATAAATGATGCGATTTGTGGCATCATGTACTTAGTCTCACCAACTTGATTATGCAAACTGCATAAGGAAAATGGACTGCTACGGATACACTTTTGCACATTACGCCACTTGCAATTTTTGTGCATCCTCACAAACCTAGGCAGACTTGTAGTTTGTGTGCCCTTGAGCAAAGAGTAAGCATCTAGGGCCTGATTCATCTTCAACACAGCTTGCATTTAAAAAAATGGGACATAGCTTGAACGCACATATACCCATATTCAAGTACAAGCGGATCTCAAGAAACATTTCCATTTGAATATGGGTTGAGTACTGTGACACATGCACACTTCGGGTGATACACACCAACACCTTCTTGCTTTTTAACTTTGCTTTTATTGTCAGGATGGCAAAGTAATTTATAACAAAGTTTCACACACTTTTCTTGTGACCCTAACACTAAAGTAATAGAGCCCAGCTCCCTAGCCACCGGCAACTGTCTAGCATCGGTCACAATGCATAAAAGGAAAAGACAGGTTTAAATAGTTTACACTCCCCCCACAGCCCTAACTTGATGTACAGATGACACTCCCACCACCTTGCCTTTAAAAGGGAGTTCTTTGCAGATGCATTTTAAACCACTTCAAAATATTTAAGTTAGATCAAACTCTTTATTATTATTTTGTCACACATCTGTCCTCCATCTGTATCTCTTTAACTTAGGTGAACTGCTGTACAAATGTTTATCTCCATTTGTAGCGTTTTTCTTCAGATTGCCAGTTAAATACCTATATCCTCTTTTAGAAGTCTTTGGCAAATACCTCTCTTTGTCAGAGTATGGTCTGGCTATAGCTAACTTGCAGACAGATAGAACAGACTGCAGGATACGCACATGCATATGTGTAATATCAAGTCCCATCAGAACACATACAAAAATATATATTAAATAAACTAACAACTCTTAATACTATAATCATTAACAAAAATATATGATATCTATATTTTTTTAACATCAAATACATAAATCTGGATGCCCTTAAAGCGTACTGTATATAAAATGCAAACTTCCAATATTTCAAAGTATCGTTTTTTTATATGATTATCACAATGTTCTTACCATTCTCAACATAGCCAGGTAAGTATAGCGCCTGATTTTTTGGTAGCGCCAATTTGCTTTCTTTGTTTTGACTCTCAACACGCACTTTCAAATTATACCTGCCATTTCCACTGAAGTCAGTAAAATATTTGGAATAGATGCCATCATTCTTGATAATATCGGCACCTTAAAAGGGAACAGAATAGATACTAGTACATTGCACATAACACCCACATGATTTCACAACTTCATTTATTTAGATTAAATTAATAAACCACTAACATATATTCAATAATGTATATACAATTTGACCAATTTTAAGTGAAATAATTTAGTAGTATTTTTTATAATTCTTTATTTTGTCAGGTCGGGAATTATAATAAAACAGTATTGAGAATGAATATAGCAAAACAGACCTTGTTTTTACAGCATCAAAATGAACTGCAATTATATATGATAAAATACAAACATTTTAAATGAAAATGATTTGACTTCTTGTTTTAATTTATTTAGGAGGGGTAGGAGGAAACAAGGAGTGGAATGAAGGAACTCCAAGAATACTTTGGCTTAGTATTGAATTTAATTTTAAAACAAATCTAGTCTATCCCCTATTTGGGACTCTGGGATCAATACACAATTAAATCTAATCTCTGGTACAACTCTGACTTTCCTCCGGGGGTGTCCTGTAATATATTGTCTAATTGGATACAAGCAGATCTCAAATATCCTGTAGATTTTAGTAAGTAAAGCCAATGGCTCACTCTAAATAAACCCTCCCCCCTTGTATACTGTGATACTATTTCAGTCCATTAAAATAATAACTTTTCTATCCTCTCTCCCCCCCATCCTGGGTCCGTAGATATCTCATGAATGGTTACTGCATCAGAATTGATTAGGACTTTGGCTGATGGATCAGAGTAAAGACCCATAATGCCTTTCAGGAAGTCTCTAAAGATACCAATAGCTTTAAGAGTGTAAAACATAAAACTCATGGATATTCTATCATAATATATTAGCATCAGAGGAGGGGATTAAAGCTGGAGATCTGGAGTTTATAATGTGTATTAAGTCCATGGCTTGTCTTGTGTTGTCCCTGGTCTGACTTCCTGGATAAAGTCAACTGGGTCAAAATGGCAAAACTTGATTCAAATGGTTAGCTAGGATTTTGACATAGTTCTTAATATCATTCATTAAAAGAAAAATAGGCCTGAGTATAGCACAGCTATGTGTGTCCTTGCGACCTTTGTGAATCAACGCTATAATAGCTTCTAATATTTCCTTTGGGAAAATATTTCTTTTGTAGTATGGTGATGATGATGATATATCTTGTTAAAAAGGGGCTAGCAAGTTAGAAAACTTCTTGCAGTATGTGACTGGGATCCCGGCTGGGGATTTACCAAGTTTCTGCTATTTTATGGTGAGTGAATTTCCTCTAAGGTGATTTGTCTACTGAGTTGCTCTATTGATTGTTGGGCCAATTTGAGTAGATGGACCTTTAACAGGATTTTTTAGTTAAGGTTTGTATGGTATGGCTAGTGGGGATTGATGGTTAGAGTGTAATTCTGGAGATTATAAAAATAATTTTAATCATATTTAAATTCAGGGCGAATGGTTGAGTTTTGGCATTTTTAATGGCCATTATGTTTTTTTGTGGCTTTTCAGATCTTCGTCTTGAAGCTATCTGCTTTGTCCCCTTTTTCATAATATGTTTTCTGAAGTCACTAAAGGTTTTTTTTTGCTGTCTGCTTTGGAAACAAGTAGATTAAGCTCACCTTTAATGGTAGTGAGTTCTGCAAGAAGATTTAAGTCCCGGGGGTAAATGTATCATACTCCGGTTTGTACAAGTCGCCGGAAATCGTCGAGTTGACAGCTAAAATTTTACAAGGCAGCGCCGCTTTAAATTTTAGCTGTCAACTCGCCGATTTCCGGTGATTTGTACAAACCGGAGTATGATACATTTACCCCCCGGTCTGTTTGGAACTTTGCTGCATTTGATCTTAAATAGAGTATGTAAGAGATTATTATCTGCTTGACATGGGTATGAAGGTGTAGGTATGGGAGAAGGGTGTGTGTTTGTGGGGTGTGTGGGTGGGGGGTTGAGTTATGTTCGACCATATTAGAAAGGTTGGAGGCCCCAAGGTGGCATGGCAAGACATCAGGTGATCTTGTCAATTGTTTCAGATATAAAAACTTTAGAGTTGCCAGTTTAGATGAGGAGTGGTTGGATGAGGGATACGGAAGGTGTGTACTGTTGCTACGTTATCAAAATGAATATACATATTTTCCTTGTAAACAAGGTACTCATAGAAAATTATTTAACTAGAAAACTGGCATAAACATTCCAGGTACACTATTGTAACAGATTGACTAAGGCTTAAAAAGTTGAGGCTTTAAGACTTGCAGTAGCTAATGGTCCAGTGTGCAATTAAAGTAGGTAATTATTTAACTAAATATCTGACATAAACAGTTTGCATAAAACACCAAAAAAGTGCAAATTAGATATACTCTCATGGTTTAAAAAATTAAAGCTTTGAGCCTTGTAGGTCTTGCCAGCCAGGTCACATATAAAGTAAGTGTATGAGCAGTTCCATCTAAGCATGCTCAGTTGTAGCTGTGCTTTTAATGCTTATCTTGGTTAAAAATTTGTAAAATTTGAAGGAAAATACTTAATAGACAAGAAAATATTTAGTATTTGAAGCCTATAGAACATTGGATATATTAAGGAATGCCTTATTATTTAAGGTTAGCTGGGGCCCTGAGAGCATATAAGGCATATTGGCAGGAAGTATCATAACATGGAAGGCCATTACTTAGTTATAAAGATTGAGAAACAAAACCACAGGTGGCAAAGTATCATGAGGCTAAGTTGGATACTGTTAGTGTGGCTTTTGATGGACATGGCCCTTTGATGTTGTTTGGGACAACTGTATAAATAGCTTTTTGAGGTAAAGTTCTAAATATGGGGCTTCAATATCTTTTGATATACCTTAAGTTGTTTCTCCTCCCTCTATTAATTTGATCTTCCTTTCCTTCTTTCAACTGGAATATATTCTCTCAAATTGAAGATCATTTTCCACTGTTTGCAGATATATTATCACACCCCTCAACTTAATGTTCTACTTGATCCGTTCTTGTACCCATTGCAGTAACGTCAGTCTTTAAGTAGAGTATAGTCTTTTGTATTTCTATTTGCATGATTCATTATATGCCCTTCATCTCCTTAAGCAGGGATTGAAAGTCATTTTTGTGATGGTATGAAGTCATCATCTTTCTGATTTTGACTCAGATGATAAGTTTTTTTGACTGAAAAAGCTTTTTTCTTAAAGTAGTGGGCAAGTGGATTGTAGACAGGCTGTGGATAAAGCCACTATCGGTCACGTGAGTGGTCGCTGAAAGCGAGAGTCCCAGCCCTGGAGGAACATCCTGTATTCAGATGCAGGACTCAGTATTCAACTGTCACGGTACAGCATGGCAAGCACAGCTGCTGCACGTTTACTGAATTGCAATCAGCTGATTGCTGATCTCACAGAGGTGGTAGTTGAACTTCTAAACAATATATAAAACTGCTCTGCTTGTTATTCCCTGTCAGAGTGTCAGCTTTGCTGTTCTGAGCTCTTGAGCATGTTATTCTGTTTACTGGTCGGTTTCAAATTATTGACCCGGCTTGTTCCTGACTTCGTGATACCTGGATCCTGACTTTGTACTGTGCTGACAGATTGGGTTTGAACTTGGGATTTTCCTGACTTTTTCTCTGCTTGCTGATTCTGTTCATTTAACCTGCATACTGCTGACCTTGCTAATCTAAATATTCTGCCTTAAGACCTACTTGCCTGTAGTGCTCCACCCACCTGCTAAGGGCCAGTTTGGTGGAAGGAGACCTAGCTTTGCTGCTGGTTCTGGTGAATATTGGTAGTAAATTAGACTCCACACCACTGCTCCCGGGCTGTGTCAGGTATGTTACGATGCCTATCAATCTTGGCATATTGCTTGGGTGGAGGAGCGCGCTCCAAGCTGGGAAAACTCGAACAGCTAGCTTCTGTGCTAACAGAGGGTGCGGGTCATAAGTCAAGCCTGGCAATATTGCCTTTAACTGGAATTGGCTTAAAAGGTATAGGCCAGAAGTCTAATTGATGGGTGGAATATGACTTCTTCCTCTGTCAGCAAGTCCCCTGACACTTCAGGAAGAGATCCCTGCTTGAGTCTGGATGACAAGCATTCTTCAGTGTCCCATCAGAGGTCTCAGACTAAGAGAGGGTACTGGGCAAAGTACCGTAGTTTGTGTCAGCTGATTTATGGAACAAAGTTTTTTCAGAAATTTTGTTGGTGTCTTATAGGACAGGATGCAGCAGGGGACCTTATTGGAGGTAGGCCACAGGTCCCTAGTTGCTGGAATTTTAGCAATGGCTGTATAACTGGGTAGGCGATCGGATAGAGATTCCTTATATATTAAAAAAAAAATGTTATTGGGATGGAGAAACCCCAATATTGTCAGATGTTTAATCAGAGCTCTGATAGCACAGTTCTTGCATCTATAAGTGCCTTTCTGTGCTGTGTCTATCATATGGGGAATTAGTGCTTTCCAAGATCTAAGTAGGTGTAATTTGCTCAGGAATTCTGAATTGTGACAGGTCATAGATGCATCATGCACAAGGTTTTCTCAGCCATAATTCATTTTCATTGTCTAATAGAGTGAGGGCATATGCACACTGCTAGCCATAGAGATTGTCCCTATTTAAAATTCTGAAATTGCACCATTTAACATGCAGTAAATACAGAGCAATTTGGTGGAGATAGATACAGGAACAATACTGTATCTGCCCTCTAAAAGTTTTTCAAAAGCTCTGTTGAACTCACAGGGCCTGCTTCATTAAGACACGCAAAATGAACTTATTGTGTGTTTTCATTTTTAAATCGGCCATACACACATCTGTATTCAACTAGAAGCAGACCTGAAGAAACATCTCTTATTGAATACGGGTCTAGGTAAGCTCTGCACATGTGACACTTGCCGTATTGAGACAGACAACACACTGCTGGATATGTACAATATATATGTGAATTATAAAGTCCCAGCGGAACACACAGAAAAATAAAGTATTCAATTATTGTCACCTGCTCAAGCTTGGCACTCCCTTACTGTACATTGACTATGTGCATACGCTCCTTCCCCTCCAAGTTTCGCCCACAAAATTATAGGCTGCTCGAAGAGTCTTTTGCGTTCAAAGATGAATTGGATGTACTCAATTCCACTGACATATAGTCTGTTTCTGGGCATACAATGTGAGATTTTATGCAAAATAACGCATTTACATTTCTTAATGAATCAGGCCCACAATGTACAGTATCTCTGTGTTGTCTAAAGTAAAGTATTTTAAGTATGATGTCATTGTGTCTTGCTGTATTTTATTTGTATCTAAAAGAAGACTTACTTACTTCTGATGTCATGGTAAAGTTTAAATAAGTCTGGTATAAGTCACTGATGCTCAGTAATTGGCACAACTCCTCCAGTACTGGACATCACTCTGCAGTAAGTAATCAAGTAATGGAGAAAACATGTATTGTAATTTAATTGGCAAAAGTAATAATTACCTGCACCATTATCCAAAAGTTGCATGGTTCTAATTTTTCCGCTCTGTGGTTCTATTATAGCAGTTACATGTACCCCCAAAACAGGGGAAAACCCTTGAGTCACCACTGCATACACAATCATTGGGCTGGGGAAACTGCTGGTGTCCGCATTCATATGAGGCTCAACGACAATTGGGGGCACACTTGGATCTGATGCTCGAGAATTCACCGTTAAACCCAGAACTTGATCTGCTACTTCATTGTTGCATAAGTTGTAATCCCATTGACCTTTCTAAAATAAAATAAGCACACTATGCACTGCATTATGTTGCATATTCTGTACATGCAGAAATATATAAATATATGGATTAACAGGTAAACATAACTTTTCATTATAGTATACACCAACTGTGATGACAGGCTAAGGATGACATTATAGGGCTGATGCAGAGTGGGATGTATGCCAATTTGCTAAAAACTGGGCACGCGCATATGCTCCTATGTAGGCTTACTCTTATTTTGCACTTCTGCCTGCCTGTGCCTCGAGATGCGGGACATGGGAGGGAAGGGGCACTCTTACTAGAGATGAGCGGTTTGGATTCGGAGAAATGCAACAGATCCAAATTTTGGGGTTCCAAGTTGAACAGAGTTATGACTCTATTTCTCACGCCAAATTTGGATCTGAGATCGAGGCAAAACATAATTTCTAGTTAAATGTTGGATCTCCCAAGTTTTGTATCGATATCTTCAATATATCGCCCTCCCCCCTGTTCTCAGCTGTCATTTTAAAAGTGACAGCATGTGGTAGGACGTATGCTGCAATTCTGTGCTCGGAAAATTTGTTGTAGAGGGTCGGACAGGGTAAAAGAGGCACTTTATATTGCAACAGCTGCGATTTATACTGCACATATCTTAAGAGTTTATTTAGACATCAGTCTGCTGGAATTGTGTGCTGATCAGTTGGGTGTGAGAGAGTGAAGAGCAGACAAGCACTGGCTACTGGTTGTAATAGTATATATTAGTAAACATCTCTAATTTTAACATTGGACAAGTACAATAAAGGCTCGTGTATATAAATGTGGCTCATGTAGATCTGCTAAAACACGCCTGTTAGGAAGCATATGTTTTGTACCTGTTATAGGGCAGATACAAATACTCAATGATGATGACTTATTATAAACTAGATGCATATGCTGCTGATGCAAAGCCAGAAGCATCTAGAGATGCATAAGGCTCTGTATATGGGCGCAAATATGCTCGTTTTCCGTCCTTTTTTTTTTTAAGAATAATTTACTCCCATTTTGTGGCCAACTCTACATCAGCTCCTATGTATTCACATATTTCATTGGGGCCTAACATGAAGTATATTCATAACGGCCTGACTTTGAGCCCAAAGTAGTATAATCTGTTGCATGAATATTTTGGGTGATGGATATTAAGAAACAATTATTGGATCCCTTAACCACATGGGAAACATTTCAAAAGACCCAGAGTGCTCTCTACCCTCTGAGCAACTCTGTTGGTTTCCCCACCAGGCAGCATTAGGCCTACAATTAATGCCTTCAGTAATATCTAACTGTGGTGGATTAAAGATCTTAGCAATAGCGGTGGTGGCTTTGGGAAGAATCCCTGTATGCCACTACTTACGGGGAAAGCTTTCGAAAACAAAATGTTCATGGATGGAAACTACCTTTTAATATTAATATTTATCTATGTAGAACGGACACTTCTCTAAATTTAAAAACTTTAAATCTTTTTTTCTTCATTATAATGTCCCTTTCAACTTTTCTTTCTTATGTGTGACAACATTTCATAACATTTTTTCCTATACTTAGTTTAGTAACAGTGAGAGGGATACTTTACCTCTGCAGTGCCTGGGATTGTGAGACGAGTAGACCTGGAGACTATGTCACTGACAAACTGGTCATTTGTGTAGATTTTTCCATTTGGATCTGTTAGTTTGATTATGGGAATCCCACTGATCCAGGTCACTAAAAAGAAAGTTTCATTTCCCACTGTGTTGTCAATGGTCACTTTACCAGTCAGACATTGAAATGGCTTGATTGTAGTTGTAGTACTTTCAATCTGTCCACAGGAAAATATACACAAGGATATGGACAACATTCTTTTATACTAAGGAAAGAACTGGCTTATGAAAATAGTCAAATTAGCACATTTCCTGTTCTTTTTTATTAACATATTTGTACTTTAGACACTGGGCCAAATGTTGTTTCTATATTATTCCCAAAGATTGCTTGCGGGTTCTTAACTTTTTCTTTTGTCTGTGACCAAGATTTTGCTGAGAAGTCACTTTACGTCAGGGGCGGGCTGGCCCAGGGGGCAGGGGGGCAGCGGCCCCCCTGGCCGCTCGGTCAGGCCGCTATTAGGGCCGAGGGGTAGGCTGGCCGGCCGCCCCCCCCGGATGCAAAATACAATACTTTCCACCGCGGCCGCATCTGATGACATCAGATGCGGCCGCGTCAGCGCACAGGCGGCCGCATCTCATGACAGGGGATGCGGCCGCGTCATCAATGACGCGGCCGCATCCCTTTTCATGGGATGCGGCCGTCTGTGTGCCCCCCGGCCACGCCTCTCCCAGCCCGCGCCTGCTTTACGTACCTAATATTTTTTTAGATGATTAATGTATTTACTTTTAACTACATTGCTGTTTATTTTTAGTGAAATTGAGATGGGGGGTCATAAATAGCAAGGGGTCTTATTTTTTCAATTATTCTATAAATTAGCAATGTTAACACCCATTTAAGTTCTGTACAGTTACCCATTTCCTCTATTTAATAAAGGCAACTGCTGTGAATTGCTGAAAATAGTTTTTTATTGTTATCTTGATAGGTACATAGCTATTCACATTCTCATAATATATTACTATTTTGTGATATTTAAATGGCTAGCACTGCGCAGCAATACCTCTTTTTTCCAAACAATAACCAGCTAAAGGTGTTTACATTAATCTTCTTATTCAAACCCCAGTTTTCTATGAACTTGTGATTTACGTGTATGTCAGTAAAATCAAATATGATACCTGAATAGATTTCTCGGTGAAATCACCACTACTGGAAGTGATCTTGCTGAAAGAATCGATAAATCCGTTTGCATCGACATAATCAGATACAAAATAATTTAAACCACCTGGAAGAAATGAATAGATTTTCATTTTTTATCATCATAGAAATGATCACAAATGTGAAAGACACATCTATGTATTCTTTATCTTTACAGGCACTAGTCTTTCTTCTTCACAACAGAAACAAAGATTGGACAGGTGGAGGTGCTGCTACCAATGTCAGTGAACCTGCCAGCTCAGCAGCTCAGCAGAAATGGTAGTTGAAATTGTAGGTGACCTCAGTGCTTAGGTAGAGTAAAAAATCTTCCCATCAATGACAATCAATCACATATGACCAAATTGTATTTTGAACTGTGTTTGTATAGATAGCAGAGCCTTGAACTGACATGTAGGGAATGACTCAATTAGCGGAGATTTTCCGCAAGTAGCACCATGCAGTTTATTACAATATGATATTGATCTTTACTCTGCTTTCTATGAGGTGCAAGCAAAAAACAGAAAAGTTTCTATTACCTTAGTATAGTGTGAGATCTTTGACCATCTGCTAGGTTTTCATGCAATCTGGCTGAGTTTTAAGATTAAATTTAACCACATTTTGGTATTATTTTATGTGCTGCAAAGCAGAGATAGTCCTATGAAAACAAACCTATGCTGGGTCTATTCTCTCTTCTCTGTTTGGGAATGTGTAATAGAAACAATGTAATGCGGCAATCATGTTTTTAAACAAACTGTGGATCTCCCCATGAAAGATTGATGTACCCAAAAAACTAAATTGTTTTTTTTAATACACTTTGGGGGGAATTCAATTGAGCGCTTTACTGTAAAGAGTAACGTGACCTGTGCACTATTGCCATTATTATGGCAATAGTTTGCGTAAATACCGTCATTATGGTAGTTTCAATGCCGGCTTTTTGTACACAGTTACCTGAGCTTCGAACAGAAAGCTGAGTTAAATTTAACATAATAACGGTAATAGGTTTAACGCTGCGCGACTTCCAGGGGAATTGAATTCCCCCTTTAACTTGTATGGTGGATTGTTCAAATAAAAATTATAACACACCTGTTATGGTGGATAATTGTTCTAGTCCTTTGTCCGCATTGAGTCCTAGGGCAATGGTATGAATGGTTGCTCCACTGTCGCTTACTTCCTTTAAACAACTGCTAATACCACCGTCCTCTCCATCTGTTAACAACACAATTTCAGTTCCATGTGTGCTTCCATCAAGCTCCTTGTTAACCTGTATACATGGTCACAGACAAATATCAAATTTTACTCAACTTTTATGGATTTTTAATATAAATGTTGATTAAAGACTGCTGAAATGTAAAAAAAAAATACAGACAGGAATACGTAAAAAATATATAAAATAAAAAAATCATTTAGCTGTATTAAAAGCCAGGACATGGAATAGTTTCATTTTTGAAATATGTAATTGCATTTTTTAGTTTCTTAGCTCGTAGTGGCACATTAAATAGAATGTACTGACGTTGGAGAATTGTTTGGAGAGGACCTAGTTCAATCTGTGTTTCATAATAATGGGTTAGATTACATTTTTATAAAACAACGTAAGTGTTTTTTTTCCAAAGCTTGTTAATATTTTGTACCCTGAGTTTAAATGATTCTCCTCCTCTCAGACAAGCAGTTATCTGAGGGCACTCTACTCCCCCAATCCGCTCTGAAATCTTGCAATCTCAGAGTTCAGTGGGGCTTTCTCCAGTCTTTGTTACCTAGGCCCCTATTTATTAATAATAGCAATTTTACACAAACACTTTAAATCCTTATCACAAAGATAAGGATTGAAAGATCATATGTATTTATTAAAAATCTTCACCAGGAACAGCAGTCACAAATAAATTGCTGTTCCTGTGAAGATCCCTCTCCTATCTTTCCTATGGTCACTATCGCAATGTGGTCATCTTTCCAATAGTGGCTGGAGGGGAGTGCAGTAAGATGCAGTGAGGGATCCAAAGATACCTTTACTACAATGCTCCCCCCATAGAGCAGACCTGAAAAATGACACATACGGTAATGTTCGCCAGCCTGAGCTGGCGTACATTACCGAATGCGTAAATGCCTTTTCAACACTTGTTAAATTGCAGAATAGAGCAGTCCCCATAGACGTCTATGAGGACTGCTCTGTATTTCGAAAAAAAATGCAAAGCAGCAGATATCTGCTGTGATGCACTATTAATACATTTGAAGGATACTTAGATTTGTGTGTATTCCCTGAAAACTGCACTTTTTGGGGAATTTACAGTAAAATAATGATTAATAAACAGGCCTAATAGGAACAATAAGCATTTGCATGATTATGTGATTATGATAAGTGAGCCACTTGTGCCACCATGATAGGGACATGTACCCTCTATTAATCGGTAAGTTAGTTGTTTTTTTTAACCATACAGTGGCAATGTACAATTTAAAAGACAATATATTATTAAGGTAGAAAACAAGTAAGTTGCTAACAAAATAATTAACACATCAACCCGTTGAGGTAATCATAAGGTTGCCCATGGGAAGTGTAAGGAAATCAAATGCTACCAAATGCCCAGAGTAGAAAGAGAACATTTAGGAGTGGGTGTCCACTGAAAGAGAGATGGGGGCATAAAGAGGGCATCAGACTTCAAGAGAAGCCAGAATAATCAGTCGTTGTGAATGGACACACCTCGGGCCTGGTGAAATGCAGAGCATGTTATACACCCAAGGCTGCATTTCTCTGAATGAGCCCGGTAACGTCACACAGTGATGTGAAGGTTCTTGGTGAAAGAGGAGGCATCTCACTGCTGTGACTGTCCACTGAGGCCTGTTCCGTAAACTGACAGTCATCAAGGTAAGGAGAAGAAGGGCCTGGGTACTGGGGGTGCAGTTTTGGACAACAACAGGAATACTTTGACACCTCAAATGTCACAGGAAAGTAGACGTATGAGTGCTACTAGATAGCACAGAATATGTGTATGCAAGTAAGAGAAATGGATTGTATGTACAGTATGCATTAAAACATCCTGATTACGGATATCATTTTTTTTGCATGTGTTCTGATGGAACTTGGTATTGCACATATGCATGTGCGTATACTGCATTCTGTTCTGTCTGTTAACAAACGACAAGTACTGTTTAGGCAGAGTGTACTCATACCCAGTATGTCCCAGTTGGCCAGAGTCTGTTTATGCCAACATCACAGTGTGACACTCATGACTCTGTTGTTTTGCCTGATTGATATAATATCAGATATATGCAACTGGGTCAACCCTACCAGTGTGGCCAACCTGGATACAGCTCTAACTGGCAATTTGGTAGCATTAACAAATTTGCAGTTATTTGGCCAGTGCAATTGAATCAGATCTGGAAAAAAATGTAACACAAGATTCATCAAGATACAGGTTCTGGGTTATTCTATGTAATTGGCAAAGCCAGTCAAATATTGTGTGCATAACCTAATGTATTATGTATACATACTTATAATTCAGTCATGACTATGATTTTAAAAGTAGTAGGATATAAAGAGTAATTCACCTGCAATCCCGTAAGAACTCCAACACAAATTTTTGTACCACCAAAAGCCGTCTTTGGAAGTTGCAACTTCAGCTGTTCACGCTTGAAAGTGTCAACTATTTTAACTAGTTTAGATGTGACAGTTGCACCATCAGAGAATTTAACAATTCCAACATATGATCCGGATTCAACAATTTGCATAATATATACTTCTGAGGCTTGGTACATGCGAGAAATGCGATGATGCTGCAGGGATCAGTGAGAAAAGAAAACACCTTAGATCAAAAGCAGGATTGTTTATAATAGACTTAACTTTAACTTGTAGGTAGTATTAAAATTAATATTCATTTTCAGTTTCCACAGTGGTAATGCTTGGGCCAATACTGTGGATATTCACTTCAAGGGTATTTTAAAAGGCTTAGTTAAAAATGTATTATTATTGAGACCTGCTTGAGAATAGTGAGGTTGGAGCTTGGTTAGTGCTAATTTATTAACTTGGCTATTTACGTATTGACACCTCTAGCTGATACATCATTCATTAGTGTTGTAGCTACATTATGTCAAATTGTTGCAGTCAATTAGGAATCTAATTTGTCATTTCTATTCGGGCTACTCAAGAAAAAAGATTCCCATTAGACTTATAAAGTAGTAAACAACGGATGGGGCGGTGTTTGCATTTCATTAAATTTTATATAGAAAATTATAGTTTCAAATTATTACTAACACTGTCAAGACATTATTATCTATTGTGTATATGGTACGTCATTACATTATATTATATATGCATAAGGTAATGTGACTTTTGCATTTATAACTAACACCGTCAAGCACATCTCTGTGCTATTGTTAGGGATAAGTATACTCATTTATATACCTGGCATATGCCGGGTATAGAAGTGCTGCTGTGTTTTGAGTTGGACATATGTTGAGATACACAGAGTTAAAAATACACATAAAAATGCAATTTTTGTGACAGAATTTTTATTTGTACATCCGATGCAAATGCATGAAACTCTTAATCAAGCCCTATATTAGGAGTATATAAAGAATTTCCATTGGTCTGCTTGCTTGGAAACACAGTACATTTGAGAAAAGAGTGAGAAAGAAAAAGCAAAAGCTCTAAATCAGGCCCACTGTGTATATAGCCTTGCTACATTTGTTTGCTATAGGTTAAGTTGCTATTACTGAGTGTTTGTTATACTCCTGAATTATGGTGAGACCCCCTACGCTTCAAGACTCCTGAGAAAGTAGATAATTGTCCTATAAGGGCGCTTACCTACTGGCAAGGTGGGTGGGGATGTGCTGTCATCATGCATATCCTGCACCAACCAGAGAAGGTAGGTTTGTAATGACAAAATTAGCATCATTGTACACCTTGTCACATCCCATTGGATAATGTAAATGCTGTCCATGCCCTTAATGACGCAAATGTCAAACTCAACGATTCTTTTCATACCTCCCCTCCACATCTCCCCGAATATATGAAAAGTAGGTAAGTATGTTTTCCAGTCATCAGTGAAATATCTTTCCAATCCCGTTCCTCTCAGAAAATTAAGCCCCATGCATTGGTAATTCTGTCTGACACTACTGCTGCGGGTCAGCATTTTCCCCCATTATATCCCTTCTCCCACTACCAGTGCCAGCATTAATTACGCCTCATGGCTCAGGCTGGTAGCTGAAGTAACCTCCCACCACTCACTCTATATTCACCCCTGTCTCGCCTGAGCAAGAGTTGGGACTTCTCCCTGTTTCTGTAAACCGGAGGCTATAATACTCTCTGATATCAGTTCAGATCCCTGCATTAACTGTCAATGTTGTGCAGTGTGACTCCTACCTGCCTGTCATTTCCAAGCCCTACATCCCAAGGTCTCATCTGGCCTGGTTGCCCTAATGTCAGACACCGTCTCCACACTGATACTTGGTGCAGGAGACGGACGCCTGCACCCTCTCTGCAGCCTTGTTCCTCTGCACGCTGTGCGTATGCTCAGTTCAGCATCTCACCTGTCGAATCTCCATCACCCAATCAGGGTACATCTTGTGGTTTATATAACACCCTCTGACACATGTAGGGTGCCAGAGTATTGGTTCACTCCTACTCCAGCGCTTCCTGAACTACTTATCGTGTATTCTTCGGTTCTGACTCAGCTTCTTGTTACCATTCTCCTGTCTTACGTTTTGGCACTTCGCAGCTCGGCCACCATTAATTTGCCACCATTAATGTCAGAAGATAGTCATCAACTCTTGAGACATTAAAGATTTTTGCTGAAGAGTCATATCACATGGATGCAAAGTGCTGTCCGTGATATTCCAATGCAACCTGTGGTGGGGATCAAGATCGGTAGGTACTAGATTGGTTGGAACTCTGGGGGGTGAGGGTGCCGGTGAAAGGGTGTCCACACATTGGGGGGGAAGAGGGTAAGGAGTTGGGGCCCTGCTCATCTGAAAGTGGCCTTGTTCTCTATACCTAAGTAATAAAAACCAATTACTGCAGAAGTCCTGGAGGCAACAGAGTATCAGTGAGCTAGTAAAGGAAAAGAGTCTGCTATAGT
Organism: Mixophyes fleayi; assembly: GCF_038048845.1. Taxonomy (NCBI): domain Eukaryota; kingdom Metazoa; phylum Chordata; class Amphibia; order Anura; family Limnodynastidae; genus Mixophyes; species Mixophyes fleayi. The sequence goes on from NC_134409.1 coordinate 41,899,689, forward strand.
GAAAGGCAGGAGTAGGCTAGATGATTGGTGTTCATGAAACATTTTGAGGGTTTGACTTCTTCATCCTTCAAATCGGATATTGGCTAATCAGGGGGCTAGCTTGAAAATTATAAAGCTTCTGTATAAATGACACATACCTCATTCATGCTTCCTGAAACATCAAGAACCAAGGTAACCACTCTACCTTTATACTGCAGTAATGAAAGTGCAGGAGCTACAACACTAGTGCTTGTTAATGGAGCAGTAGTTGTCATGTCCGGAGATTTCATAATGACTTCCCATGTACTCTGGTAGTTACATAATCTGTTTTGCTGATTTGGAGCTTCCTTGTTATGGGTAGTTATATCACAAAACATATGTACCTGAAAAAATAACACACATAGTATAGTACATCGTAATATACAACAAACTACAAATAATAGAACATCTCAAAGAACTGGAAAATTAAATTCAGAAGCAAACACACTGCAAACATCAAAATATCTAATGGGTTTATTTGCCTTTTACAGTAAGTGATTTAATTTCAGGGCATGTAACATTCTTTCGTTAATTCTATAGTGAGAAGTGTCTTAGTATGTTTCAATGAATGGCAGAGAGGGCATCTTCCCCTATCCCCCAGCATTAGAGGGCTTTAAAGTTTGGAATAGTTCCAGTATTCCAGAACATCATAATATAACACATTTGTAGTACAATATCATTGTATCTTTTTATAATATGCTTGCTGACTTTTCATACCTGACCTCCGTGAGATTCAGGGATGATTAAGAATAAGAATTGGGTGATTTGATGATTCTATTTTCATAATCAAATTGCATCAATACACTTCTCAGAGTTCGTTAATGGCTTTATATAAATAAATGGTGATGATGAAGATGGTTTTTTATTACAGTAATTGAGCACTGATGTGCTGGAGTATGTTTTATATAGTAACTATGATGCCAATATAAAATAGTGTTTTATATTTATAAGTCTAGTTTCCTATCATAATGTCAAAAAACATGTACTTTACTTGTGACACTTACTGGGTCCAGTGCCTGACTATACATAATGGATTCCTGCACAGTCTGGTTCTTGTCAGGATAAAATTCACAACCCTCCTCATAGACTCCTGTAGTAGGGTCTATTTCACAATTTTCTTTATCACATTTAGCTCCCATGCAAACTTCAATCTTACTTAATCCATTGATACTCAAAGGGCATCTGAAAAAAATGAGAATCAAATGTCATTTATAAACACATGCATGTAATTTACAAAGCTGTATAGCTTACAGAAATGTTAGTCTACATACAAAATGCATTTCGTGAGCCTATTTTTTTCTGAATGTCTACGGGGGTACAATATTTTGCTTCTTCTCATGAAAGCATTTGCTAGCCATAATCCTTTTAATAACACCCAGTTGATGTATGGGATGAAGCAAAAAAAAAGTCTAGGTTGCTATGGGCTTTTAAACCTTTGAAAAATAGAGCCCCAGATGTAAGACACCATAAGGGATTTTCAGATACAGCAGCAACAAGTGGAAGCATTATATAATTGTCAACCAATGTAGCCCACTAGCACAAGCCTGTTGAAGGGAGACTAAAGTTCCTGCCATTGTATTTACAACTACATAACTGACTACCTAAAATTATACACTTCCAGTTAGAGTCCTACTCCTGATACAAGACTGATCCCTTAGGTCCGCTTATGAAATGTACAGTGTGACTTTATTACTATGTAGCATAGTATCAAAATACAACAGTTTGCTGGTCATCTTTTTTTCTATTTGAGATAGAGCATCTGAAATTAATGTTTAACTACTTGATTTAAGGGAGTCTTTTACTAAACTATTTTAGACAATAAAATGTTCTATGTATTGTGGGTAGTACTGACTTTATAATATCTTTAGTGTATATTTGTTTGTAATATGTAGCATAGTTGAAAATCGCTTACAAACGCTACAGGAATTTGCAATACTTTATATTATGGTACATGTAATGTGGCAATTATTACATAGCAAATGTATACAATTGCCTGAAAAATCCATGCTTGTAGTAACTGTAACATGAAAATATGTGGAAAAAACTGGAACAGAAAACTAAGTGTCAGGTGAAATAGGTCATGTTTGAAGTTATGTGTGTACACATGTGGTATAATTCTTAGTTTTACCTGGTTGCCTCCACATTGCCTTGCCTAGTTAGGTAGAAAGGAATATCATTGTTGTACTCATCAAAAATTCCCCATCTCAGGTGAGCCCATTCATGGACAAACACTCTTCCTGTAAAGAGAAATCACATGTTCAAAATGCCGACAGAGAACCTCTGGTTCCAGTGCATAGTCTAAGAACCGTTGAGGATGGTTCACGACTTTCATGAAACCTGAATACAGTGATCTGTTAGACAAGACTATGTTCAATATGGAAGAAAAACTTTTGCACACACAAGGAGATTGTCAGTGATGTTATCATTGACTATAAACTGCTGGCGGTAGAGCCAGGGTCTAATAAGACCTGGTGATATCTTTCGAAAATGCTAAAATGTTACACCATGTGTTAACATGCTGTAACATGAGCTTATATATCATTGACATCTTGTAAATTAGTTTAATCTTGTAAATTGTAGTTAAAAGGTTATTCATTATTTAACCAAACCCTAACAAAATTGTGAAATTTGTTTGTGAAGTTACACCTTCTAGCCCAAGGGCCCAACTGAGGCTTTATGGTATAAGGTGTCTCTCAGTATGGGTGCTTAGCATGTTACCATACCCATAATGTTCTCTGCGTTTGGATAGGTGGAGCTCTTCCAGCTATTTTCTGATAAAGAAATCTTTGTGGACCAGTAGTTTATGAAATGCTTTACTGAATAGTGTTTTTAATGAGAAGTGAAGAAAATTAGCCTCAAAATTCCTTTGTGAAATGGGTATTACTTCAGAGAAGACAGAGGCAAACTCTGAACCCAATGGTTACACACTTGACTTAAAAGAAAGTCAGCATGATTATCTTTTGCAGTTAGATATTTGAATACCTAAACATTTCAGCATTCTCTAGCTAAAAAACACATAAACTCATTGGTCAACAAGTTGAATCCAAAAATGTAATCCTGGAGTGACTGAAGTAGATAGAACTTCTCATTATGTTCTCTGCAGACAATTATAACAATACCCCTAATGGGCTACATGAAGGAACAAAAATGTAAAATAGCATGTCATGAATGGGATATACAGACTCACAAATCTACATGGAAGGTTGGTTTTTATATGAACTTGATTGCTTCTTTACTTGGTAACTGTTTCACTTAAGTAAAGCTCACCAAGGGTGTCAAATCTGAACCAGCTTATCTACTTTGTTGCTGGTAATTACAGATCCACTTTTAAATACATCTTCCTGCAAGTCATGGTGCTCAGTTTCATTGCACCTTATCTATTTCATGGCCAGTGTTTTCTATTTTGGATGATTAATATATTCTATTGCAAATAATGGTTCTGTACCTAATGGCAGCCTTTCACTATAGCCCATGAACTTGTTTTTTTTTACATGCTGCTAGTTACAAGAACTCCAAATACTGATGTTCTTTAAATTGAATGCTGACTATTAAGAATGTGAAATGTGCACATATACATATCTTAATATTTATACTTCTTGGGAGTGTCAAGTTATTAGTTATACATTATGATGCAATTATACTTCAGCCTAGTTGCAGTCATGTTCTATATTAAGGAAGGAGTATTGAAGATGACCTGTGTGACGATTATGTAGTATATCTAATGACTAATTGTTATTTTCTGTTGAATTCATGTATGACAATGTATATTTTATGTAACCTTGTAACGTAATCTCAACGTGTGCTTTGCTAGATGACATGAGTCTGAACTGCAAGTGTCAATAATCTGTTGAAATTAGCCAGACTAGGGAGAGATAGGCATCTCTGAGGAGTTTGAAGCCCCAAAGTTGTAAACCATCTAGTCAAGCAGAATGAGCAGAGGTGAGAACTCAAGGTCCTGTGAACATTCCCAATCTCAGGACATTCCTAGCTCACTTCGAAAGCCCTGTGACATTTGGGACATCAATCTGTCCTTATTGACAGCTAAACTCCAAATGTGGGGGGTGAGAGCTATGTGGAAAAAGGTTTAAAATCTTCTGCCTTAGACAATATTGTGTGCATTTTCATGACGGGGTCTATCAAGATTGAAATGTCCCATATTTCTAAGTTGTGTTCCCTTACATACACCAAGTCGTAACTAGTAAGTGTTGACTCTGGTTTTATTTCCTATTTTATTTTCTGAAACTTGCTTGTGCAACTTAATGTATGTCTTGTTATAAACGCTTTTGTAACTAAGCCTAACACTTTTTGGATTAAAATGCATTTATTCTAGCATTTTCTCCATGATTCTTTGTGAACTTACGAAGCTGAGGGAGGCTTATGCTTCATGTGTATGTGATTAATAAGTGGTTTTGGTGAACTTAAGGACACCATAATAAATCCTTTGTGGTGGCAGAAAAGGTGTATCCATTGCTAAGTGACTAAGGTGATGCAAGTCACGGCCAGCTGTTCAGATAGCTGTATCTGGGACAGGCTGGGAGCTCGTGACAACCTGCTATTCAAATTAAAGACTGAACTTTTATCCTGATAAATAAATATATGTGTTGTCTTGGTATTGTGTTAATTGGTTCCAGAGGTAGAGGTTATCAGCAACTTTGATCTAATACTGCTTCAGTTGAAAACAGTTCCTGACACATTGGTGTAAATTTACCAAGCTGCAAGTTTCCGTCGGGATTGAAAGTGGAGATGTTGCCTATTGCAACCAGTCAGATTCTAGTTATCATTTATTTAGCACATTCTACAAAATGATAGCTAGAATCTAATTGGTTGATATAGACAACATCTCCCCTTTTCAAATGCCTTGGAATTTGCAGCTTGATAAATTTACCCCATACCCTCTTGTGTAGACATGATTACATCTACCCTGCCAAGATACATAGACACGTTTCTGCAAGAACTGTGTCTATCTTAGGAGCACATCTATCATTTTACAATTATTTGATGAAATTCAGTGGAAAAAAACCTATACATTAGGCACTTACAATATCAAATTGCTTTATACATGTATCAACGACATAGATGGATGCAAGCATACATAACACTATTTTTGCAACCGATCACAACTGAAAAATTAACAGGTTAATTTCAATTGAACAATATAGAGTTAATTTTACTTCAAACCTATTTCTGGCATGAAGGACAATATTACAGACAAATCCAAGGTACGGCAATGGTCACACAATTTGCACCCATTTACGGCAATTTGTTTGTATTAAAATGGGAAGACACAAAATCCAGGTTCACAGCTGTTATTTGGAGAGCACAATTTGTTGGGGCTGTTACATTGACAACATTTTCTTCATTTGAAATGGACTGGAAAATAAGAAACTATACATGTTTCTCACCTATATTAATTCTAACACCAAAAATCTAGAATTTACTTCCCAAATTAGCAAAGAAATTAAAGTCTTTTTAGATTTAAAAATGTTTATCCAAAACAGACAAATTCAAATGAGAACACAATAGGAACACGAAATAGGATACCCTTGTCTTGTTCTTTTCTTCACTAAAATTGATCAGATACAAAACATTCCATCAAAACTCTAGTGACATAGATATTAACCATCGATAATAAATATGATTAATTCCAATGTTTTTTAGCACTGTATACAAATAATCCCAATTGATCAGATGAAATGCTTTTTCCAAATTCAAGCTGAATATGCAATCAGGTTCCTGTATTTATTTTTCATTAAAGTGTTGAATAACTGAAAAACCTACAAATACACGATAAAACCTTACCTTTATCAACAATATGTGGAGAATACATTTCAGATAGTCAGCACGAATTTTTGTCAAATTTTTGTATCCGACATTAGTTAATGAGATGGATCTGTAGGGTTTCTCCCATCTTCTGGTAATAAGCAGAATTGAAATCTTCCAGTGGCTGCCCCTGCTTAAACATGGTATTATAACATAGCCCCTGTCACAATGTGTTGCCTTAGGTGGTGCATCGGTTGGTAATGAATCTCATCCCATTGTGCCCTCCTCTGCCCTGGATAGCACTTGTGTGTGGGTATAGGTGACCAAAGGGGGTCCCGCTCATGTAGGTCTTACAACCATCTTTTTATATGGACACAGAGGTTGTAGTGTGGTGATGCAGTGCAACAAGTGTAAAAGTAAATCGCTCATATGCAAAACAATGGAACTTTATTAAAACTCCCTGGGCTTCCACGCCAGCACATGACTTAAATTGTAATAATGAAATAATTATATTCATCTCTTATAGCCTCTAGCATATTTCTTAAGGAGTGGACAGTTCAGTTGCAGCACAGTTACATAACATAACAATCTTATATATTTGTTGGAAGGAGATCTCCTGATACTAATGCAGATAATGATGATTTACACTCAAACTGAAACTCCTCACGGGATTGTTTCCCCCTATATATATCTGCTGTACTTTAGACACTCTCTCTTAGGACTCTGTTGTCTCAGTCTCTCCACAGACTTCGCTGTCTTATGCTCTCCAGAGACTTTAATGTAAACCCATCTTTCAGCTTCCCCAACTGTAGCTCCTTGCTCCTTCACTACCCTATTTCTCCTGTGCTCCTACTCAGCTTCACCCTCAGCATCATCATCATTATCAGCGCTGAGAAGTTAATGGCGCTATATAAATAGTTGATGATGATGATGATGATGAGAATTGTAAAACAATTCTCCTGTGAACCCATCTGGACCAGGGAATTTAAGATTTTTCAAACAGGAAACTGCCATAACTACCACCTAATTTAGTATTATTCCTGAAAATTGAGCAATTGGTGGATATAATCCTTCTTTTAAAGTTTACCATAAAAGTCTATGCAGATTCTCACGATAAATTACCCACTATGGTGGAGATTTCCAATTTCTTATTTTAATTCTTTAAAATTAGCTTTTTTGGCTTTCACTAAACTTGCTAACAACTTGCAAGGTGTCATATTTTTGAGGTTTAAAACAGGTCTGATCAACTTTCATTTTTGGTGGGCATGAGAGCATCTGCAGCTTCATATACCTTCATAGAGTGCCGTTGCAGTCTTGAACAATGCTAACTGGCTTAAAACGACTCCCCATGCAATACAAACAAGTCTACTGACCACCATTACTCAAATGGAGATGTATATGAACTCTCTGGTGCCCAATAAGCAACAGCAAAGCAGAGGGTAGAAAATGCATATGGTCCCCATTATGGCGGCTAGTGACAGCGCATGAGATGACACCAAATTCTTATAATTACTCCAATTCTTGTTTCTTACAGAGCTATTCAAGAGACTAAGTCACCTATGCAGGCTAATAACATTACTTCTGCCATTCAAGAATTAAAAGAACACATTGTGCAAACAGCAAAACAAATAAATGTAAATAAGCAGAAGATCAGTTGAGCTTTTTAGGTTATTTCCATAAACTCCAGAAGCAAAACTGATGACATGAAAAATAGATATAGTCATAATCAACTACACTTAGTGGGGCTCACCAAGTCATTAAAAGGTCCTGCTCTTAAACACATTTTATTGATTGACCTCCCTGAGGTGCTCAAAATTTGTGGGTGTTGAGATACTGCAATAGAATCAGACTTAATATTGATTGTGTGATTACACTGGATGGACTGCAGGTGGAGCTGTTCCTAAATGTGTTACTGTGTTGTCAATATGTATTACAGTAATGTAATTTTTTGTACATGGAATGTTCTAGTTCCCGCATGTGGCTCCCTGGTGACCATTTTTCTAAAAATGTAACCTTCACAACCATAGCAACAGGCCTAGGCCTTGACTTATTAAACTACACAACCAGTATTAGCAATAAATCTCCAGTAATACAATACAACATAATATTGCAAGTCCAGCAGTCATTACACATTGTTCACTAATCTCTCTTTGGTCTCACAGGTTGTTAACACAAAACCATGTAGTGGCCATTACACATTGTCCTCTTTACACATGTCTCAGAGCTTCCCTTAGAGGGAAGGAAGAGAGAACAGGCTAGCAAGGCAAATTACACAATACAGTCTATATTAAAATCAACATTCACTATTTTTCAATATTAAGACTGAACTGCAACATAACACCACAATCTTTGTAAATATCACCTTGCTGCCATATTAAATAACAAACTGAACTTATCGCACTTAATCCGGTTTTACTAAGAACAATAAACAACCCACAATTGTACAGTATTGCAGGAATCACTATATCTAGACCACACTTTTCAATCATAATGCTATCTCAACATGATATTTACAATGTTACACTATACAGTCTGTATCTTTATCTAGCAGATATTCACAAGCTATATAATAGGCACAGTCAAATACAATGTAACTATCTTTCCCAAGTAAGAATTTCCATACACTTAAACTAACTTATCTTATTTACATTTTTATCTTCCTAAATAGCAATATCTATTACTATTCAATAACTTACAAAATAACACTTCTTAAAAGCTAGACCACATGGCCTATGGCTCTGTCGGACATTTTTAACAAAGAAATCTTTTTGTAATCTTCTTACAACACAAATATCTCATAAATTTGGGATGAGAATGTCTACAAACAAATACAAACAATGTCTTCTTACAACAGAGGTATTCTCTCTCATAACAACCTTTTTGCTAACTTCCATCTAATACCACTTAACAATCTTCACTTAATCACAGACAATGTAACATAGTAACATAGTTGATGAGGCTGCAAAAAGACACCAGTCCATCAAGTTCAACCTATTTTGAATCTCCTACGATCCCTCACTTATATTTGAAATTGATCTTGATTAAGCAACCACCAATCTGTTTCAATGGGAAAAAATCCCTCCTCACCCAATATTGCAGTCGTATTTCTCCCTGAATCCACTACTTATTTTAATTAACGGTCGTAACCCTGGATACCTTTTCCACTAAAAAATTTTTCTAACTCTTTCTTAAACATATCAATTGATTCTGCCATCACAACCTTCCCTGGCAGTGAATTACATATTTTGACTACCCTTACTGTAAAGAACCCCTTTCTTTGCTAGTAATTCTACAAATTGACAGCCAGAATCTGATTGGTTGCTATAGGCAATATCTCCACTTTTTCAAACCCGCAGTTTAGTAAATATACCCCCTGGAGTGGTAGACACCCAAGAAAAGATAGAATACACTTGTATCTCTATGGCCCATAACTATTTTCTGATGTTTGCCACTTTGGCAACAATAAGTTTATAGGACCATGCTTTAACCTGGCTGGAAATCGAGGGTATTACCAATACTGATATTGATATTGGCTTAGAAATAGGGATTAAACATGCTAATAATGGGAAATATCAATTATATAGACTTATTAATAAGTCAGGAAGGTTGATGTGAATGACTACACACACACACACACACACACACACACATTAACCAACCGGTATGTTTTTGTACTGTGGGAGGAAACCAGAGCACCCAGAGAAAACTCGCACAAACAGAGGAACCTACAAACTCCACACAAATAGGGCCCTGGTTGGACTCAAACTCATAACTCCAGTGCTTTAAGGCAGTAATGTTAAAATGTTAAATGCTGTGTCACTGAGCTACCCTAATAGGAATAGATAATATCATTAAGTAGATTTTACCACTAAATCTTCACAGATAGTATATTGCTTTAGATTGTCCAATCAAAAGCTTAAATATTTGGGAGTAAACATGTTGCCCTCACTACAAGAACTGTGTAAGCTTAACTACACCCCTGTGATAAATAATATATTCAATACTCTGGGGAAAGTTCACATACTTAAATGTATCACTACTGGGAAGTAATATGGATCCTATAGGTATTATTTTTCTATTTAGCTTAACAAATGCATATGTTCCCTATCTGTATTACTAAGGTTGATGCACATAAATGTATTAGGCTAATCAAACGTTTATATGGCAAAACAAAAAAAACAGTACAGCCCTATGTTAGGAAGTAAAAAGCTTCCCCAAAAATATGGCATTTGTTCATGACAAAAACTTGTGAAAAATACAAATCATATGGTAGTTAGAAGTAGCTGCACATTAGCTCGGCTCTGTGCCATACTTCCCTCTTTATTTTTATTCTTTCTAATATAAATCATCAAAAACGTGTACAACCTGATAGTAAATGACACAGTAGCGCCGTGGAGTGTTATCACACCACAAAAACAACCTCAACCATGGCACACCAAATTGACCCCCCCCCCCCCCCCCCCGCAAAAGTCCTCTTGTATTGCTGAGGGCCACTGGAGGAAATCTCACTCCAAGGGGATTTCCTCCACTATAAATTCATAATTTGATCTTACAACATGCTCCTATCACTTACCAGGCAAACATACTTCACTTCCCTAATATCCAACCAGTCTTCTAACCCACTACATAGAAACAGTAGTGAAAGCCTGTGCTTCCTCTTATGTGTGTCAGCTTTAGATGGTTTAAAAACTTAATTAAATAAATATTTAAAGCACAGTGCATATTAGTGAATATTAGTGAATATTAAGCGTTATTCTCACTTCAAATTAAATATGAGATATTTACAAAAGATAGTTATATAAAGTATAGAGTTCTTTTACCCGGTGAAGTAAGTAAGACAAAACCGTGTTGCATTCGAAGGGGAGGGGGGGAGGGTATTTCAAACGTGATGGCAGATTTATATTAGGGGTAGGGCATGTCCTAGATCAACTTTAAATTTCAGTGTACAAATAAGTTATCAAGTATTTGTGTGCTACATGAAAAAACATACAGTATATTTCTTATGTGCAAAATAATAAACTAATTTGCATTCCTTGCATTGCAACATGTTTTTTTTCAGAAAACTTGAGTAAGAAAACGTACTAATTTTTTTTGCTTAACTTTCCTTAATGAATCAGGCCCTATATCACTGAACATTGTAGCTTATTTATTGATTTTTTTCACTGGGTTTCCGAACTTTGCGAGTAACAGTTTTAGGTATACATAGTTTAAATTTAAGATTATTTATCTAACTGAAAGACAGTTTAATCAGTGCAATTTTGCACCAATGGGAAATGTCAAGTTAAGAGAGTAAAAACATACATTCCAAATCATGAAAAGTACATAATTAAACTTTCTTGGATAACACCATCCAGGTTCAGAAAATTGTGATACTTCTTAAATACTTTAGGTGCAAAATTTGAATGCCTAGCTTCCTATGTATTTAATTATGAGTCTCTTACACATTTGTATATCTATATCTACCAAACACTTTGGGGAATTTATGGTGGCTCCGATGATTAGATATGAGTGCACCCTTAGATTCCACCCACCACTTATATAAATGGCATTTGTTGCATACTTTAACACATTCCTGTGTTAACTTACTAGTTGCATCTTGCAACTTTGTTTCTTTTACACAAAGCCTGTAAACATAAACTCTGTACAGATATCTTTTGGTGTATGGTGTATAAAGTCTTTTATTGTATTTTTAAATAATGATTTATTGAGAAGTAGGTCGGCTCATTCTCTGTATTTCATTTACTAGTACACTAAAGAATATTACCTTTTAATGACACCATAGCAGAATAGTATAAGTTGTTTAGTATAGTTCACTGATTATCATTTTTAAAGTGATGTCCAGGTAATCGTAATCTTTTTATATGAAGCAAATTTAAGTGGAAATTCTGTAAAATTAAACTACATTTTTTTAAAAAAAGAGATTCACAGCATCGTGTGGTCTGAGATCAAGATTGGTTCAACCTTAGCATGTATCGGTGGTAGTCATTTTCTCGATTACAATAAGAACGACAGCAGATTTGCCTACAAAAAAATGACAATGGTGAGAAATCAGACATGTATAGAACACAGACTTACCAGAGCACAGGCACACACTACATCCGGCAAATGTCATATTCATTACGATGGAGGATAGTGCCGCCTGTGTTCATTTTGTCCCACACTGACATTTATAACTTAGGGTTAGGGTTAGGGTTAGCGGCTCTAGATATTATAGCCAGCGTTTGTCATTTTAAAGTTATGAATGACAGTGTCAGGCTGTTAGGTAAGTCTGTGTTCTATACATGTCTGATTTCTCACCATCGTAATTTTTTTGTAGGCATATCTGCTGTCGTTCTTATTGTAGTCGGGAAAACGTACCCAACCCACTGAGTAAAAATATGTGTATCTATCAAAATATAACATATCTGGGATAATGAATCATGAGGCATTACAGAGCCATGCATTACATAGCCATCTCCACAGCCAACCACCAGGCTGTGTAGTTTCCCAAACATCCACTAGCTGGAGCTATGTGCTACTTTATTCTATAGCAACTTCAGGACAGTTTTTCATGTTTTCTAACTGTCAGAAAAACAGCATCAGCTATAATGTGAAAATTGCTACCCATGAAAATATGAATTTATGGGAAATTGTGTAATCTGAAGAGTCGTAGAGGAGGGCTGGAAATTTTTGGCCTGGGGATGGGAGGGAAGGAGGGGTTGGGGCAAACACAAGTAAGCTCAGGCATTTCCACCACTGTGCTATTAGAAATATGGTTGTGGCTAACACTGTGTGAGTGTGATATGTCTACAAATGTTTCTAAAATTAGTCAAATGTATAATACTTATAAAATTGTGTTTACAATAAAACACAGTCAGAATGGCTGCGAATCATCATCTGCAAGTCTCTCAGTTGCCAGACATGATCAGGAACTGTGTGGTTGCAGACAGAACAGCATGTAACTGGTGTTTTCTTATCATTTCAGCCGAAATAGCTAGAAAAGGGACCATCCTCTTATCCTACCACAAAATGTTTCCACTTTTTTAGATGACGTCCAGACTGTTGCTTTTTATGAAAAATGTAGGCATTTAAAGATCACCATATTTGGACATGTATTTCACGGGTGTCTTGTTGGGAGCCCAAGCTTTGAGTTTTTCTATTGAGCAGCACACCCCAAAAAAACATAAAAAAAATATATTTCTTGCTTTTAATATCCCAAGTGTTCCAATTTGAATGCAGTTGTGTGAAGGGCAGTATTGTTGACATTTTTAGTATATATTTATTTATATTTATAAATATATTTATCTTAGAACCAATTGTCTAAATTTTAATTATATTGTAGAGCAGTGTCAGGAATTGGTAAGGGAACATTCCCTCTTTTCCCTATCTCATTGGGTGTTCACCTGGTGTGGTGGCAGCTACACGTAGCTCCAATTTCAAGTAGCATTACTCCACTTGTCAACCATGGAACAGTCTACAGATTAGGAGCATCCCAGTGTCAGTACAGGCAGTAGTAGTACTTTTTCAACCTCTACTAGTAAAAAAGGTAATGCAGGAACAAAATGTAAGAAAGCGTGCTCAAAATCTAAACAATGTTTGCCAATCCCAAAGAAGACATCAGCTCTTGATGTTATGATGTAAGGAAATGTTTCTGATGAATGTGATGATTTGTCTAAAAAATTTAAATTAAAATGGCTAACATCCCATACACCACTCGCAGTGGCAAGAAAAGGCTCAGACCATGCCCACTTTTTGTTAGTAGGAGTCCTACACGTACTAGAATACCCATTGCAAAAGAGAGTGTCCAACCTGATCATACATCCTGAAGTGTTTGTTTACAGATAGTGACACAGGACTCAGAAGTAACATAGGCAGCCAGGAGGGGCACAGATGGCCGTGGGGTGTCATCACCGGACCAGGTAAGTGGGGCTAAGAACCCATTGTGTGACAGAAGGATAATGATACTTGTGTCTAAGTAAGATGGGCACCAGTGGTACCACCTCATGGCCATGATAAGTGCATAATCATGCCAGGGCATAAAACCAAAAAAAGCACCTTTTGTGTTTGGAAATAATTTTATCCCAACCCAGACAACATTTGTAAAAGCATCTGTAGCCTTTGTGATGCCACAATAAGCAAAGATAGGGATGTTAATCATCTAGGCACCTCCTCCCTGTTAGTTCATTTGCAGTGAGTTCATTCAAGCAGCTTTTCAAACGGTGGAAAATTGTGTATAGTAGCAAGAAGCCCACCTTTAGCTAGCAGCTGAATGTATAGACACCTAATTTTCACTTTCAACACCTCCATCATCAACCTCCTCATTATTAGTATGTAGTCCAACATCTAATTTTCCAATTCAGACTGACTCCCCTAGTGCAATCCATGATTTCCAAGGGACATCCTTGTGCACTGCAGAAGGGAATAAGAAGAGTAAGCATAGCTTTAAACAACAATTGTCTGCGAATCAATCGTTTGCTAGAGTAGCAAAGAATGACAGTCAGCATCATGTTGCATAGCGGATCACTAAAGCCATGACAACTGTTAGCATTTGATGTGCGTCCTATTTCTGCCATAAATGCATCAGGTTTTAGCCGATTAGTTGAGGTCATATCTGCATCTTGATTCCATTTCTCCCGAACAACAGTTCCTCAGCTGTACCGGGAGGCTAAACAAAAAGTAATTCAGTCCCTAGAAAATGCCATTGTACCATCTATCCACTTAACTATGGATTATTGGACCAGTGGTACTGATCAAACAAAAGACTACATGACCGTGACAGCGCAGTGGGTAGGGGTATCGCCAACAGCAGCAGCAGCAGTGCCGGTAGCTTCATCATCGTCCTCCCCATCCTTTCTGCATAGTAGTGCTAGCACACACTGTCAGGTCACTCACAGGCATAGCAAAATGGCTCACCCCGCTAAGACTCTCCTCAGGATTCCTCATTGCCGATATCAGAACAAAAAATAGAGGTCAGTGCAGGAGATGCTGTTTGTGGCATGTAAAATTTCTATCCATTTTCGACATTCAGCAACCACATGTAGAACATTCCAGCAGCAGCAAAAAGAATATAATCTGCCAAGCCACTAACTGAAGCAAGATGTTGTAACAAGGTGGAATTCCACACTTTAAATTCTTCAGCAACTAGATAAAAAGCAAAAAGCCATCAAGACCTACACATCGAGCCATTATATATGGAGGGGGTTGGGCATGTTATCTTACTCCAGTACACACTGGAGAATCATTTCTGTTTCATGCAAGCTACTGAAACCATTTGAAATGCTAACAAATGAAGTGAGCCAGACTGAGTCAAGTCATGCACCTAGTTAAACTATTGGAAAAGCAACTATGAAAGCTGGAGGAGGAGATGAAACTTAGTGAATCTGCAATGTATGTTGACCTTGTAGATTAAATTCTTTATTTACTTCACCAGGACCCATGGGTTTAGGACATCTTGAAATTGGATCACTACATTTTGACAACCATGCTTGAGCCTATGTTTAAGTAACATATAATGTCTTTCTTTCTAACTGGCACAAATCTTCACAGATGCAAACAGCTCTTTTTGAGCAGGTTGCTGGCTCAAGTCGCACATGATATGTCCCCTGCTTTAGCTTCTCCTAAAAATGGTACTGCCAGTTTCTTTTTCCCTTTTCTAAGAGTCAGACTGATGATGAGTCAACACAGCACACCAATGTGAATGATTGTTATGACATCCGGTCAGGCTTAAAAGAAATGCCCACCTATATTAACACCTCCATCATGTCTCGAATTGGTACACCTTGTATTAGTAGGATGCTGCAGGATTACTTTAATGGCAATGTAAAAAGTAGCATCTTTTCTTGGAGCAAAAAAAAGGCAATTTGGAGCCCCTTGCACTAACTAGCTATGGTGTACTTAAACTGTCCTCTAGTGTGTACTCAGAAAGAGAGTTTAGCACAACTGGGAACACTGTGAGTGATTGTTGGAAGGAACTACCAAAAGAGTAGAAAAACTGGTGTTCATCAAAATGAATTGCAAATTGTATGAGGAGTACCGTTTGTGACACCAATTACATACAGAATCTGTAACCCTAGGTTCCAGTGGAGATTAACTAATATTGTTTGATGATGATCTTTATATCAGTGATGAGGATGATAATGAGAGTGATGACATTGTCAATATAGAGGAAGATCACCACTGTTAGCCAAATACCCATTAGTAAATTTTTACAAGCCATATCTATTCTCCAATTCATCAACCAACAACCAACATATTCTCTTTTATGGGGGCCCAAACAAATCAAGCACTTGGTCAACAATTTAGGAATTGACAGTATTATTAGGTCGAAAATTCCCATGGTGGACAGTATTATTAGGTCAGCAATCAAAAGTCTACAGTATGGATTGTGTTAAGGTTAGAGTTAGGGCTAGAGATAGGGTTAGGGTTAGGGCTAGGGCTAGGTATTGCTTTAGATATAAGGATAGGGTTATGGATATTATTATCAACCTAATAATACTGTCTACATTTCAATTGTCAACCTAATAATACTGTCAATGTCATTATTGTCAAATTTACAACCCTGTCTATATTAGGGTGTCCACCATATAAATGTTGATCACGTATATATATGTATCCCACCCATATGGTTGGGCCCAAGAACAATTCCATTTTCCAGCATTTTACATTGTGACCTTGGTCTATCATCTTCTGTTAAATGTCTACTGATGCTGCCGCTGTCCCTCTAATGAACTCTGATACTGCCACTGCTGTCCCCCTCCAATGTGTCGTTGCTGCTGCCCTCTCTAATGTGTTGCTGTTGTCCCTCTCCAATGTGTCACACATACTTCATAACGGTTATGTACTTGGTTTATCTACTTTTCTAAAAAGACAATGTAATTGATCTAGACATCTGTGATGAGGATGATGATGACTGTGATGACATCATGCGATGTGCTTTGGAACGATAATCGTAAATCGTTGGAGCATACACACAAATGCAATATGGAGACGAAAGGTTGTTTTTCATGTGATTGCCCGATAATCGGCTGAAAATCCTGTAGTGTGTGCCCAGCCTTATCTATCAGCACCAGTCTCCCAGTGATCATATCTGTGTGTATGACAATATTACTGCAACAGCAGCAATTATTTGCACTCTGGGATTCTGAATTTTATGGATAACAATTTTATGGAAAAGAGATCCCATGAATGTACAGTATATAGTTTAAATTAAAGATTATTCATAGGACTCAAAGCCAAATTTAATCAGGTCAATTTTGCATCAATTTGAAAATCTCAGGTGAAAGTAAAACTGATAGTAAAAACTTACAATTAAAAATCAAGAAAAGTGCATAGTAAAACAATACAACCAAATCCATGTTCAGAAAATTGTGATAGCTCTTAAAAACTTTAGGGGCAAAATGTAGAAAAAAAGCACAATAATCTTTTTACACTTGAGAAACCACAAAATATGTAATCATCTTACCTCGTGGTCCATATATTTGAAGCACTTTGTCGTTCAGGATGAAATTGGGTGTAAGATGTATATATTTTCCTTTCACCCCACAACCACCGTATTGTAAGGTGTATGGATAATCTCCGTAAATAAAAGGGTCAGCTATGATAACATCAGCCTATGAAAAAAGAAGGATATATGGAGTATTTATTTGACCATGAAGTTGGATGTTTGGATGTTAGAACACTGACATTGATTCATCGCGCATCAAAAGCAAGTAGAATACATTAGAAGTAACTGCATGTGCAAGACTTTATATTCTCCATGTTCTTCATTCTGCATTACTGTATACAGCCCAATAACTGGCTAAGGAACACAGTATTGGTATAGGGAGGAAGCCGCTTATAATCAATGAGGACAATGCTGAAATAATTGAATTATATAGTATGATACAATCAATGGGACATTATTGGTATGATTTAATCAATGGAAGAAATCCTGGTATAGAATAATCAATTGAGGCAGTGCTTGTATTATACAATTATTGGGAACAATGTTGGTAGAATGTAATCAATGGAGGCAATATTGCTATAATATAATCCGGTGGTAGTCATATTTCCGATGGAAGAATATTGACATTAGCCTGCTGACATGAAAATGCTGGTATTTCAATTTGGCTGACACTGATAAAATACTGAATTGGAACAACATCATTCCATCGCTGAATGAGATTTTCGGTGCAAGTTTTAAAAATCAAACGATGCCATGTGCTTTGGAACGATAATCGTTAATCGTTGGAGCATACACACAAATGCGATATCGGGCCGAACTGTAGTTTTTCATGTGATTGGCCCGATAATCGGTTGAGGCAGTGCTTGTATTATACAATTATTGGAAACAATGTTGGTAGAATGTAATCAATGGAAGCAATATTGATATAATATAATCCTGTGGTAGTCATATTTCCGATGGAAGAATACTGACATTTATCCTGCTGACATGAAAATGCCGGTATTTCAATTTGGCCGACACTGATAAAATACTGACATTGTGATTTCCGACAGTCAAATGCAAACAGTCGCAATGCCGACATTTAATCAGTAATGCCTGTGGCCCCAGCGGCTATACAACAAATTAGAGCCGCTGGCAGTATACAGTGTTACAAATGAATAAATAGTAATTTAAAAAAACATGTCACCCCCTTCCCCAGTCAGCCAGTCTAGCGCTGGTTGGAGGAAAATCAGGGGGACAAATCGAGTAGGGTCTATTATTTAAAATAGACACTGATAATGTCATGTTCATGAGCTAAGTCTAGTTGGCTGAGATGATAAAATGTATGGTATCTTACGCTGCACATGTGACTAAAGATGTTCAGAAGACAGACCAATGGGAGTGGAGCATCTGAGATGCGTGAATAGGTAAGTGACACTGTCACTGATTACACACTGAGGTGTCCATTATTATCTGGAAAGCGGATTAAAAATCACTGTTAGTACATTACAGTACCTTATCATAGGACTCCCTTTTTGGCCTTTTGTACTCATTGCTGCTTGACCAAGTGTTGGGAATTAAAACTTTTATACTTCTAATGAAAAGTCTTTGTTTTGAGGCTTGAAACATATAGATAGATGCATCAGTCACCATTTCCTGTCAGTATAAAAAAGTACACACATTTAGTATAGCAGTGCACAATACACAAGTGTGTTAATATATATACTTTGAATGTACATATTGCTAATTTGATAATGCACTCTTGCAGATTTTAAGAAGGAAAATTAATACAAAATATACTTATGTCATATAAAAACTACTTCATTGTCTAATTGGGACCAATTAAGGACTATTAGAATATAAGGACACCCGACATCAAGGCTGCATGCATTCCATAAGAGGTCTGTTATCATTCAGATGGTAAGTGATGACAGAGCTACCAGAACACCACAACAAGCTGAACATAGAACACCCCGGGGATGATGCAGAGTTGGACGCAATTGTGCCACAAAATCACTTGTATCTTTGCGGCCCATAATACTCGAATTGACTATTTTCTGATGTTTGCCACTTTGGCAACAACAATAAACAAAATTATTATTATTATTATTATCATTTATTTGTTAGGCGCCACAAGATTTCCGCAGCGCCGTACACAGTACAAACAGTAGACTATACAGGGTGAAACAGTACAGAACAATAAACAAAAAATTAACATTGCACCAATAAGTTTATTGGACCATGCTTTAACCTGGCTGGAAATAGAGGGTATTGCCAATAAACTCAATTTGATATTGGCTTAGAAATAGGGATTAAACATACTAATAATGGGAAATATCAATTATATAGACTTGTTAGCAAGTCAGGAAGGTTGATGTGAATGACCACACACACACACACACACACACACACACACACACATTAACCAACCGGAATGTTTTTGTACTGTGGGAGGAAACCAGAACACCCAGAGAAAACTCACACAAACAGAGGAACCTACAAACTCCACACAAATAGGGCCCTGGTTGGAATCAAACTCATAACTCCAGTGCTTTAAGGCAGCAATGTTAAATGCTGTGCCACCGTGCTGCCTTAATAGGAATAGATAATACCACTAAATCTTCACAGATAGTATATTGCTTTAGATTGTCCAATCAAAAGCTTAAATATTTGTGAGTAAATATGTTGCCTTCACTACAAGAACTGTGTAAGCTTAACTACACCCCTGTGATAAATAATATATTCAAAACTCTGGGAAAGTTGACATACTTAAATGTGTCACTACTGGGAAGTAATATGGATCCTATAGGTGTTATTTTTCAAATTAGCTTAACAAATGCATATGTTCCCTATCTGTATGATGCACATAAATGTATTAGGCTAATCAATAGTTTATATGGCAAAACAAAAAACCCAGTATAGCCCTATATAAGTTGCAATTCAGTAGGTACGAGGAAGTAAAAGGCTTCCCCAAAAATATGGTATTTGCTCATGACAAATCATATGGTAGTTAGAGGTAGCTGCACATTAGCTCGGCTCTGTGCCATACTTCCCTCTTTATTTTTATTCTTTCTAATATAAATCATCAAAATGTGTGGAACCTGATAGTAAATGACACAGTAGCGCCGTGGAGCAAAAGTCCTCTTGTATTGCTGAGGGCAACTGGAGGAAATGTCACTCCAAGGGGATTTCCTCCACTATAAATTCATCATTTGATCTTACAACATGCTCCTATCACTTACCAAGCAAACATAGTTCACTTCCCTAGTATCCAACCAGTCTTCTAACCCACTACATAGAAACAGTAGTGAAAGCCTGTGCTTCCTCTTATGTGTGTCAGCTTTAAATGGTTTAAAAACTTAATTAAATAAATATTTAAAGCACAGTGCATATTAGTGAATATTAGTGAATATTAAGCGTTATTCTCACTTCAAATTAAATATGAGATATTTACAAAAGATAGTTATGTAATGTATAGAGGTTTTTTACCCTGTGGAGTTGGTATATTTTGGCTAATTATGTTACTCACCGAAGTGTCTCTCTTCTAGTTCTACATACAGCACAAGATTTTCATGTTTACTAATTACAACTTTATTCTGACTCAAAGTCAGTGTCTCTCTTTTGTCCAAATGTCTCTCTCGCAGTCTTATATATATCACTCCTGGCTACAGATTACAATTTTAATTATAGCTGGTAGTAGTGATTTATAGCACTTTTGGGGAAAGACCATACTTGCCAACATTTTTTTTTTTTCTTCCGGGAGATGCCGGCTGGGACGTGGGCGTGCAGGGGGCGGGGCTGCGAAATCGCGTCATTTTGGCCCCGCCCCCGTGACGGAATGACGCAAATCGCGTCATTTTACAGTGGGGGCGGGGCTAAACGCCGCGATTCCGGGTGAATCGCGGCGTTTAAACTAAATTTTTCCCCCTTCCTATCAGGGAGATTGCCACACTCATCCGGGAGACTCTCGCAAAATGCGGGAGTCTCCCGGACAATGCGGGAGAGTTGGCAAGTATGCGAAAGACCATCTGGAGTTTGTTAAAATAGAAATGTTGGTCTAGCAGAAAATAAAAAGCATTGTGGTTGCAGAGCCAAACTTTTACACTATACACACTTTCCTTATGTCGTCCCATGCTGTTTATTTGGTCCGACCCATGCTGTCTGTTGCGTAATGGTCTCTCAATGTTTCCATGGTGATGACTGGATCTGTGAGTGACGTACATCCCTAGGGAAGCTTAGGGTAGTAAATTTAGTAAAACTGTACTTAACATCACCAAACTGCCGCATTTCCTGTAGAGCGGTTTCAGGCTGGAATATTAAATGATTGGTCAAAACTGTCACCAAATCTGCCAGAAAAAGACAGGTTTTTTTATACCTGCTTCTGATTGCTGTTTGAGCTTTCTGGTCATTCGGAACATAAGAGGATGCACCACTGACTTATGAATTATGAGAGCAATCATTATTTATTGATTAAGGGGCAAAATTAATTTATAACTAACTAATGGGGACAAATTTTAATGTGCATTATATTAAGGTAGCAATATTATTGTATTGTAAATTATAAATAATGTTGCCCTTTAATCAATAAATAATGATTGCCTCCATAATTTATATGTCATTGGCGTCTCTTATTATGTTCTGAATGGCAGGAGAGCTTGAACAGCATGCAGTCGGAGCAATCTCGTCTCACAAACACCTCATTTTTCTGGCTGCTTTTCTGGCTGTTCTCATGACGGTGTGTCAAGCAGCAGCTTAGTAAATCTGGCTGTTTGGATTTTGATCATATTAAAATAATGATGGCAATTTCTAAAATGGTGCTTTGTTAAACTGTGGCTTTCAGTTGTTTAACTGGTGGTTTGGCCTTTAGAAAATCCGGCAGTTTTTATTGTAAGCAAACCAGCAAGCGTCCTTGAGAAAGTCCATTTGTATTTTAATAATAGTGTTAAATTGAACTATTAAAGATTTTCTATCGTGGGATAAGCAGAGGTACAAAATCTTCCATATCACCCAACATTGTTAAATAAACCGAATAGACTGATGCAGCAGAGGTTTAAACTTTGATGAGGTTGCTGTTTTGTGATGGCCTCCGGAACTCCTGTAGTTTGCTTCTTACACTGATGCGCCGATCTCTGAGTGATCATGTTTGTGTGTATGACTATGTATCTGATTCATTAAGGAAAGTAAAGCAAACAAAAGGAGTCATTTTACACCTTGGCAAAACCATGTTGCATTGGAGGGGGAGGTAAATATAAAATGTTGGGACAGATTTATTGTTGGGCTAGATCATGTCTTAGATCAATTTTAAATTTCAATGTAAAAATAATGCTATCAAGTATTTGTGTGCTACATGAAAAAATAGCCAGTATTTAACTTATGTGCAAAATAATAAACTAATATGCACCTTTTTCCTTAATAAGTCAGGCCCTATGTGTGCTCTAAAAAAAGCAACAATTGCATGCATATGCAAAGAAAAGGTTTGTGCAGTACTGCACTAGTAGCATATCCACCGAGTTTGCACCAGGTATATGTCACATACACTTACGCCCAAGTTTTAAACTATTTTTTTTATTTGTGAAAAAATCCCAAAAATCTGGAGAAAACAGCTATTTTATCTAGAGAATGGCCATCACAGCTTATCTTTTAATTTATTAAGGGGTTAAAGCAGGAGAAATCAGAGATTTCACATATGTATAGGCGCCAGTGTGGGAACTACCATTGGTGCGGAAGGTGCCATCTCCTCCCCCCCTCCTTGCAGCGGGGCCCACAGCTCGCTACTTCCGCCTCTGCTAGGCTCATATGTGTGCATCTGCTTTCTGGGCATGCACAAAGCTAATTAAGTAGGCTAAGCTAAACAAATTGGTGTAGTTCTCATTCTGCATCAGCCACTTTAAGTGTAAGTTACCATTTTTTTTATATACAGTGTCAAGGTATAGGTTCTCACTACTTCGTTGTATAGTAAACAAATACCAGCACACACTTTAACCTGCAAAAGAACTGTTTTCCAGAGACAAAAAATCAACTTTGCGGGAACTTGTGATATTGCAGCTATTATGCACAAATTGATAGCTACTGAGCATTTAATCTATTATGACAATAAATATTGCTGTCTAGGAAATCCACAAACATCTTATCATCATCCATATGATCAAGAGTTGCAATAAAAGTATTTTGTGTATTTTATAAACACATCAAATTGTGCCTCGCAGTTATGTATTAGATAAGGAACTTCCACACCCCCATTATCAGGCAGGAAAATACAACACCAACACTCTACATGAGATGCACAGATCTTAACCCATTCAATTCCATATGGAGAAATACAGAAAACTACAGCCTCAAATAACGCAGTGCAAAACACAGCTTCAAAAAATGTCTAGTTCAATGGTTTGGGAGCTTTTACATGTATACTCTCAGGGGTGTGAATATAATGTGACATATATCTCCAGTTAATAGATACACACTTGACTAATGGAGCAGGTTATTCCACTTATGTCTTATATATAGATGGGAGGCAGTGAGGGTTGGGTCTGGGGAGAACTACAGCAGTGGGGGCTACAGGTGTGAAACGACACATAAGAAAGTCACATGGAGAAGAAAAATGGCTTGCTGCCCAATGCTGTATAGAACTGGAGCCTATTACTAGAGTAAAATACTGTATTTAAGTTCAAAAGTTAATATTTTACAGAGCTAAATGTTATTTGTGGACTTTGGACGTCCCTTAACATTTAAATAGTTGTTCTTTTCGAACTGTGCATGTCCCTGTAGTACTATAATAGGTTGCGGAGCAGAAAATATGTGCCATGTAGTGAAAAAATATGCAAAACAAACATAAAAAGCAGCAGTGAAAAAACTGAACTGAAACATGTTCTACAATATTAACATATACATTGTAATACATACATTTCTCAGTTAGCAATGTTAGAAGGCTTTTTGCATGAAATGGTCTAGATACATACAAGCTTTACATTAGACAAAAATTCAAACTTACTTTTATCTTCTCAATAATCATCGCATTTTCAGGTATGTTTGGATTTATTGCAATCACAATATCTTCATATCCATTGTCTTTTAACTGCACCATTGATTCTATAGCTGAATATGAAACTTGCAATGTAGAAATTAAAGCAAATATATGTAGGAACTTCATTGCTGAGCTGCCTCTTTAGTGTACGGCTTCTGTGTGTAAGAATTTAAAGTTTAAATAGAATCACAACTTATCTTTATTTTTCCCACACCTTCAGAAAGGAACAAAAGAATTTATTTATTTACTTTTCACTTCTGGTTAACTACCTTGTCTGAAGATAAAGATTTAGATAACTATTAACCTTGACCAAGGGTGAGCCAACCCCTGGATTTAAAAGACGCGTTTCCTTTCTGAATACGCATTTCCATACTGAGCATGTGAACCAAAGTGTGTCCTTATCTAGATCTGTGCCTATTGTAGTGTGGATGATGATGACCAGCAGCAGGACAATTAAACGTTTCTGATTGGCTATTTGCATATTGACCTCTACAACTGATACTACATAAATCAGTAGCCTTGCGGCTATATAATATGAAGCTGTGACCGTCTATTCACATTATTTATTTGTCATTTCCATTTGGACTACTGCAGGAAAGAAGATTCCCATTTAATTTTTAAAGGGTAAACAAAGAATGTGGAGGTGTTTGTATTTAATTACACTTTGGGGCATATTCAATTGTCGGCGGAAACGCAGAAAATCTCGCGCTCCGTGCACTATTACCGTTATTACAGTAAAAGTGCGCGTAAAAAACGTTATTACGGTAGTTTTCTCGCTGGATTTCAGCTCGCAGCTCCCTGAGCCACGACGTGAAATCCAGCTAACTATTACCGTAATAACGGTAGTAGTTTTAACGCGACGGGGAATCCGGACAATTGAATATGCCCCTTTATGTGGAAAATGTGGCTTTCGCATTTATCAATAACTGTTGAGACATTATTCTCTCTTGTGTATTTGACACTTCATGACATTATTATATTGTGCATAAGTAAAGCAGCTTTAGCATTTAATACTAATACTGCTGATCCGCATCTCTATGCTATTGTTAGGTGTAAGTATACACACTTGTACCCTTGATGTATGCCTGGCACAAATACTACTGTTTTTGAGTGGGATGCATATTGGTATACGTGTGACTTGTCACACTCATATAAGTATATTTCTGCAACAACATTTTTATGCCTGCTCTCATTACACAAATGCATCCAAATCTAACTTAATGAGGCATAAAGCGTTTATTAACCTAAAATGAATCACAAATTGTATCTGCAAATGTAACATTTTCAAGAACTAACTGGAAATACATATATAGATATATATAAATAGATATATAAAATGAATATAGAAATAATAATAAATACAAACCTTAAGTAGATCGTTTGGTGATGCCTCTTGTGTGTTCTGAGGATACAATGAATGTGTGTACAGATATTGAAAGCACTACCAGAGAGGTTGAAGCCAGTAAATCATGTGACCCAGTTGTAGGAAATTCCAACAGCAAATAGTGCTTTTGCCTCTAATTGTAATACCTGGCACACATGCATGTGAGTGTATATATATATATATATACTGAATACAAAATATATGCTAAAGCCAGCACTTAGTATATTCAAAAATATGAAAAGTGAGCTTTAAAGTTTTGAGAAGATCTATGTTTGAGACGAAAACTATTTTACATACAGTTTACTGACTGCTGAATACATGCTTTAGATATTCTTGCATATAGTGAGTGCTGGCTTTTCCTTAATCATATTCATTTGATATATACTTGCTGCCTTGCACCAAACTTTGGTGTCCTGTCTGAAGGCATATATACACACAGGTCTTGAACAGCTGCTGCCATTATGGAATAAATATCTTCTAAATTCTTTGTGCATTCCATGAGTGCCATCTGCTTTTTCCTATATATCTATATCTATATCTATCACTCAAAAATAAGGGGGAGCTTCCATACAATATCAATTCCAATATCATTAAAAATAGTTTTATTAAAAATCACACAGATTCAACACGTACCAGAAATCAACCTTGTATGAGCAAAAAGCTGAAACTTCTCCGGATATCTCCGTTCAGTGGTTTCCACATATAACCAGCATATAGCAGCAATCATTCAATAGAGAGGTGGGTGGCTTCGCCTTGCGCTCAAATATAACAATGAGTATTGGCAAGTGTGGTGAGCGAACGTGGCTGCAAAGGATGGAAATCGAATACAAACAATGATTATTGGCAAGTGTGGTGAGCGAACGTGGCTGCGGAGGATGGAAATTGAATACTTGAGCGCAAGGTGAAACCCCCCCTCTCTATCTATCTAATAGGAGTCCGGTTTACTCCTTTTCACCTAGCTGCTCGTATATCTCAGTTGCCCTAGTGCACACACCCCCTTCTCTTTCAAGCAATCATTCAATGACTGATTGTAAGCCAGAATCCTCTACTGTCTTGATCTTGTTTTCTCTAGACTTTTTTTTGTCTGTTTCTGATTTCCTTAGCACTCCTTTTCCCTTCTCAGATCATAACCTTATCAGGTACACCCATCACCCATCACAGGTACACCCATTCACCCATAGTATTTTAACCTTTCTGCTGTCAAACTCTACAAAGGCTCCTCATACCAACGGAAATCATAACCCTAAGGATTTTCAAAAGTTTGCCACATCTCCAACACTTTATCTCCCTAATTTTTACATTCTCCTCCCCTGATATGGCAGTACCTCATTTTCACCAAATCCTAGCAAGAGCTCTTGATCAAGAGGCTCCAGCGAATCTTCATACGCCGCGTTGACTTTAATGTCAGCCGTGGCTCATTAAACTAACATAAAATCTTCACATAGTTTCCCAGAAAAGCAGAATGTCACTGACATAAATCTCGTACCTCTAATGATTTCCTCACATATACTGCTATCTACCACTTCTATAAACACTCCACAGAGACTGCATTGACTAAGGTTATCAGTGGTTTGATCACTGTAAAAACTAAAGGAATTACTATCTTCTAATTCTCCTCGATCTCTCTGCTGCATTTGACACTGTTGGCCACTTTCTTCTCTTACAAATGCTACAATCGCTAGATCTTCAAAACACTATCCTATCCTGGCTCACATTCTACCTATCTAATCACTCTTTCAGTGTTAATTTCTCTGGATCCACCTCTATTCCGCTTCCATTATCAGTTGGAGTACCACAAGGCTCAGTACCAGGTCCTCTGCTGTTCTCTAGCTATACCACTTCTCTTGAAAAACTAATAATCTCCTTTGGATTTCAGTATTATCTCTATGCGGACGATATCCACATTTATCTATCCTCTCCTGATCTCTCACCATCTGTGTAGTCCTGTGTTTCTGAATGTCTTTCTGCCATTTCATCTTGAATGTCCTCTCACCAACTCAAAGTCAATCTTTCAAAAACATAGTTAATAGTATTCCCACCCACCAACACAGTTACTTACCTGACATATCTATTTCTGTTGACAACATGACCATAAACCTCACTCCACAAGCTCACTGCCTAGGTGTGATCCTTGGCTCAGAACTATCCTTTGCTCCCCACATTGACTCTATATTTAAATCATGTTGTTGCATACTTCTAAAAAACATATCCACAATGTGCACATATCTCACACAAGACACTGCAAGAACTTTAATTCATACACTCATCATCTCCCACATTCACTATTGCAATTTCCTCCTAACTGGTCTTCCATGACTCAGACTCTCACCCTTACAATCTATTTTACATGCAGATGCTATATTGATTTTCCTTGAAAATCTTTTGTTCTCTGCTGAGCCACTCTGTCAGTCTCTACATTGGTTGTCTGTTTTTTACCAAATAAGTTTAAAATACTTCTACTAACATGCAAGGTCAACAACAAAACTGCACTAACATACATCTCCTCATTTCTCTCAAAATATCTCCCAACTCGATACAAGATATCTCCCAACTCGTTCTGTACAAGACCTGCGCCTCTCATTCACTAGCATTACATGCTCCCATTCCCGGTTACAGGACTTTTTGGATTGTACCCAATCTGTGGAATTCCCTCCTCACACAATAAGACTTTCCTCTGGTCTTCAAACTTTCAAGCGTTCTTTGAAAACCCACCTCTTCAGGCAAAAGCTTATAATATTCCTAAACCACCCTCTTAACCTCACTAGGTAACCCTATTACCACCCTTTACATAGTTCACATAAGACAACAACTTTCTGACCCCTGACAAACATTGCTGTGTGACTGGATCATATAGTAGCACTTTGCCTCATGTATCAAACTCCCATTATCCCATAGATTGTAACAGGGTAAGCTTGTGAGCAGGGCCTTCTTACCCCTCTGTCTGTATTACCCAGTATTGTTTCCAAATTGTAAAGGAATTCACTGGTGCTATATAAATAAATGTTGATGTTGATATAGTATATATAGAAGTGGAAATTTAAATTGGCAATGGAAAATGTCAGCTTGCAAAGCTGAAAGGGGCAAAGATCCCAGTAAGTAGTGACTCACGGCCATTTTGACTGTCACAGTAGGTACTTACAATGACAGTCAAAGCCACTCCTCTCTCGGATCAATACGGTGCACTCAGGTGCTAAAATACAGGGGGCGCTGGTGGAAGAAGGACTTGTCCTATAATAGACTCCATCATCCTTGCTGGAGAGAAAGTGAGTGTCTTTGAGGGGCATTAACATTATGTGGGCGCTGGTAAGGTATTAATGATATTTTGGTGCTGGTGGGAGTAATAAAATGGGGACTGGTGGGGGTATTAATGTAATGTAGGGTTGGAAAGCTATTAATGCAATGTAGAGTCTCTATTAAATATGGAGGCTAATAAATTAATGTTGGGGCTCACTGGGGGAAAATTCAATGCTATTGAATTGATATTGGTGCTGTTTGGGCCGTAAATAGCCGTATTAATTAAATGTGAATGCTATTAATTTAATGTCAGGGCTGGTGTGTTTGGGGGAAACAGTATATTTCTTAAATTGTAATGCAATTAATTTAATGTCAGGGTAAATGGGGTGGGTAATATGTCTATTTATTAAATAATGATTTTGCTGAACTGTTCCAAGGTGTCAGGACTTTGTCTTGACTGTGCCACTTCATGCTGCTCTTCTCAGAAAGGGGAAGCAGTGTGCAGCTAATAGTAGGGCCTGCTGCATTTCCGATGTGTTTGAAGGGGAAGAGCATGGGTTGAGGGTGGCATAACACAGCGATAGCCACACCCTTTAATGCAGACTAGAAGACCAATAAGAAGCTTGTTGTAATGGATGGGGTTCAGGAACCTCGTGCTAAACTAGATTGACACTGGCCGGCCAGAGGTGCGGAGTCTAACAAACTCTTCGGTATGCACCAAGAACCGCCGGTGGGATGGCATTTGCTGATGGGAGCTCGCAGGTCGTGGTTCTCAGGTCTGCCCCTAGGTGTAACACTGCGAATGGTGATAGAGAATGGTACGCAGTAAAAACAGGTGACAGGTAGCGTAGTCACAATCACTACCGGGTCTGGATACACAATCTGGAGGCGAGGTACAAAATCAGAAGACGGGATTTGGTCAAGCCGGGTTTGGTTCACAGGCTAGCAGCGAAGTACAGAATCAGCAGGAAGAGACAAAATCAGGTCACACTGGTACACTGGATAACGGGGATAGGTGCAGACAAGCCTAGAATGGTACAATTGAGTCTGGAGAGTAAGGAATGGTGAGCCAACCAAAAAGTCTGGTACACAGGAATCAGTAAAGGCACAGGGAGAGCACAAGAGACACGCTGCAGCTGGAATCAGAAACCTACAAGTTGCTCTGACATTGGATGAGCGTCAGAGCGAGGTTTAAATACATAGCAGATTCAAATTCCACACTCTGAGTTGCAGTCATGAGAGACGACGCTGGAGTGGGGAGTCTCATGACACTTTTAATGGATTAGACACACCCTCATAGTATGCTGTATCTGCTGTTGTTTTTACCAAGATGTCAGGGACAGCCAGTGTTCTGTCATGCACAGGGCACGAAAATGTCTTCTTATAGCTCTGCATGCACATATATTAAAGATAATCTTCAGCTTTTCTTCTTCTAATGCTGTTGTGATGTTTACCACTTGTTTGTGCTATACTAGTTAACAGCAGTCATGTTAAGCAAGAACCAAGATCATATCACATCCGAGTCAAAGGTACAGTAAAAACATAAGATAAAATAACATTGCACAATGAGGCCAACATCTGTAACATCTTTTTAGTATAGAGTAGCACAGTTGAAAGGTAAGTGTATATATCCATAAACATCTGATGTTCGCTCAGGAAATAATTAGGGTTCTGTGAGGTAGAAGTCTATACAGTTCTAATAGATAATGGGCTGTAGTGAGGCTTCCCTGATGGGGTATGTGGAATGCTATTCGGAATACTTGCATGTTCCCTGTTCTTGTTATGACATCCCTCTGGTATGACGACATGTGGTCTTTCACCTTCCTGATTTGACTGTATCGTCCTCAGGCTTGGAGCACAGTGTCTACTATATTCCTGCAGAGTTTACTTGCAGATCCACATGATTGTGTATGTAAAGGGTATCTTCTACATTCACAAGATGTGAGTGTGGTGTAATCTTTTGCACACAGGTCTCCAACAGCTTATGTGATCTTCAGGAAGGTGGATTGACTCACCGATGTTGAGTTCAGTCAGCTTCTTGGCTGATGAATCATACCCTGATTTCAAAATCTGCTTCCTCTGATTTAGTTTCTCTAGAACCCTTTTTATTGCACTGGGCTGAAGCTTTTATTTAATTCTATGGTCTCATTCAATCAGTCTGGATGTAGATAGTTAAACTTATGTATCCAAAACTTTTCATGTTTACATAGTCTTTTGTAATGATCTCCCCCACATAAAGTTAATTTGATGTGTTCTACTCCAGTTACTTTTAAACAGTCTGGATTTCCATTGTGTTTTACAGCATAATGTTTCAAGACACTATGGTTCAATACCCTTTTCAAGATATTTCTCCTGTGTTCAGTAATTCTCAATTTAGGGGCTTAGCTCTTAGCTTATCCTATCTATATAGTATAAATTGAAGCTATAATTCAGAACGTATATGACAAAACTTGTGTTGCAATTTATAAACCCACAGCTCTTGTATTCTTTATCATCTGACGTGGAAAAAATTGTAGAAACCTTATTGGTGATATATTTACAGGTATAACAATATATACTTCCACATTTATAAAATCCTGTGGGGGTGCGTCAATTTCTTAATTTTAATATCACATTTTGCAGTCAACCTATTAGGGAGTGGTTTTAAAAGACTCGTCAAGATGAGTACTCATTCAATTGATAGGTTGGAAATAGTCATAACTGCAACAAAGTACTGATAGTGTAATAGTCAAATAAACATTAGAAGGACTAAAGCTGGGTACACACTACACGGTTTTCGGCCAATAATCGGCTGAATCAGCCGACATACGACCGCTTGTTCAAAAGTCGGGTCAGTGTGTGCAGTGACACGATGGTCGAAAGTCTGCCCAAATGGACGATTGTCGCCTCATTTGGTATGTCGTACCGTTTAATGTTTTTGTTCCAATCTCGTTTCCGCTGTGTAGTGTGTATAAACTTTTGACTGATCGACGACAATCCTCCGATACTTCCTCGACCTGGGGGGCGTGTGTATGTCAATTTTTTGATGTCTGTCCCAGTCCCACGTGGTTTGGAATCCGCACATCACTGACTTGTGTTCTGTATCGATGTATATTGCACCTGTCTGGCTGCAGACCATTACACTTGTATAAAGCACGTGTGTTATTACCCTTTGCGTCTATGTTGACAATGTATTCATATTTACTCTTTATAAACTTTAACCTTTATAACCTATTAAAGTTATATCAACCTTTATTAACTTATAATTGTGAAGTACCCAGAATAAACCACACAGTGTTCATGCAACATTTTTATTGCAGGAAAAAGGTACAGAAATTTTCACACACACAGCTGTCTGAAAGATCCGCATGAAAAGTGAGCGCGCCTATACCAATCAGAGCGCAGAGTACTGCAGATTATTTTTGTTAGTATTTAGTATTTTTAAAGGTGCTACTGGTTTGTGGCAGAACAGATCTTGATGTCGCATGGGTTTCTATTCCCTTTGATTTCTTTATCTACGATACAAGGAAATAAAAAAATGTTTACCATTTAACTTCTATATCTGTAATTTATATTCAACGACATAAATACTCTCATTTTCTCACCTTGCACACTGCTCGAGATCAGTTGACATTTTGGTCCCTGTGGCGAAATCGCAATAATAGCGGGCTTAACCTCCATACATTCTGGAAAACAGGCGCCATTTTGGTTATTATAACGGTACAGGTATGTGCCCAAAGCATTTAGCTGTCTATACATGTTCACTGAAATACCTTCGTGTAGAACTTCTTTAGTATATTTTTCTGTTTCAGTTTTTTCTTGTTTGATAACAGGTGTAACATTAGTGGTATCAGTGGTATCTAAACAGGCCTTCTCACCGTTAATTCTTCGTTCTGACATAAAAAAATTAGGTTACAAATTAGTTTACATTGTTTTATGTGACACTAGAATGAAATAAAGTCCTTCAAGCAGGTACACTACATGTGCTACTGACCTTTTTTAATGTCGTTGTCGTCCCGGTCCAGTACTTTGACCATCATCTCCACCTCTCTTGGGCTCATTGGATTTGCTCTTTGCTCTTCTTGAGTATCTCCATCCCCCACCTTAACTTTTCCAACATTTTTTGGCCCTTCCAGCACCCTCTCTGACTCTGTCTCCGTCTCCATAGCTGCAAACCCCACTGACACCTTCTCCTCACCCGCAACCCCCACTGACACCTTCTCCTCAACCTGAACACCCACTGACACATGCTCACTCGCCATCTTCTGACGCTCCTCTGCGCCAAACAGGTTCCTCTGTCATTTTATACACTCAGACATGGGCGTTCGTTTCTGCTGTGGACCAATCAGCGATGATTCCATTACATACGAAGGGATTTTCTTATTGGGAGATATTCATTGCATTGCACTTTAGCAGTGTAATGTTTTTCTAAATGTTATGTATGTTACTAAACTTCTATTTTATAGGAAAGAATGAAGAGACAGTGTTGCCTTCTCTTTTTATGCAGCTTTGGGTGCTAACTATAGCGAAAGATCTGCCCCTTTATGCTAATGTATTTGGTATCTCGTTACATTTCCCGCAAATGTCGATGCAGTGTGTACGAAATTAAAATCATTGCTCACGACAACATAGCTATAAAAAGTCGCTAAAGGGACGTCCGCTCTTCCCTTTATCGTCCTAAACAAGACTAGTGTGTATGTAGTACATGGACCGAGCGATCCGATCGCATGTAAAATCGCTCGGCATAAAAAGTTGGTCGAAATTTCTGTAGTGTGTACCCAGCTTAACGCTGGGGATCTCTTGTCTTCAGAACACTTTCTTACCTTACAATTAATAAAAGCTTTTTTATTTTGATCACATACCTGTTTAACATAATATGAGTAACTTTATAGTTTTGTCCTATAGCAAAGCAGTTTGTTGGTCATAAAGTGGTAAGGTGAGTGTTATGGTTAAATATGAGAACTCATTCAATCGACTGGTTAAATACTGTCATGTAACCACTTAAGTGAATTGAAAGCGGATATGCTATTTAAACCTAAGAATGACATATATGAATGTAGACTTTATTACATTCAAAACTAAAGTGGGTGCCTCCTTGTGTCAACAAAAAAATTGACAAAGATCCATATGCATTAATATTAAAAGTATTAAAATAATAAGCGGGAACTGTGACTGTAATTAAACCATTGCAGCTGATATTGTTAATGAAGATTTGAAACGTCTCGATATAAGAGCAACAGGCTTTTATTATCCCTGTGATGAAATCACCTCAGAATGATGAATCACGTAAGAGAGACATATTTACTGTTACACTGATTGAGGGGCTCTTGAACTTTTGCTTGCTGTGAGATATCGATGTATGAAATCCATGGTGGTGTAACAGATAGGGCTATATATACATCAACAAGTTCTGAATAATGGAGTGGGCTTTTAAATCTGAGAGAATTGGTTGGAGAACACCGGGATGATTTTCAGCTGAACCAAGT
The DNA here is from genome assembly GCF_038048845.1 of Mixophyes fleayi. Classification (NCBI taxonomy): domain Eukaryota; kingdom Metazoa; phylum Chordata; class Amphibia; order Anura; family Limnodynastidae; genus Mixophyes; species Mixophyes fleayi. The sequence goes on from NC_134409.1 coordinate 41,933,972, forward strand.
ACGGACATACGTCTGGAGGCACGGATATTGTTGAGATACACTGGAGAATTGTGCAAGTATAAGTTCGTAAGAAAACGTCTTTCACCTAGTCACTTGACAATCTTCTTATGAATCCAAAACAATACTTCTTGAAACATCCATATCCATACATTAACCAATATTTCTGTGTGGTTTAGACATATGGACATTTTAAAGAAGTTCCGGAAGATAAGTTCCCACTCCCACTGGAGCTGAATCTTGGATTTCAGCAAGTCAGATTTGAATTCAGAAGGTTTTACCAGAAAGTTATACTAGCTCTGTTGCTGCTCTATGTTAGTTTAGTGAAGGACAATGTTAGAGAGGATCATATAGGCTGTCCCTTAAGTGGCAGCGCTGATATCAGTGCCTCAGCTGGAGATATTTGTCATTGAGGTGGGTAAAGGAGGAGAACATTCCAGAGTGAAACAGATGGCCCCAAGATAGAATCTCTCAAGAGGGCCATAACAAAATATTTAAGTCTGGAACCTGTTCACTGCCTGTATCGATACATTAGTGGTGGGATGGGGGAATTCGTCGGTATCAATACAGAGCCAGTCACACACCGACAAGGCATCCCTAGTTAGAGCAGCCAGGTTGTGAGCCGGAGGCCTCCAGTCTTTATGGACGCACATTAGATCAACTAAGGAAGTCTGGATTGCACGCCGCTTCTATATCTACCCAAGGCTTCAGGCCAATAGACATGCAGCATGGTATTTTCACAAATTAGGAAGGGCTGGTTCCAGCTGCCTTTTCCCCTGGGTAATTTGCTACATCGATATACGTGAGGGTTTGTTCTTCCACACATATGTTTTCATTACAGCTGTCAATGTATTCATCAGTTGCAATGAAAGCCGAAATGAGAGCATACGGAACAAATACATCAGCTTCGGGAGGCGAATCATTTTGAACGTCGAGATTCTACCCAACCAGGAGACCTCATAGCACATCCATGAAGTCCACAAAGCTGAGAGTTGTTGCATCAGCTGGGAGAAGTATCCACATGGGGGATAATCTGAGCACCTAAGTAAGAAAGATTAGTGGATTTCCACGAATAGTAAATTAATTTCTCAGGCCCTGTAGTCTCTCTGGCAAAATGTTAATTGGGAGGGCCTCTGTTTTGGATGAGTTGAGTTTATACAAGGAGGCCTTACTAAACAAGGACAAAATTCCATGGACGGCTAGTAACGAGGTCTCCGGGTCGGTAACAAACAGTAAGATATCATCGGCGAACAAACATAACTTATGCGATATTCCTCCCCAAAAAATGCCCCCACACTCCCATGTAAGTCTCTCTCAACTGACGAGTGGATAAATTGCCAGGAGGTAAATGAGGGGGGACAAAGGACAACCTTGAGGGGTACCAAGAGAAAGCCATCACTAAACACACACACGGAGGGCCTAGCATATAGTGCCATAATGGCCTTTAGAATATCTCTCGTGAACCCATACCATTTATGGACCCTTGCCATATAAGACTAGTGGAGCCTGTCGAACGTTTTTTCAGCCACTAATGAAAGCAATAACAGCACTATTTGTAAGTCTATACCACTACGTTTGTGAGGGCCATTAGCTGTATAGCAGATGGGGGTAATCATGATTCCTGAATGTACAACTGGCCGTAGCTGCAAAATGTGACTCCTGAAGGATGACAATGTCTGCTTTGGATTTGTGGGAGATTAGAACCATTCTGCATTTATTTGGGGAGCTTAAGCCTCTAGCATTAATAGATAGGAACTTAACCATAATCCTTGAGGCAGGGCATATAGTGAAGCAGACAATGGATTATATGATGATGTCTAAAAGAAAGGACAGTACTCAGGTTGTGGGAAATGTGAGGTTTACGAGGGCTGGTGTGTTCCACGAAAAAGGGAAGGAGGGGAGGGGGAGTAAAACAAATCCCCTGGGTAGGGGAAAATGAAATTACTATTAACAGATAGGACTGGAGCTTTTGCTGGAACGGCAGAGAGTTGGTAAAACACTTATCGTGAGGCGCATGGACCATAGAGCACCACCACTCACATACATGAAACAATTTATATAAGAAGAAAAAGAGAGTAAGAACATTTTACCCACTAGTAAATTAACAGTGTTAGCATAAATATAAACTCTAATCTATCTGGAATAAACCCAACTAGGTCTAAGCAAAACAAAACTATATTAAAACCCATCCCCTGTGGAACTGATGGTAAAAAGACCTCATTCCCATCTCAGAACACCACTCCTCTTCAATACATGTTAGAACTAACGTATACCTCCTGTAAAGAAGATGACTAATAGAATCTAGCAGAGTAAATATGAAATAGCGGGCAAACTTATGTATAAGTGGTGTAAAAGGTGTTTTGTCCATAGTAACCATTTCAGAGACCTGTGGAAGAGGCAACAACAGCAAATACACCACTGGAAGTCTGATGATATAAACATATTTGTGGGTCTCCAAAAACAGAACCAGAACTAGTGAGGCAGTCAATACACGAATAAGTAATGTCTGATACTTGCGTGTCCCACAGGCATTTACCAAAAGTTAGGGTAAACAAACCAGGAGGGGCGGTCTTTGGAGCGAATACTAGAAGTGGAGGTCAGATCCTCCGAAAAAGGAGATTGGTCTCAATTTAACTGGAGCACAACAGGCTAGAACCCAACAGTTAGGATGATGCTTCCTGGACTCCGGATATCCCCAGTCTGGTTCAGTCGCTAACGAGCTGAACCAAAGATTTGGGGTCATACTGGTGTGGCAGGAGATTCTAGGTCATCAGAAGCTTGGACCCCCTTCCACAGTAAGAATGACATGCATAATATTATTCTTGTGAACCAACTCTATTACTGCGAAACACCATTGGTATGGAATGTCATTGTCCCTCAGAATTCTTGTGACCGATTTGACAGAACTGCATTTTGCTACTATGCCTGGGGAGAAGTCCGGGAACAACTGAAGGTCTTGAAGGATATTTGAGTCCTCGGCCTCATGCGCTGCTCATAGAATGCGCTCCTTTATGTGGAAAAAGTGTAATCACAAGAGAGTGTCTCTCAGCAGGGTATTGGGAGTGGTCTGCACTCTGGATAGCCTGTGGATGCTAGCTATTAGTAAGTCCTGAGTGGAGGCTGCAGGTTGCAGGTTCTGGGAGAAGTCAGTGGCAAAAGATAGAAGAACAGCATTGGATACTTGGTCCAGAATTTCACATATCTTAATATTTTTTCGGCAGGATCTATCCTCTGAATCTGCTAGTTTGTCTTTCAGGATACCCACTTCAGACTCTAGTTGTTCATGGGATTTTATTAGTTCGTTGTGAGAGGCTACCATCTCCCACATTTTGATTTCTAGATGATCTGTCCTGCTTCCCAGTTCTATCACCTCAGAATGGATGGTCTTGAGGGAAGAGCACATGTCAGAGAGCAGGTTTGCTTTAAAGGTGGATAATAGATGTTGCAAAGATTTAAAGATGACCGGAGCATCTGGATCGATCTGTGATAAAGTGTCACCAGGAGAAGGGGAATTGAGCAGCACTAGATAGAGAATGGGCCCCACGAGGATATTCATCTCCTTTAGATGACAAGGATGCAGTATCCAGCTTCTGAGGTTTGAAAAAGGGGAGCTGAGGAGCCGGTTTAGAAGGTTTAATCTTTTAAGGACCCATAGTTGCTATTGTGAACTGATAGATACTATATAGTTAGAATCTCCGAAAGGGTCAGTTGAGCGGATCAATGTCAGCAGGGTATAAAGTTTGTCTCAAGAAGACATAGTTTTGTGTAATTTGGGAGTGTCACTTCTGGGCTGAATACCAATTGAGTGTGTGGGTGGAGGCTAAAGCTACATTAAAGTGCAGAGAACAGAAGTTGCAAGGCTTATCAGTGTAGGGCTTGCTAAGAAAAAAGGTAGCTGGAGACTTGTGATAAAATTGCAGTATGCAGGTCACCCAGTGAGCTGGTAAGAAGAACACTGGTTATAATATTGGTTGTCCAACACTCGGGCTGTCAGTAGTGGCTGCATGCAGAGGTGGTTTAAAATACTGAGAACTATATATAACTTGTATTGTGCATGAACACTATGCAATTCTGAGCTCCGCCGGCGGCAGGTGATGTTACCGCTGCTGGCAAACTTCCTGCAGCCCACACTATTTAAAGGGGATTCTGGCACCATTAGGGTGCCAGAGTATAAGGTCCCCTATTTTCCAGGCGTTCCATGTGCATCCAGCAATCTTGGTCTGCCTTCCCGTTTCCTGACTTGGCTATTCCTGACTCCTCCTGCTATACTCCTTTTGGCTTGGTGACTTTCTTCCAGTGTTTGACTTTGGCTTGCCTAACTATTCTTTTGGATCTCCATTTGGAACTGCGCTGACCGCACGGCTAGACCTCAGCTTTCCTGACTTTTCAAATCCTTCTATTTACCTCTCTGTTTACTGTTCTGGAGAACCGCAACCTGCGTGCCTCCCACCACTAAATCCACTGACAGCATGGCTTGCACCATGCTTCCAGAACCCGGAACCCACATCAGAGGAACTTATGCAGATCGGTCATTCCCGCCTTACTCCAGAAGAGCGTGAGAGACGCTTCAAACAGAATCTTTGCCTCTACTGTAGAGAGCCAGGTCACCTGCATATCTCTTGTCCCAAGAGACCAATAAACGGTGTCTCCTAGTCGGTTTTTAGGAGACTGATCTAGAAGCTACTTCACTTACTCCCTACTCTACACCTAATTACAACTTCTTAATGACAGTCAAGTTGGATGCTTCTAGTGGCCCTTTTGAGACATCGGCCTTTGTGGACTCTGGTGCTGTTCTTGCTTCACAACTCTGTATACCAATGCTACCCTTGCCACAACCACTTTCCTTGAAGACAGACGGTAATTGTGTCTTTAGCGGATCTATTACCAGGATTACCTCCACCATTAGGTTGTCGGTAGGTGTTTTGCATCAAAACTTGATTCATTTTCTGGTTCTGCCTAGGTCGATCAATTCTCTCATTCTAGGGCTACCTTGGATACCTACTCATGCCCCCCAACTCAATTGGAATTTGGCCTAAGTAATTTCTTGGGGTTCTCTCTGCCGCAAGCAGTGCCTTATTTCTGTGACCCCAGCATCTGGCATCTGTGACCACCTGTCACAATCTCTCCTCAGATCCTGATATTCCACCCGGGGTATATTTACTAAACTGCGGGTTTAAAAAAGGGGAGATGTTGCCAATAGCAGCCAATCAGATCCTAGTTATCATTTATTTAGTACATTATACAAAATGACAGCTAGAATCTAATTGGTTGCTATGGGCAACATCTCCACTTTTGCAAACCCGCTGTTTAGTAAATATACCCCATGGAGTCTAACGTGCCCCTGGTCTTCACCAGGGACCCTCGCAAGCAGGTTTGGATTTAGCGGCGGGAGGTACACAGCACGGTTCTCCAGAACGGTAAACAGAGAGGTAAACAGAAGGATTTGGATAGTAAGGGAAGCTGAGTTCTAGCAGTGCGGTCAGCGCAGTACCAAAGGGAGATCCAAATGAATAGTCACTCAAGCCGAAGTCAAACACTGGAAAGAAGTCACCAAGCCAAACGTAGTATCCGCAGGAGGAGTCAGGAAGAGCCAAGTCAGGAACCGGGAAGGCAGACCAAGATTGCTAGATGCACATAGAACACCTGGAGAATAGGGAACCTAATACTATGGCACCCTAATGGAGCCCCCTTTAAATAGTGTGGGCTTCAGGAAGTTTACCGGCTGCGGTGATGTCACGTGGCACTGCCGGAGTTCAGAATAGCGTCCCTTTACCTGGCAATGGGACGCGCATGCGCTGTGGGACTGACCGGTCGGCCAGGCTTCACAAGTCTGGTTTCTTGGCATCCAGACTTTCGGGGGCAGAGAAGGCTTCTGTCCCTGTGTGGAAAGAAAGACACAGGGATGGTGCCTGATAGTACCCTCTCCCCTACTCCAAAACTGGGAAAAATATTTGAAAAATTTCTTCAGCAGAAGAGGAGCATGAAGATCTTTTTGATCCACTCAGGCTCTTTCCTCAGGACCATATTGTTTCCAATGGACAAGGAATTGTTGCTGCCCTCGAGACATACAGGAATCCAGAATATGGCTGATCTCGAACTCTTCACCAACAGCAGTTAGAATAGAAGAAGGATGAGGAGGAAGATGAATATATATTCGTTAAGAATTACTTGCTTGAGAAGTGAAATATGAAAGGTGTCATAGACCTTCAATGAAGTTTGAAAGAAAGCCCAACATAGTATCTTAGGACGCAAGTGCGGTTCCACAAACGAACGCCCTGGAGGGGGTGTTTTGTGTGAAGTATCTGTCAGAGCAATGATCTTTGCACACTCGAAGATGGATTGAGGTTGAGAAGGTGGTAGAGAGTCATAATCATCAAAGAAACAAGACAAAGCATCAGCTCGAGGATTCTTGAAGCCTGGTCAAAAAGTGATAAGGTTAAAAAGAGCAAAGAAAGATGTCCGGTCCTGTTCCAGAGTTATAACACCTGTGTGGATCTTAGTGCTTTTGCTCTCCGCCATTCACCGCTTCACAGCATTACCTGTTCAGCTTATTCCACAGTCTAGACCTGTGACCTCACTGCAGAGTATCGCTCACCATCGGTCCTGTTCCAGAGTTATAACACCTGTGTGGATCTCAGTACTTCTGCTCACCGCAGTGCATCGCTTCACAGCTATATCTGTTTAGCTTATTCCACTGTTTAGATCTCTGATTGTACTTCCTGCTCAGCCTATCCTATTAGCGAGATTCGTGGCTATACTGCTGATCATCGCACAGCACCCGTCCTGTTCCGGGTATTCCATACACCTGTGGCTACATTCCATTCTGCTTTATAGTTATTTTGTGGTTCTCTGTATTATCTGCTATGCGCCCCCTAGAGGACCGCGACCTGCAGTTGAGAGCAGCTAAGACCATATTTCCTTGTGGGCATCTCTGGTGAATACCTCTCCTCCGTTGGACTCCGCACCTCTCTAGGGGTAGCTGTCACTCAAGCAGAGATCAAGATCATTCCACCTATCTAGCTTTTGTGACAGCTGCATCAGGAAGTTTAGTTCCTATCATCGTCTATTGCTTCACTGAAAGTGGTGCAGACCAAGTATGTGGCAGTAGAGGAACTGATTAATACACTCCACCAGCCCATAGTTTCACAACGGCAATCTCCATTGTATTCTAGTAATACTGTTCCAGGGGAAAAGGGTGCTGGGCGGTGGAATGAACTGAATTGTACAGAGACTGTAGGCTCAGAACCTGGAGATTGGCCAGTTATTTCGAAGAAGGTTCTTGCCTCGTCTGAGCTGTTATAAATATGTGATCAGATGTTTTAGATGTGATGACTTAGGCCATATTGCTGTTAATTGTCCACTTACTTTTCAATCTATGCAATGTGCCCAGCTAGCCTGCCACATTGAACCAAACAACTGTGTAACATTACTGTAGAAGGCAAGCAAGTAAAGGCTCTGCTTGATTCTGGTAGTATGGTTTCTCTAGTTAAAACTGAATTGGTAAACCCCTTTAAGCGTCAAGGGAAAACTGTTGGGGTAACATGTATACACTACTCAATATTTTGTTACCACTGAAGTGAACATACAAACACAGTGTGGTCACGTGATAGTCACTGTAGGATTAATTCCTTGCGTTGGGTTTGATATTATATTGGGGAGTAATTTTTCTCAATTCTGAAAGCTGTGGAAGACCCAATTGATTGCAAAAGTAAATAATCCAGACCCGCTTGAAAATGTTACTGACACTGTGGCAGTGGGAGTGTTCCACAAATGTTTCTTTTTTTCAAACGTGATTGGATAGTCAGAAATTGACAAAAGCAACAGTGGAGCGCAGGATGATGCACCTCCTACTAAAGTAGGAGATGTTGTTGAACTTGTTGACTGTATGCCTGAAATTAATAGATATTTTTACCTCAGAACATTTAAAAGACTCTACTCTGGTAACGGCTAGTAGCCTGATAATACATCCTGATAATAAGTTGTCATACCCTTACCTGGTAATAAGTCAAGGGTTGCAAAAACAGGTCAAATGTTCAAAAAAAGGAGAAGATAACGGATGATAGTTCTTAAAACGCATAGAAGAGCGTTATTCGAATTGGTTCAACAGCAAAATATCCAGAAGTAGACAAAAACCTCAGATAGAATTTTGTAGCAGTTTTTCTAGCAAGGGGTTTTTAAACATTTGTTTGACGACTAAGCATCCTGCTCTAAGTGTCAGTACCATGCTCCCTGGTGCTCCCTGGCCTCATTATAAAAAGTCTACTTGTCCCACTACCTGTTAATTTATACCCTCCAGGGAAAAGAAAGCCAGAACGGATTCCTGGTGGAAAGTTTAAAAGCCTGTGGAAATAAAGAATATAAAGAATAGCTGTCAGTAGCTACTCAGTGCTATTCCTTTGGGTCTGAAAGGAACCGTTGCTAATGCCCTTGCACCCATTCAATGGCATGAGCCTAAAAAGTTGCTCATAAAGAACAAAGAAACTATCACCAGCACAGGTGATCAACATTAAGGGTTTTAAAGCACAGAAAGGCCAATGAGGAGAGTCCGGCATAATTAGCAGCACAAGTGCAGGAAGCTGAATTTTCATGAGATTAGATAGACAGCTAATGCTGCAGATCATCTGGCTAGTGGCTAACAGTGTGAAGTGAAAATATGCTGGTTGCCATTACCAGCTATACTTTAGACAGCGACTGCTACATCCTATCGGCAGCAAGACGCTGGCTACAATTGCCAGGCATTTGGCTTGATGGAGCACGGCGCCAGCTACAGGTATTAACATTAGTTATGTGAAATAAAACATAAATGCAATTTAATAACAAAATATTGGAATAAAAACTTAGGCATGTTGAGTAACCCTAGTATTTGAAAAGTGCTTCATATACCCCAGTATGATCTACAGATTGCCAGGATGGGAAGAAATATCTGACATGGACCTAATAGAGCACATCACTAAAATGGCATTAAAATGAGAGCAATTTTCTGCAGTGAAGCCACAGTCTTGACTGTGGAATAAACGGAACAGGTAATGCTTGAAGCGGTGAAGTGTGGTGAGCAAAAGCACTGAGATCCACATAGGTGTTATAACTCTGGAACAGGACCGAACATGAGCACTGCTCTGCAGTGAGGCCACAGATCTTGACTGTGGAATAAGCTGAACAGGTAATGCTGTGAAGCGTTGAACTGCGGAGAGCAAAAGCACTGAGATCCACACTCTGGAACAGGACCGATTTTGCAGCCAATGAATGAGTGGCCTAACTTGCTTAGACAGGAACAAAGGTAAGTATGAGCACACTCGGGAGTTAGTGGAGGTGTCTCCTATCAGGTAGGAGACCTGATGAACTGACACCCATCGAAAGGAGAAGGACCCTTATAAAGGGAACTCGCTGGTAATCGTCCTATCACCGTGGAGCAGAGGTTTTTAAAAGGTTCCTGATTGCACATGTGCAAGATGGCATCCGAGGATAGAGGAATGCCAGGCTGTACTACTGATAGGAGTAACCACGGGCAACTCATGTACACAAGGCTCAAAATGGAACAAAGCAGGTGAGATGCGTGATAGCAGCTGAAGTTTTGGCACCTTCAACTGCTGCAGAGACAAGTCGGTAATATTTACGGTCTACGCAACCTTATGGAGAATATTACTAACTTTCTGGATTCTTGTGACTTGGACCTCTGGTAAAATACTGGTTAGTCCCTTTTCTTTTTCTGAAATCCAAGTCTAACGTGCCTCATGGTCAAACCTCTCCTAGTCATCCTTAACGATTTGTATTTTGCTGATGTTTTCAGACAGGACCTCTTTAACCTGCTCCACATTGTCGTGAACAGATTTAGGGCTAGATTTACTAAGCTGGGGGTTTGAAAAAGAGGGGATGTTGCCTATAGCAACCAATCAGATTCTAGCTGTCATTTTGTAGAAGGTACTAAATAAATGAAAGCTAGAATCTGATTGGTTGCTATAGGCAACATCCTCACTTTTTCAAACCCGCAGCTTAGTAAATCTAGCCCTTAGTCTTGTACTGAAGGTCTTTTTGACCTTTGGACAACTCTGACTAAAATTGTAAAGCTTGTTCCTGTTGAGATTTAACTTCATTTTCTTTTTAATCTACAGACTTCTGTTTGCTACGCAGTGCTGATATCTTTGTTTCAGTCAGGGCACAAGAATCTCTTAACTGTTGAACTTCTTTTTAAGAAGCTCACTTTTCTGACTGTGCTGCCTGGACTGAGAAGGTCTCAGCACCGAGCTTATCATGCTGAATCTTCAACTCTTCATACTGAGTATTGTATCGCCTTCCAATATTTTTAACCTGGATTATGGTCTTAATTTTCATTTGTATATCTGTGACTTTGGCATCAACTTCTTTCTGTAAATTTCATTTTTCAGTTTTGCTGCTGCTTCTTTTTCACTCTGACATTGACTTTGACTATTCTGGGCTGCATTTACCCTTGCAATATTAGTTTTCAACTTTTCAATCTCTTCAGTGATCTGGTGTGTTTGGGCCCTCCAATGTCTTACATCTTCCTCAAGCAACTTATTTTCCGCCTGCAACAACCCACTTTTATCCCACAAAGTTAGCTTCTTGCAATGTCAATAGATTTGCTTCAAGTTTCTATATCTTAGCTTCACGTTACTGTAGGTCATGATCCAGTTTCTCTTTATGTTGGGCCATTGTTTTGTTTTTGTGGTTACCTGAACTTTTTCAAACTATTTTGTAGCTTGTTTATTTCTCTCCCTATGTGCTCTATATGCTGCTCGTATCTTAAACATTCCACTTGTGTAGCTTTCAATCTTGTTTCAGTAACTAGCTTTACTCGCCTCACATATCTAGGAATTTCTATGACTTGCTCGTGACACTTTCCTTCCTCACTGATAAAGACATTGAGAGCTCACTATTTTACTGAAAGCTTCATGGTCTTGGTACTGTTGCCTCCGGGACTCCTCAAGGGCTAACTGCTGCACCCTGTTGGCTGCTTGATTAGGTTTAACTCTACTTACAAAGTACGCTGTAGCAATTATTTAATTATATCCTCCATGTTAGGGCACTATAACAGTCTTTTTTCCAAATCCAAATAAATGTGTATCTGACTCTCTCAGAAACATGATCTTTCAACTCAGCATAATGTAAAGGGTCATACTCCATCACAGCACAAATGTGCTCCAAGCAGGGCTGCCAAGAGGAATTCAGGGCCCCGGTACAACAAATTCATGGGGCCCCCCCTCATAGCTGAGCCCCCCCATCCCCCCCTTGCAAAAAAAAAGAAAGAAAAGAAAGAAAGAAAAAAAACGTGTTTTTTTTTTTAAAATAAAGCAGCAGTGCAAGGGCCCGGGCCGGGCCCCATGACATGCCCGGGTAATTAGTACCCGATCCCCCCCCTCTCGGCGGCCCTGGCTCCAAGTCCTGGTTTTTGTCTCTCACTATATTGAGACTTTGATACACCTGTATTCAATCTTTCTGGTTAGAACACAATAATCTTCTGCTTTTTTCCTGCCCAATGAAGTTTAAAAAGCAGCCAATCTTATTTTCATAGAGATGAAGCACTTTCCTTTCCCTATAGAAAAGCCATTTCAATTGACTTAGGAAGTATGGCACTTTTCTTTAAAAAATTGAGCTGCCTTGCTCTTTAACTCTGCAGGTCCAGGCCACACCCAATTTGTGTTGCAGGTTCACAAACTTTCTTTCTTCAGCAAAAATATGTTTGGGTTTTCTTTCTTAACCCCTTATTTTCCAGTCATATTGAACACATCTGATTTATAGCAATTAACTATACTCAGTCCATGAAAATATTAATTTATTAATAGAGTAGATTTTTTCTTTTATCTGCCACTGAATGGTTTTGCAAACACATTTACTCTCTTCTGTTAATTCCACGCAGAATTATCTACTTTACACTGATAAAGTTTAACTCCTCTTAAATCTTCATTTATGCAGCAAGCACGCTGTTTAAACATTACTTCATAGCATAATTTGTCACTCACATCCACGTGGTTCTTCGCTTCCCACTGCTGATGTACATAAACAAGCCAATTTTTGTTGCTGTTAAATACATAAAATGCACAGACCTTTAAGTGCAAGTCGTTCTCCAATGTGTCTCTCGCTTTAAAAATTTCTTGCACACGCAGATCTGCTTTCTGCAGGTTTTTCAAGGCTGCTGCTGCTGCTCTTAGTATGCGCAGATCTCAGACTCACATTCGCCACCATATTGTAACTGGGTTAGGGGTACAGGTGTTATCTGCTTGGGTAGATGCTAGTGTACAGCCAGTGCCGTAACTAGACATTTTAGTGCCCTGGGCGAGACAGGGCACTGGCGCCCCCATTTAAGTGGGAGTGTCAATAGTCGAGTGGGTGTGGTCAACCTACTGTGGGGGCGTGGCTAGCGCTTTACAAGTTCTAAACCGCACTGAAACCCCTCCCTCCCCATTCTTCACGGTCTGGCTTTGTAAGGATCTTTATGTAATAAGCCGCCATAGAATCAAAGTACTTTAAATGCAGCTGTCACATGCTAGCTGTATAAAAAATGAATTGTTTTTTTAAATAAAACTCACTGAAACAAATGAAAACATAATTGTAACGGTACCATCTGTATCACACTACTACTTCATCCCACTGTGCCCTCCATCACAGTTTCTCCTTTATCACACCGTGCCATGGAGCCATCTTTATCACATTGTGCCCACTTATCACCATCACATGAAATTATTATTTTATATATATATATATATATATATATATATATATATACACATACACACACACACATACAATATAAAGAGCCTCCTAGTGTCTGCCTTACTATACAGAGAGCATTCCTGTGACCTCCATACTATACAGAGAGCATTCCAGTGACCGCCATACTATACGGAGAGCATTCCTGTGACCTCCATACTATACAGAGAGCATTCCTGTGACCTCCATACTATACAGAGAGCATTCCTGTGACCTCCATGCTATACAGAGAGCATTCCTGTGACCTTCATGCTATACAGAGAGCATTCCTGTGACCTCCATGCTATACAGAGAGCATTCCTGTGACCTCCATACTATACAGAGAGCATTCCTGTGACCTCCATACCATACAGAGAGCATTCCTGTGACCTCCATACCATACAGAGAGCATTCATGTGACCGCCATACCATACAGAGAGCATTCCTGTGACCTCCATACTATACAGAGAGCATTCCTGTGACCGCCATACCATACAGAGAGCATTCCTGTGACCTCCATACTATACAGACAGCATTCCTGTGACCTCCATACTATACAGAGAGCATTCCTGTGATGGAGAGGGTGCAGAGGTTACAGCTGTATTTCGGGGGTCCAGGAGTCAGAATTGACAGGTGTCAGGGATCAGAAGGAAGGGAAACATATCTGGATAGAAACAGAGGGAACTGATATGCAGGGCAAGGAAAGGTCAATGATGGGGGCTCTGTACTGTACCGAGAGTTGGGAGGGGCACTGGAGTCATAGTTATCAGGAGCAGAGGTGAGAGTGTTGGTGGAACGCAGGGCTGTCAGGAAGAGCTGGGGATGCTGGGAGGAGCAGTCCTGGAAGCAGAGAGCTGCTAACACAGAAGCAGAGAGCTGCTAACACACAGCATGTGATATAACAGACTAGTGCTTAGGGAGAGAACATCTAATGGAGCTGACAGATCCCCCTCCCCCTCACTTACTTAAGGTCTGTTCTCAGCTCCCCGCAGTGTTGGCTCTTCTGCACTGACAACATGGTGGCATCATCAGTGATGCTGCAGTGTCAGGGAGCTGGCGTTTTTTTTCATAGTCCTTTCATGGACCAGCCACCACACTAGCCCCTCCCCCTCTCACGGCACCCCCCCCCCGCCCCACGAGTCAGGGGAGGGCCCACACATTTTTTTTAGTTTTTTTTTTTTTACTATGTAACACAGAGGGGAAGGTAGCGGGCGGCTGCTGCACCCCCTCGGGCTTGCGCCCGGGGCAACGGCACTGCCCGCACCACCCTAGTTACGGCTCTGTGTACAGCAGCAGAGAAGTCACACAAGTCCAAGTTTATGATACAACTGGCCTCAGTCAGTTTTATTAAGAGAAAAAACAAAGAAAAATTTAACTAAACACACAGGAATATCCTCTCTCTTGTGAAGGATCTTGTGTCCCACACACATACAAAATATATAGCAGTAATTGGTCACCATTGCAGACTCTCTCAGGAGGCATCCATCCTCCTCAGCAGGTCTGAGAGAGCCTGAGACTGACCTGACAACTTTTAAACACACCTTTCAGGTGCAATCCTTAATCAGTCTGCTGTCAGACTGGCAGAACAGAAGACCTGGGCTGGGCCTTGCAAATGGAGCCCACTCTTCCCTCTCCATTCCAAGAACACTTACCAGTTTTTCCTAAAGCTGAACATACTATTTGGGAAGCTTTTCCCAAACACTAGCAATCACCCTGTAGTTTAAAAACATATAAGACAGACAGCCTGGGACACATATACCTGCCAATTTCCCGCTGCTTCTATCACTATATATATATATATATATATATATATATATATAGGTAGTGGTTTGTTTCAAATATTGTCTTATGTTGTCTTAGCATCTGTCTGTCAGGCTTATTTAAGGTTTTTTTTGGCTGTGGCTCACAAGCCAGCCATAGCTAGATACAAGCTCCTGTGCATGGGAAGTGAGTGCATATGATTTTTACTGCATTTTAATGGTGTCTACAGCATATAATGTAGGTCAGTGTAGGACCTGCATACAATGATGTGCCCTTCATGCTGGGATGCATACTTAAATGATTTGATCAAAATAAGAACTAATACTTCATGTTTTCATTTTGCTAGATACACACATATATGCAGTGTTAAGGACAAGCGCTGACAACAACTGTCTTTTTGCTTTGTATACCTATATGGGCATTTATATTGCCATGTAGCTGGTAGCATATATAGTATGGGATATACCGAGTGCTAGCGTATTACTTCTCTGAGCATCCACATAAGAACCTAGCACTGCAACCGGTCAGTAGATATACTTTCAGGTGAAATTTCACACCAGAAGATAATTTGCTTGCCACAAAACCTGGACACCCACAATTCAGCCCCCACTACAATAAGGAAACGCTCCAGCAGGACAAAGATTGACATCTAGCCGGCACAGACCCAATCAACGCGCCAAGCTGCCGCGCACCAATCATCGTCGAAATAGGCACCAAAACTGACCACACACGCAGGATCTGTGAACAGTTGCAACTCCATACTGGACATTAGGAGATTGAGCCATAAGCTTAACCCATTAAAATTACAAAGAAAAAATGCCCCAGACTGCCAAATCCTCCCTGATCTCAATGGACAAGGGCATATGGCAGTGAATGTTGGGTGAAACCCGTGGTCTCCAGCTCTGACTTACAACAAAAAATTCTACCCATAGGGATAATCCGCAGCACCCGCGGAGACCATCACACTTCAGTGATCATCACATGCAATTTACCCTCAGTCTTATCATGAGCAAATGGCACCACAAGCGAATAGAAAAGTGCTATCATAGAAATCAAAGTGTTCGAACAGACTGTGGACTGCACCGGCCCCAACAACAGGAAATCGCCCAAGTAATGAGCATTTCCGTGGTAACCCGTACCGGCTTTAACACATCAATGCAAAAAGGAACTGAAGCATTCAAAAAACATATAGGAAACACCACACCCCATGGGGAATCACTTATCCACATAAAAAACATTTTTAACTTATACCCTTTGGACTGGAATAAGTCAGGATACAGCAAAAGGGGACGCAAAGCAGATTCGATATCCACCTTCACCAATAATGCCCCTTTTCCAAAAGCCTGAACCGCATCTAACACACACTCAAACGATTTATAAGACACAATATAATACTGCATGGGAATAATGTCATTAACAGACGCATCTGGTGTAAATATCAGGTGCTGTATCAACCTGAACTTCCCTGCCACCATCTTGGTGACCATCCCCACGGCGGAAACCACAAGGGTCTCCTGAAAAGGGCCATACATGCGGCTCAATGCCACCTTCTTGTTAAGCTTTTCTGCCAGAACAGAAGGGAACAAAAGATGCACACTTCAAATTTTTAACAGACAAGATCCAAACGGACCCTGTGATTGGCAGGTGAAAACCGTGGAGAAAGCCAGAATGCAGAAATTCAGCTTGTGGGGGTAGCGAGCAAATCCACGGCACAGACTGACAAAGTTAACAGGGGACCCAGCCAAAATTCTTATCCCTACCCCCTCTCATGGACTTGCACGCCGGGCACTGTGGACAGCGGGCGTTATTGAAGGAGTAGCACTTGCTGCCTATAGGAAAATGCATGCCAGGCCTCCCAAACCATGGTGCCAAATGATTAGTGATGGCCATGATCCTGACCCAGCCTTCCTGCGAAACTTTAAGCAAGACCTCTTCATCCTTGAAACCAAGTATAAGACTCGGGTGCCAATCATACTTGGCCCAGAATCCCTCGTCATAATTCAGCCACGTCCCAGGTTTGGACGTCATATACATGTCGTGGATCAGGCATATGTATTTGAACATGTCCATGTATGCACGGGGATGGGTCTCAAACTAGCATGCCACAAAAGCAGTTATGATAAGACTTATAACTGGCTTCACCAGCGCCCACTCTAGCAAGCACCCTGGACACCACCATCTTGGTCCTCTCTGTAATGGAGAACATATTGATGTATCTTCCCTTATAAGTCTTGCCCCACACAGACACACGAATCCCACTAAAAATGACAGTACTTACGCAACGCATCATCTCCCTTCCAATGATATGGTTGCCTTCTCGAGCCGACAGAGAGGACCACCGCACATCAGCGGCATTCATAGCTTACGCAAACTCTTGACCAACTTACTGAGACATGTTCCGTAACCTGAGGAGTCAGCACTCTAACTATGACAATCAAACACCACCACCGTGGCCATTAGACTCATCAGCAGCTAGAGCAGGTGTGACTGTTAGTGCTGTATGTCCTATTGTTTTGGAGGTGATGGCTAGTGTTAGGAGAGGGAATAAGGCAAGGGAAAGAGGGGAGGATGAAGATATACTGTTAGGCCAGGAAACAGCAAAGGAAGGTGAAGAAGAAGATACAGGATAGATGAAAGTAGGAAAAATCAAGTCAGCGAGCAATGTCAGGTTTAGCCATAAGGGAATTGTGTCCTGATCTCCAATTTAATATTATGCCAACTGTGGGCAGGGGTATGTGCATCTGTTAATTTGGTGGGTTAAAAGGACAGTGGACAACCGCAAAGAAATTCTAATATTGAAAGGAGAGTGAAAGAGAAATTGGCAGAAGATAAGAAGGAGACAGATAAGAGAAGGGATTAACGTCCAGGAAACGGTGAGGCATCTCTCCCAGCATCAGTCTGGTGAGTATATCAGATTTTTACCCCTAAAAGCCTGTATATAAAGATTTGCAATGTTTAACAATACTAAAGTATAATACATGTTTTAAAAGCATATGTAAACTTGCTGATACATGTAAGTATTTGAATATGCCATGTGTAAGACATGTTTTTATTGTACACCATAAACATTTTTAACAAGTGGCAACCCCAGCATGATTTTGACTATCAGAAAATAGCAGCCAACACACAGGCAGACAAAGAGATAATCCTGAATTTTGTTGGGGATAATCCTGTACCACCTGCATAAGAGAAAATTTAAGAAGATCAACAGCCTGCATCTAAACCCACTGTGAGGAAATGGTGTCTACCAAGTCTGAATAGCCTACTGAGTTGCCCTGTACATGGGTAAATACTTACACCCAGGCAGTATTAAAGTAATTCTATCGTTTTTCAAATAAGCATTGCCCAAGCGATTGTATTGTGTTTCTAACGCACAAAGTGATTTATTTTAGCAGATGTAAAAAGTTAACAGTTCAGTACATGATTATAATATAATACAGTACAGTACAGCCAATACCAAAAATACATACATACCGCTGCGGTACGCTGCGCTACCACAGGCACCAGTGAACAGTAGTTCACCCTTGAATACTGTGGTCAGAGAATGACTGAAGCTACTGGGAGCGCAGCTATGATATATACATTCAGTGTTACAGAGTGAACAATGCAGATGACGTGGCTTGCTTCTATAGGTCCAAACTTCGGGTGGGTCCAGGGAAAACAGGTCATAGGCTAGTTTAAACTAAAGAATCCAAAGGTGGGGGTCATCTCTCCAGGGGATGTGCTCCTTTGTTCCAGCCAAGACTCCAGTTACAACTAGTCTATTAGCATTTTATAGTCAGCATCATATTAAAGGTTTATTCCCTAACATCAATAACTAGAGTATGCAATGTGCGATCTCTTCGCCGAATGTTCCGGATAGCTGATGATGTAAAGGGGATTAATATGATATCAAACATTTCCTATAACCTAAACCTTAAATAACACTGAGGTGTACATATAATCATAATATATAAGCTAATAATAAACTAAATACTATCTGCTCATAAATTACTGTGTAACGGAACCAATATGAACATGAATTATATAAATAACTAAATGTTGTAATGCGAGTGTGTACGTGAGTATTTTACCGTGCGATCGCCGTATGCCACGTGTAGCGTGGCATACTGAGTGAAATCGGCCAATAAAACAATATTAGCCAATATACTTTCGTTCATCCAATTATACGACTTCGACAGCAGATATCCAGCTTAACCAATGGTAGCTTTTATTAAACGAACAACAACAGCAGACACAAAACCAACATATGTACTAGAGTAATAATTACAGGTATGCACAAGGGTAGTACATACAATACGATACCAGTCCTATTATTGCCACCTTGGGAAATCTAACTATAGGCTTACGCTTTGTTACCAGCTCCTTTTATGCTCCTTAGCACAAGTTGCAGGATTGCAAAGCCTAAGTGACTGCCAGCAAGACAGCGGTCCTGCTTTACTGTCAACTAGAGATGTTCACTGACCCCCGTGTTTTGGTTTTGCATATGGATTACCTTCGGGTTTTAGTTTTGGTTTTGCCAAAACCGCCCTTGCGTGTTTTGGTTTTGGTTTTTTTTAGCCATTTTTTACAAAATTTAATGTTTTGGGCTAAAGTCACATAATTTAGGTATTAGTTTGTACCTACATTATTATTAACCTCACTAACACTAAATTCCAGTGATTTCCATTCAATTTTTACCATCTCATGTGTCACAATATGCTTTTCATACACTTGCAGCCAAATACTGCAGCGATCTGGATGGATGATAAACGACAGAGTAATGACTCAAACACAGGGCAGTTCCTACCACATCTTGGAAACACTGCAATGAGCGCTCAACCTGTTTCTTGGAGTGAGGTAATTCTACAGGTAATACATGGCAACGATCGATCGCTCCACCTGTGGGTTTCCTCCGAGTGCTCCGTTTTTTCCCCACACTCCAAAAACATACTGGTAGGTTAATTGGCTGCTAACAAATTGACCTTAGTCTGTGTGTGTGTGTGTGTTAGGGAATTTAGACTATAAGCCCCAATGGAGCAGGGACTGATGTGAGTAAGTTCTCTGTACAGCGCTGCGGAATTAGTGGCGCTCTATAAATAAATGGTGATGATGATGATGATGATGATGAAGTGAGATAATTCTACAGCTATTATATGGCAACGAGTGCTCCACCTGTTTTTTGGATAAGTGAGGTAATTCTACAGCTAATAAATGTTAACGAGCGCTGACCTCCCCGGGATGTGTACTTTTATCAGACACACACCAATCCAGCGTGCCAGACAACACACTAAAAAGAGCTATTGAAATCCAAAGTAAAAAGCCACTTGGGTGTATATTACACCCTACACTTATAGTGAAAGTTACAAAAATGCAGCCAGCAAAGACTGTGCGATAAATCAAAATGCCCAAAGCACCTTTTATCTTTGGGTGTATATTATACCGTACACTTATTAGTGCAAATTCAGAAATATATAGTGCTGGTATATTAGAATTTCAGCAGTCAGAAAATATTTTTTGTACAAGGGGAAAACATGACACCCCAAACACTTTGTAGTGTAAATTAGGAAAAATGCCTCCTCTATACTCCTCTCTTCCTGCTCTATTGCTGCTCTATTGCTGCCACCTAACCCTTCTCTGTCCCTCTCTCAAATGGCGCTAGATCGCTGTGGAGGCAGCTATTTATTCATTCTAAAACTCGCGAGATCCGACGACGTCACAATGACGTTTTGCCTTGTTTTGGAATCCAAATAGGCGCGAGAGTAGTGACCCGACTCGGCTTGGTACTCGGATTCCGAAAGTTCGGGTGGGCTCGGTTCTCGGGGAACCGAACCCCGCCTATCTCTAATAGGAATACAGTACACATTTCCTAATTAAGGTGATTAAATCTTACAGTTTCTCACTGTCAGCCTGTGTGGTTAAACAGCAATGTAAGTAGGGCAGAATATTTACAATCTATATATTTACAATCTATATAAATGGTTACAGCATAATGTAATGGTGGCTATTCACTCTATTGTGCTTTACACATAACACTTGCCTGATTGGATTTGGAACAGGGGAAGGGGGAAGGCGGCAGGACAATACCCCTAGCTAGATCTCTAGTGGTTTAGGTAAACAAAGGTAGTTTCTGTTAAACAGTAGTCTGATCTACCTGATAATGTGATTATTAATGTTTTGTTTCTACTGATCTAGAATACACATAGACCCACTCCTTTGGCATAAGTAAACAATAGGAAGCGCTGGAACTAACATGAATACCTCATCTACAGTGTAATAGAAAATATAACACAATCTCATATATTACCAATCTTATGGCTGATATCCAAATGTAGTATGGGGGTGAGCAGAGACATGCTATAGGGAATGAAAACACACATACTGAATGTAGACAGTCATAATGTGTGCTGGGGCAGAGACCCTAGGGGGGTATGTGGATAAAAAGTAAGTAGTCACCCGATGTCGTTACAGACACTATGTCTGCACAAGCTGCTTCTGCTACACAAAAGATCTTAGCATTATAAGCTTTTCAGTGCAAAAAAAATTCATGGACACACAAAATACCCACATGCGCATCATCAGTCAACATATGACAAAGGGTCTAAAACAGATATCTTCTAATGAGAAAATACAAAATAGGTTTACAACAGCCTCTAACGCATTTATAGAAGCTTAGCCTAGATGACAACAGCAATTAATTCATTAACCGGTGCAGTCAAAGAAATAAACTCAAATATTGCATCTGGCCAAATCCTGTATGTGTCGCGCTCAAAGGGTCCGGAGAATGCCTGTACAGTCTGATTGAGTTGGTGCTACCCCCCCTAAAGGCGCGGAGTCTAACGGTAGATGGAGGTTTTCGCTCAGGACCTTCGCAAGGAGGTTTGGACTTCGCTGCTCTCTAACCGCAGTATGCGGTTCTCTTAGGATGTGACGATCGAGACTGAGATGATAACTAGGTAAACAGAAATGAGACATTACAGGTAAGCTGGACAAGGATGACTGGAGGTCCTGGAGAGCTAGGAAGCTTCTTTTAAAGGATCAAAAGTGGATGCGATGATTTGCAGCTGTGAACATCCTGGGGAGATCCTAGTAACAGGATTACAAAAGGATGCGATGATCTGCTGCTTGTGGAGGTCCTGGGAAGCTATTGAGCCTCTATTATCAGGATCACAGGAGGATGCGATAATCTGCTGGAGCACACCCCCTCCGCAGCACCCACCCACTTAACAATATTACCCTGAGCAGCACACCGTTCCACCAGCTTGACAATATCCCCCCGTTTGACAATGTCCCCCCTTGCAGCACACTGCCCCCCCACTTGACAATGTCCCCCCCGCAGCACACCACCCCACCTGCTTAACACTGTTCGACCTGCAGCATACCACCCCCCCTGCAGCACGCTGCCCTCTCTGCTTTACGATGTCCCCTCTGCAGCACACACCCCCTGCAGCACACTGCCCACCCTGCTTAACAATGTTAACCCCGCAGCACACCGCCCCATCTCCTGCTTGACAATGTCCCTCCCTGCAGCACACCACCCCCGCTTTACAATGTCCCCTCCACAGCACACCCCCCCTACAGCACACTACCCACCCTGCTTAACAATGTCCCCCCACTGCACACCCCCTCCCCTGCTTGACAAGGTCTCCCCCAGCAGCACACTACCCTCCATGCTTGACAATGTCCCCCTGCAGTACACTGCCCCCCTGCTTGACAATGTCCCCCCTGCAGCACACCACCCCCCTGCTTGACAATGTCCCTTCCTGCAGCACACTGCCCCCTTGCTTCACAATGTCCCCCCACAGCACATCGAGCACCCCCCTTCCTCTTGTACACAATTCTTTACTTTACTTACTTCTCTTCATGCTGCTGATGCTGCTCCTCTCTGTTGGGCTCCTCACTGTCCAGACGTGATAATGATGTCACTCCTGACAGTCAGAAAGGGAAGAGAGGGGAAAGGGGCAGGAGGCACAGTTATCACATTGTTAGTGGGGGCGGGGTGTCGGCGATAAATCACCCCACTCCCTCCATGGCCGCCGCACAGCATTACACAAAGTGCACAATTTCATTAGCGCGCCCCTAGAGCCCGGCGCCCTAGGCAGCTGCCTAACACTGTCTAATGGTAGTGCCAGACCTGGTAACAGGATCAAAAAAGGGTGGAAGGATCTGCAGCTTATAGAGGTCCTGGGTAGCTTGGGAGCCCCTATTATCAGGATCTCAGGAGGATGCGATGATCTGCAGCTTGAGATAGATGTGAAGGTCCTGGGGAGCTAGGAAGCCCAAAGTAACAGGATCACAAAAGGATGCAATGATCTGCAGCTTATGAAAGTCCTGGGGAGCTAGGGAGCCTGCATTATCAGGATCTCAGGAGGATGCTATGATCTGCAGCTTGAGATAGATGTGAAGGTCCTGGGGAGCTAGGAAGCCCCAAGTAACAGGATCACAAAAGGATGCGATGATCTGCAGCTTATGATGGTCCTGGGGAGCTAGGGAGCCTGCATTATCAGGATCTCAGGAGGATGCTATGATCTGCAGCTTGAGATAGATATGAAGGTCCTGGGAAGCTAGGAAGCCCCTAGTAACAAGGGGCCTGATTCATTAAAGATCTTAAATGAAGAGGATCCTTATTTCAGTCTCCTGGACAAAACCATGTTGCAATGAAAGGGGTGCAAATGAGTGTTCTGTTTTGCACATAAGTTAAATACTGACTGTTTTTTCATGTAACACACACATATCAACTTTAAATTTCAGTGTACAAAAAAGCTATCAAGTATTTGTGTGTTACATGAAAAAACAGTCAGTATTTAACTTATGTGCAAAACAGAACACTCATTTTCACCCCTTTCATTGTCACATGGTTTTGTCCAGGAGACTGAAATAAGGATCCTCTCCATTTAAGAACTTTAATGAATCAGGCCCAAGATCACAAAAAGATGCAATGATTTGCAGCTTACAGAGGTCCTGGGGAGCTAGGAGGACCCTAGTAACAGGATCACTGGAGGTTGCGATGATATGCAGCTTGGGATTGTTGTAACACATATAGAAGTACTTTGCCACTGAACAATGGAGTTTGGCACAGGGTTGGATGGAAGAGTGTACAAACAGATGTCAGAAAGCAGGTCTGATGGAACAGAGCTAAAACAGCAGGAACAGAGCCAGGGTAGAGAACATGTGATCGTGAGATCAGACTCGAACATCTGGTATCTTTCAACTGAGGAGGTGCCTTAAATAGAAGAACCGGCCAGCTGATTGGCAAATCAGAATGAATGGACGAAAATGCTGGGTTCGCGCATGCACAGACGACCTGGCAAGATGGCGTCAAGTCAGGAGAGCCACGGCGTCCGTCCGGAGGAATGTGGCTGCCGAGAAAGAAGTGACAGTGGGGAGCCCGTCGGATCAGCAGGGCTAACAAGTGACAGTATGCAATGATATCACACTTACCTGGCTCATCTACATGTACGGAT
The DNA here is from genome assembly GCF_038048845.1 of Mixophyes fleayi. Classification (NCBI taxonomy): domain Eukaryota; kingdom Metazoa; phylum Chordata; class Amphibia; order Anura; family Limnodynastidae; genus Mixophyes; species Mixophyes fleayi. The sequence continues at coordinate 41,957,875 of NC_134409.1, forward strand.
AGTAGCCAACCAAGCAAACCAGCAACGCTCACTACACCACCAAGGTACAATGTGCGGATAATGGGGTGCCGATGTACAAGACCGTTAGAATAGGAGTAATTATGGCAGTGCATTTGTTTTAATTTACATACCCAGAAGCCATTCTTCCAGCATTAACCACTCTGAAACCTTTCATAGAGAGCTGACTGATGCAGGATATAAGCTTCATGACATGAACCAGGATAGCCTGCCTCTTCAATCATGATTCTTATGTTTGCATCACAGACCACCAACACATTGAGAGAGTGTAAATTGTGGTGGTTGAGATAGGTCTCTGTCCTGAGCGAGGTGGTCTTTGTGCAATATGTGTGCAGTTTATGGTCCCCAAGACATTAGGTAGTCCTGTAAATGGCTATTTCCAGCTAATGCTACTGTGTCTCTTGGGGAAGCAGATATATGTGCACAACAGTTTGTTAAGAGCCCTTAACAAGAACATGAACCAGCATGTAGGAAATTGCAGCAGCTGCAAGAACAATTTATTTTGCCCTGCCACCAACTAAAGCAAGAGGTGGTAACAAGGTGGAATTCTACACCTTATATGCTTGTGAGGATGGAGGAACAGCAAAACACCATCCACACTTACTCCACAAGCCAAGACATTGGGAAAGGAGGGGGAATGCACTTTAGTCTAGCGGAGTGGAGAATACTTTCCGTGTTGTGCAAGGTGTTGAAACCACTTGAAGTACTCACCTGTGAAGTGAGTTCAGACACGGTTAGCTTGAGTCAAGTGATTCCCCTAATTAGACTTTTGGAAAAGCAGCTATAGAAATTGAAGGAGGAGATGAAACAAAGCAATTCTGCTAACTATGTAGGACTTGTAGATCAAGTACTTTCTTCGCTTGGCCAGGATCCAAGAGTTATCAACATCCTGAAATCAGATCACTACATGTTGGCAACTGTGCATGATCATAGGTTTAAGAACTATGGGCCTGATTCATTAAGCAACAGACAAGAATTTGAGTAAGTTTTCTTACTTAAGTTGACTGGACAAAACCATATTGCAATGCAAAGGGTGTAAATTAGTTTATTATTTTGCACATAAGTAAAAAGCTGGCTGTTTTTTTCATGTAGCACACAAGTACTTGATAGCTTATTTGTATACTGAAATTTAAAGTTGATATTTGTTTGCTCCATGAAAAAAATGGTAGTATTAAACGTGTGTGAAAATAATAAATTAATTTACACCCCTTGCATTGCAACATGTTTTTTTCCAGAAAACTTAAGTTAGAAAACTAACTCAAATTAGTATCATCATGACTGGTGCCAGCAACTGCTTCTGTGTCTGTCTGTGAAATGGCGCCGGATCTCTATGGAGGGTGGTACTTATAGAATCCAAAACTCGCAAGTTCCAGCCATGCAAAAATGACGATTTGCTTCGTTTTTAGTTCCGAGCCGGCTTGGTACTTGGATCTGCGATGTTTGGGTGGGCTTGGTTTGCGAGCCCAAGCATCTCTAGCTAAAAGTTGGGATGGTGTCTTGTAATGTGGCGCTTTTGAAAACAGCTCTTTTTAAAGAGGTCTGTCATTTAATACTGCAGCTATTTTCAATCCAGCAAAAAAAAAAAAAAAAAAAATAATCATAGAAAACCCGTAGCTTGATATGTTTTCACCTTAGGCTGAAAAATTCAGGGAATTTAATCTTTTACAGTAGGTTGTAATAGCTAATTGTCTTATTTATAGCAACATCATTTAATTGCTAATTTCCACACTCATTTGATCTTTTTTTAGTCTTTACTGGTAAAACATGTTAGCAGATCAGCGCTTCACTCATACTCTGTAAATAGGCGCACACTGGGAAGCTCTTTGTGGTATAACTATTTATAATAAACTGTTTAGTTATCAGCATACAGACATGACAGGTTCTTACTTGAACAATAACATTACTAAAACATTCCTGTACAACAGAGTATATTTCTATAATCATCTGCTGTCCCTCCAGTGTAGTCTCTCAAACAACATTAAGGGGTATATCTACTATGCTGTGGTTTCATAGAGCCGCCGATTCTTGGCAATTTGAAGCATTTTTTAAAATGACACTTTTATCAAAAACAAAGCCCATCGGGTATTGTCTTTAATAAAATTCCAGTTTGAATTTCATTTGAATTTTATTTTTATTTACAAGGCTAGCCTAGTAAATATTAAATACAGCAGGCATAATCTCTGATAACGCGCTAGTGACTGCTGTCACTCCCAAAAGTTACGGACATTAAAGAATCATACAAAGCTTTCCTTTTTTTTTTTAATAAGATTTGTATGAGGTATTACATTTCACTTTATAACAAACACTTAGCAAAACACCAAAAAACAAAATGGTCATCATATACAAAAATAGACATATTTTTTTTGCCTTCCATACCACTATTTTCTGTATAATACATTAATTTACTAACATGAGTTTAATCGTTCTTTGGTGAAAGCATATGTATGGATTTTAATGACAACGTCTAATATCACATTTGTGATTTACAGTATTGAACACAGCCCCATCCACTTGTCACAGATTAGTGTGCAAATGGTAAATGAACAAGAAGTATATGATTTGTTGCAATTGCTTTTGGAATCATTAGCAATGAATTCCATATTAACAGTCTCTGTATTTGCTTCCCGTGTTTTAAAATAAAACTGTGTGTAGCTATACACACAATAAGACTTTCCTCTGGTCTATAAACCTTCAAGCTTTCTCTGCAAACCCACCTCTTTAGGTAAATTTACAAATAAATTCTCTGGAAGTGGAAAAATCTGAAATTGTACTTTAAGAAGAGAAAACATATTGCTTATTTCGTGCATTGCTTTACTCACAAATTATTGCAAGAATTTTGCTTTCTGCCACAATGACATCAGTGTTTTTATTAAGCCATGTTGATGATGATATTGACAGATTAAAGTATCAGTAGTAACTTGTTTGTCTAGATCACCTGACACAGCACATTTTTATGTTGCTAAAATGTTGTGCTTGTCCAATGAACTGGTCTCATCTAATCAATGCTACACTAACTTAGTTGTAATTTTAGAGAAAACAATCCACATATAATATTTAACCACATTTTTTGTTACAAAACCTTCATTTTCAATTTTGTTTGGGACATGGGTAGCAAGTTCCAGTGTTCCCTGTTAAGTGTCACAAATCAGTATATACAAATAACATTTATACTCAATAGCTGCATATGTATATTTAAATAGCTTCAACTAACTGTCCAGTGTATTACTATGGTGGATTGTCACAGAAGACAAAATAAAAATGTAAACATTTGTCATAAAATCATATCGATCAAGGAGCTTAATCAATTATTTAACATTATATGGTCAATGAGGAATGTGAATAATGGATTTCTATCTAAATGTATGTATAGATTAGACACATGTTTCCCATGATGCCCAATTAGCAATTGGTCACGAACTAGCTGGCAATAATGGCACTTGTAGCTGAGCAACAAAAAGGATGCAGCCCAACTTTACTATAATTAGGGTCCAACATATGTTTTATTTACACAGTAGGATAATGCATTGCATTACAAAATATATAATATTGTGGATTCTATTGACACTCTCGGTGGAGAAGAGAGCCACAGAACATAGCAGTAGCCAGCACTGTGGTATAAGGGGTGTAAATAGAGTCTTGTTCATAATCAGCAACTTTTCATTCACAATGTGTAATTTAATTAATAGTAAATCATCACAAAGTTGTAAGTCTGTGTTAAGCTCCATTACTGCCTATGAAGCAGTTTAGTTGTTTAAAGCTTATTTCCATAATAATAAACAGCAGCTGTATGCCGTAGCATTAATGTCAAACCATCCCACTTATCCAGCAAGTCCTCCTTCCACGACAGCAGCTCCTCCCTTTTAATTACATACTTTAATACCTAAACCTAAATGTTGTGAGATGACTCATTTGTACTTTTCCTAGAGTTTTTTGTTGTTTTTCAAACCCTTCCAGAGCTAATATATACATCTCTCACAAGCACATTTGGAAATTGCCATCACATATTGTTCTATAACAATGGCTGGCTGCTTTATCATCCAGGAAGGGATCAGAGTATAATATATACATTTGTCCTTTAGTATTCACAGTATGCAAAAAAAGTAGCATTTTCTTGTTGTTTTCCAAAACCTTGTTTCCTGTTTTTCCGACAGTGTTAGTAAGCAGTTAATATTGCTACAATAGTCAAAAGAAAGGCATACAATGTTCCAAATACACTGTTGCATGAATTACCTGGTTTTTGTGTGGGACGTATTGTGGGACGCATTGTGGGACGGGGTAGTGGTATGAACAGGGCTGCCCTTGCCAAATTAGAGGGCTCTGACTTTTGATTAACTTCATCTATAGCAACCAAGGTAAAATAAATGACTGTCCCATTTTTAATAGCAATATTTTGGGGAGTGAAGCTGAATTGTTCTCTAGAGCCGGCTGGCAGAGGCGTAAGACTGGAGATATTGATAGCAGTGCCATTTTCAAAGTTTTCTAATAACATCTGGCTGTTGAGACTCATTCGTAAATCGTATCTGGAAGCTGAGAAGTAAAAATGATAAAACATAAATGGGCATATCATTTACCAAAATATCTATATTTCATTCAAATCTATTTTCATTCCCACATTTAATCTCCACACACTGTTGACCAAAAAACAAATAAGATCCATCACCAAGGCCAAGTGGCTGGATCATTTCTGGACTAGTAGTGTAGTTAGAGGATTACTGTAAGCACAGACCAGTAGCGGTTATCTTCCAAAAGCATTATTTAAAATGCCAGATAATTGGATCAGTTCAAATGCAATTATCAGATGTTGTGCTTGTATTGGTACTACACTCTCTGATATTGGCAGCTATAGATGGCCAGCGTGGTACATTCATTTGAGCCAGATTATGAATAATTCCACAAAGACAGCTATCCTGTTTTTTCAGTGTTAATTTGGCTGCTGAACACAAATTGATTAGGAGTCTAAATCTATGCTCATAACTATTGTTTACCTACCTTGACATTTCACTCTGTGGGTATGCAACACTCTCAAATGTTTTTTTGCCCACCTATTAAGGTACCAAGGGCACCATGGAACAGGATACCTCCTGATTCCAGTGTTAGTGCCATTTTGTTATAACTGTGTTAATTTAACAGCCTGAGATTTTTAAATAAATTATAGGGTTCTGATTTTAATCAAGCAGAATGTTGGTTGTTCCAGCTTTCCTTTCTGCCCCTCAGAGTTGTATCAATGGAGTTCATTCAGGTTATACCCTACATGCATTGTAACTACTGGCCAGTACAGAGTGTCTGTCCCATGCTCCCACTAATGAGAGTGAAGCCGCTTTGTATTGCTTAGGATCTGATATACTGTATGACCTGATATCCGAGCTGTGACTCTGCAAGGAGTAAGTACTCGTCTATAGGGTATTTTTTAATATAATTCCCAATTGACTAAAATTTGTAAGAGAGAAGAGGACCTAGGGGGCTAATAAATGGGTAAAAGAGAGTTTCTGGGGTAGTGCTTTTATAATTAAAAGAATGCATGATGGTATTGGTGTTTTTATTAGCATCCAGTGGGCCCCTGGACACCTGGACAAGCTGGTGCTTATAGTTCTACAAATATCAGCATACCTTGGCAGGAATGGGTATGCTGGCACTTGAAGTTCAACAAGCAGCAGCATAGTTTATGGCTGCCAGGACTGCTGATATTTCTATATTAACTATTCATTACACCACAGAGCGTGGTTGTTAGGAGGGGACCTAGTGCTTTCACTATAAGGCTGCTTATTCCTAGTTGAGTGGGCCTGCATTCAGCCCCGTACTGAACAGGCTAGGGCTGGTTTATATAATAAAAGGAGGATCCCATGCTCTGTTATATTGACTACAGGCCATCCTATAATAGTCTATTGTTGGTAAATCCTTTTTCGTGTGAACTGCAGTTTGTCAGACCAACTTCCCCCCTCAAAATTATTGTAGCTACTAGTCCAGGCTATGAGTGATGGTGCCACTTTTGGTGGGGGATACCGTTCGTGATTATCAAATATAGATTTTTGCAAATGTATTTATTTAAAGGTCCATGCCAACAATCATCATCAGCATGGATCTTGGGGTAAGCACCTGCAACAGATACACCTCCTGACAAGCATATCTGTAGCTGTCTTGACTTCTAAATAGACATGTACGTAGAGTGGCCAAGCCGAATTTACACTGAAAAACTGCAAATGTGCCCAATGCTGAATGACCCCCAGTATCTCTAGCTAGATGTTTTATTATTGGCTACAAACTCCTTAACGGGGACTTGCACATTTCACACAACAGCAAAGCAGAACATAGGTTTACATGGTAAATTTACATTTAGCACATACCATTTCCCTTATCCAGGTCGTCACCAGTTGCTGTCCAAGACAATATAACTTGTTGGTTTTCAATGACTGCACTCAAGTCAGTGATTTTACTGGGCTTATAGATGTCTGTCAAAGTTTCTGGTACATTTGAAACTACAAAAGCACCTCCTGAGGATGTACGGCTGAAATTTCCCAAATTCTGATTATCCGAGGTAACTTTTGGTCTTGGTGGGTTGCTGATTATAGTTCCTATTAAAAGAGAATAGTGAATCGTGAGTTTTCCTACTTTAGATTACGAAGGGTGATAGAATATATACACTGTATGTCTTAAGGTTAGTAAAAGCACTTAAAAATTAAATTGTTCTGTCCCTGAATTTTAATTTGTTATTAAAAGGGACCCAAAGGCCGATTGGAAAGCTAGGTGTTTCTGCTTTCCTATAATACAGTGTTTTCTTCTTTCATCATCCCTAGAATATATCAATGTTATATGTAAATGATGAAGGTTGCTATATGATAATTAGTATACTAGTAAAACATACTTTAAATGGAAATGTCACTTGACTATGGATTTTGAATAACACATTCTTGACATGCCACACAATATTGGTGTGCCATTCAAGAACTTTTTGCTTGCTGGGAAACAAAGTTGTTGATCTTGCACAGTCGCCTGTCTGTATTTTAATTATTTTAACAATTTAATAGTTTCAAACATAAGGTATCTTATAGAATGTTAAAACTTATATACTTGACCTACTGATTTAAATACTATAAAAGTACATAATAGTCAGCCTCCCTCAATCTGTATAACAATTCTAAATGCAGTGTCAGACATATTATTTCAACTTATTTCATGATATAGAAATTTTTCATATACTATACAATTGTAAACGTTGCAATATGTTTTTTTATCACTTAATACATATGGCCACTGATTGACAGATTACAGTAGATTCATTAACTAGGCTATATCATATTTACGAGAGTAAGGGCCTGATACATTAAGGCACGCTAAATGAACGTAAATGCAGATACGTGCCGTGTGTTTGCAATCAGGATCTATTGTAAAAATGTATTTTATGTAGAGTAAACATTTATAATATCCTAATAAATGTAGTTTATTTTGTATTTATTTTTTATGTTATTTCATGATCCTGCCCATTTCCCAGGTGGGGGCTTAATGACGTGATTCTAGCACCACACCCACCCCACACGGCCCCAGGAACAATGAAAATGTTGGAAAGTATGACATAGGCTGTCCATAAAAACAAAACACCCCCAAACTAATAAATTTCATTACTCTTACACCAGGAAACATTGCTGTGTATTGACATATTTTATAAATCTACTAAACTATTATGTTATTTAAATATACTGTAATACTACCAAGGGTGTCAAAGTGAGAACAAATACAACATTCCTGAACCCATGCAGGCCTTGGGAACCCAGCAGTTGTGGGTTATATTAGGATGTATGGGACGATAACCTGGGGTCCCAGGGGGGCCACAGTTCTGACCCCATCCAGCCTAGATACTTGCAGAGTTGGCCTAAAGGCACAGGGGAAGTTTGAAGGCCAAAGACTTGAGTGGAAAAATAGCTTCCTATTGGTAAGTGAGGTTACACACCCCTAACTACTTTTGCCAGGGCCTAAGAAGTCACTGCACTTCGTCTTGGCAGCTCTGACTACACCGATCATGTGTAACACGCCATCTGGTGTTGTTGTTGTTCACACCTCCAAGTGACTGAATGTGTAGACTGGCACTAGGACACAGAGAAGACACAGGAATGTTGCTTAGCAACATCAGACTGGTATGAGGGGATGAGAACTTGTGTGGAAAGGGACAGCCAGTGACCCAGGACAGAGGAAAGGAGATCCTGTGATCCCCCTTGTAATCTGAGGAGCTGGTCCATCGCCTGCTGCCACTACGGGCCAAAGTACAATATCACTGACATAATACTAGTGATATGGGGCAGATTTCAGGGATAATTGAGTGAGAGATAATACCCCAGCAGAGGAAGGGTGAGAGATAATACCCCCACAGAGGAAGGGTAAGAGATAATACCCCCGCAGAGGAGGGGTGAGAGATATTACCCCCGCAGAGGAGGGGTGAGAGATAATACCCCCGCAGAGGAAGGGTGAGAGATATTACTCCTGCAGACGAGGGGAGAGAGATATTACCCCCGCAGGGGAAGGGTGGAAGATAATACCCCCACAGAGGAAGGGTGAGAGATATTACTCCTGCAGACGAGGGGAGAGAGATATTACCCCCGCAGGGGAAGGGTGAGAGATAATACCCCCGCAGAGGAAGGGTGAGAGATATTACTCATGCAGATGAGGGGAGAGAGATATTACCCCCGCAGGGGAAGGGTGGAAGATAATACCCCCGCAGAGGAAGGGTGAGAGAAAATACCCCCGCAGAGGAGGGGTGAGAGATATTACTCCTGCAGAGGAAGGGTGAGAGATATTACTCCTGCAGAGGAAGGGTGAGAGATATTACTCCTGCAGAGGAAGGGTGAGAGATATTACTCCTGCAGAGGAAGGGTGAGAGATATTACTTCTGCAGAGGAAGGGTGAGAGATATTACACTGCAGAGGAGGGGTGAGTGATAATACCCCCGCAGAGAAGGGGTGAGAGATAATACCCCCACAGAGGAGGGGTGAGAGATAATACCCCCGCAGAGGAGGGGTGAGAGATAATACCCCCACAGAGGAGGGGTGAGAGATAATACCCCCGCAGAGGAAGGGTGAGAGATATTACTCCTGCAGAGGAGGGGTGAGTGAACACTGCTGTGAGAAAGAAATGTGAACTAATTTTAAATGTGACTGTCCCATTAATATTCTGTGCATGTAGCCGTTAAGAACTGTGCAGCAGGAGACAGGAGATGTAGATAGGTACTGTACATATTTATTTTATCACTGCAACCATTTAAGAATGTGTTGGAGTGAAGAAGGAGTGTAAATAAAGAGTTTATTTTGCAATATAGAGATGGACTGGCGGCCAAATTATTGAGATATCTGATTGAACTGCACCACAAAGGTACATCACCTGTGTCCTAACATCTTCAAAGAGACTCTGTAAACATAACCTACATCTGTGGGGACCCTCTGGTCATCTACATCCACGCCAGGAGCTAGCCAGGGCTGTGAAGGAGGTGCACTGCCTAACCTGTGCACCTCAACACTATACACAGTGACAGGGGGTTACATATGTGACATCTATAATTAGATAATAGACAAGCAAGCAGTATTATACTATGGTATCCACTGGAAAAATAAATAAGCCAAATAAAATGTTCTAAATATTGGTATTTAATTAATTGTTGTAAAATATTATTACCATTCTCAACATAACCAGGCAGGTATAGTGCTGGGCTTTTTGGGATGGCAGCTTGGACATCTTTGTCCTGGTTCTCAACACGCACTTTCAAGTTGTATCTGCCATTTCCATTGAAGTCAGTGTAGAATCTGGAATAGATCCCGTCATTCTTGATAATGTCAGCACCTTAAAGAAAAGCAAAATGTAAAGCAACTACATACACTGTTACACTGCCCCTAACAATAACAATGTTTAATAAATTGCAAAACCAATGATTTCATGATTTGATATCTTAAGGAAGATCTTCACCCAGAATAACTTTCCTATAGAGAACCCAGTCTCCCAAGTTAGTTACTGTTGTTGTCATCATCATCATCATTTATTTATATAGCTTAACCAATTCCGCAGCGCAGTACAGAAGATATTTGTAACCCACATCAGTCCCTGCCCTATTGGAGCTTACAGTCTAAATTTCCAAACACACACAGAGTAAGGTCAATTTGATAGCAGCCAATTAACCTACTAGTATGTTTTTGCAGTCCAAGCAGCTACAATGTATACCCTGCATTGAATGTCACTTAGACTGAAGCACAACGGGGAGAGAGGATGGTGAATATATCCTAAATAGCGGAGTTCCCGGGCATAGGTCCCTATAAGTCTACTACTTGAGGAAGGGAGTGTATCCTTTGCGTCAATTCTCAGAAAGTTATATTTTACCCTTATTTCAAAATTAACAATGCATGGTGTATAAAAGGTATCTCACACTGATATATGGATATAATAAATATATCTGAAAATAATGACATTAGATGCTGATAGATTTAGTAAAATGCAAATAGACTTTTCTATTCTATAGAGCATTAGGAGTGTGTTCTAGATCAATGGTGCTGAACTTTGTACCTGGGACTCAAGTTTCAGTGTGCCGTTGTTCTTGGGCCCCAAGTGCCCCTGTTCCATGAACTCAAAATAGTTGTTTCCAAATAGGATGAATTGCAAATCTGTCCCTGAGGGGACCCCAAACACAGATTCTGGTGTTCCAACCCATAGTTTGCAAACCTCTATTCCAAATTATAAAGATGATGAGACATTGCCAATTGGGGTGTGAGTGGGAGGACCAATCATATTAGTCTTCCTGATCACAACTTGAAGGTTTTGCCAATTCTATGTTATAGAAATGCTATGGTATGAAAGATAGTGTGAATATATAAAACGATACATAATGTATGGCTAAATGTACTTGTAGGCTACAATATATGTTTTGAAAACATAATCTTACATTTAAAAACACAGCTTTAGATGAAATAATACCTTTTTAAAATAGTTTTAACGTCTCTTTAGTAGCCCCCCAAACAAAAAAACAAACAAAAAACAAAAATACTGTAGCATCAAGAACCTCACCTGCACCATTGTCCAAAAGCTGCAGTGTTATAACTTTTCCATTTTGTGGTTCAATGAAAGCAGTGACTCTTACACCTACAACTGGAGCAAGCCCTTGTGTTACCGTCGCATACACAATCATTGGGGAGGGGTAACTGCTTGAGTCAGCATTCATGTATGCTTCAGCCACAATTGGGGACACATCTGAATTGGCTGCTCTAGAATTCACTGTTATACCAAGAACTTGATCTCCTGGTTGAGTGTTACATAAGTTGTATTCCCAATCTCCTCTCTACAAAGAAATGTACACAATTTGGTTATTGTTTAAGTTGCTATAACATTAAAAAGTGTAACTATTAGATTTAAAATATATTATGTTGTTTTATACTGGAGAAAATAACACCCAATGTCACCCAATGCTGTTTCCACAAATTCTACAGATTTTGAACTTTGCTGTAATCATTTTAAACAATAATTGTGAGCTGCCTGCTTGTCAGACAATATATATGATTTAAATTTGATTAGCAGCATTTAAAATAGTATATATTAGTTTTGTATTATTTTTACTAGATCCATCTTTCCATTTTATTAAGTCGCCTTACACTGGAGTATTGCAAAATATTTAAGTATACATTTAACTTTATATATTTATATTAATGTTACAATTTGCGGTTTAATTTTTGAGCAAATACAAAGTAGACTGAATATATTTGTGTAATAAAACGTAAAAAAGAAAGTGAAGTCAGTAAAAAGTCAGTCAGTCATCGATGGCTCTTTTTGCTTAACAATTACATTTCCAAGATGCTGACTTTTACAGTTTTAGATTTGGATCATGTGTTTGACATCAATACAGTCACTATCTGCAGAGATTATACACAGGTAAAGAAAATGTAGCACGTGAATCTGAGATGGCATTGCATGCTCAACTAACTGGGTCCCGACTGTCACACAACTACATCTCCCAGCATGCCTGGGGATGAGATCTGATATTCAGAGTCATGCAGACTTGGTGCTGAGTGGGAAAGTGGACAAGGGATGCTGGGAAAAACAAAGGCAGAACTTGCAACCAGACAGAGGAGCAAGTGTGAGCTGGGAAGAGAGACAGGAGACGGAGAGAGGAGGAGAAGTCTGCCAGAGCAGAGAAATGGAGTTGGTGACTGAAGCACCAGGGAGAGGGAGCAGAGGAGTGGAAGAAGAGGTGAAGGTAGGGGTCAAAGAGACCTTTTGGAGAGGAGTGGATGCAGCTGCCAGACTCCATACCTTGCTGCCAGTGGAAGCTGGACACCATTGGGATAAGTAGCAACCAATTTCTATGTTTTATACTTGAAAGGACTGAGGGCTAGATTTACTAAGCTGCGGGTTTGAAAAAGTGGGGATGTTGCCTATGGCAACCAATCAGATTCTAGCTTTCATTTCTTTAATACCTTCTACAAAATGACAGCTAGAATCTGATTGGTTGCTATAGGCAACATCTCCACTTTTTCAAACCCGCAGCTTAGTAAATCTAGCCCTGAGTCTTTTGTTGTTTTAAGTTAGACAAGGAATTGATAGGGAGACCTATATCATCATCATCATTTATTTATTTATATAACGCCATCAATTCTGCAGTGTTGTACAGAGAATATTTGTCTCTAGGGTCAATTTTGTCAGCAGCTAATTAACCTACTAGTATGTTTTTGGAGTGTGGGAGGATACTAGAGCTCCTGGAGGAAACTCACACAGACACGGGGAGAACATACTGTCAGGTTAGCTCATGAATAATTGAGTGAGATCCTGCTGTCTCAATGAGTATTGACTAAACTTCCACGAAATGGGAGTTGTTCACCAGGGATTCCTGCAAGGGAATATGGGTTTCTGCGGCTCCCACCTTGCAGGTCGAGGCCCTCCAGGAAAGCTCCCAATGTGACAGCTAGAGAACAAGTTACATAGCAGAAGAATGATCCAATTCGGACATCAAATGGTGGTAACGAAGATTACCATTTTATTATAAAACATTAATACAAGAGTTCAATGAAGACTTGAGTAATTTGCAAATGATGATCACGAAGACATGAAATAGTAGTAACTGTCAGCAACATTCATAGTGTAGGCAACCCGGGTCCGACCCGGGAATTACCCCTCGATAAATCCCGGGTTGAAGTTTTTAGACCCGGGATTTTTGACTTGTACCATTCATACTGCACCAAGACCTGGGTCGTTTGAGCTCGTCCCGGCAAAAACCCGGGATTTTGGTGCAGTATGAATGGGGTAGTGTGATAGAGTATAGAAGGGGGAAAACATGCAAATTTTGTTTAAGTATTTAAATACATTTTGTTGCTATCTTCAACTACAGCTCTGTAATTCCTTGTCTGAAGTTTAATTGTGTCTATTGTTATATATCTACCTGTAAATTTCTACTTTGAATTGTATTTTAGACAAAAAAAATAAAAAACGCTTTAGTGGCTCATGCCTCTGCAAATAAACAAGCTGGTGTGGCTTCTAAAGAATAGTTTGGAGTATTGAGATTTAATTTGTGTGTCTGAAGTCGTAAGTAGGTGGGCGGAGGGATCCTTCCTCTGGTGTTGCAGATTCACTCAACATTATTTAACGAAGATACTATTGAATCCTGACTAAGGTGGAGGCACTGCATATAAAATATTAAGGTAAAGATTGATAATCAGTAAAAGTAAAGTACACACCCTGCTTCCCACACATGATCCCTGCACAGAATGAACCATGTTTATGTGTTTTACTGTTAATGTGAAAGAAGAAAAAGGTCATTTACAATTTCTGTATATTATCACTTATTTTCATATTTTCACTTGGTACTGTACCTCTGCGGTGCCTGGGATCATTAGACGAGTGGACTTTGAGATTGGGTCACTCACAAATTGGTCTTTTGTATAGACTTTGCCATTTGGATCTGTTAGTTTGATATCTGGAATGGAACTGCTCCATGTCACTAAAAAGAAAGTGTCATTGCCCACAGTTTTGTCAATGGTCACTTTACCAGCCAGACATTGATTTGGTTTAATTGTAGTTGCAGTACTTTCAATCTGTCGAAGGAAGAAGGAAAAGTTTAGCAATAAATGTAAAATACCTGCTCAGTCATATAAAGACTATCAAAGTGCAGAAGGTCAATACTATAACTCTTTAACTCTTGAATATTTTCCACCATGGGTTTTCGGCTGGTGACTATGTGCCAATTGGCAGTTCTTTCAGCATTTAAATGTTTCCAGTTTACTGTTGGTTCCTGTACTAAGCTATGCATTACTGTAAGACGACAGATGCTTTTTTATTAAAAATTTTCACCTATGTACAACTCTAGTAGGAAACAATCACATCTATAGCAGGCAAGTATACACAGTCGTCTGAGTGTAAATTTAAAAGTGACAGTATGGAATATGTACGCAAATGGAAATTGATAGTTTTACATTCAAAGCAGTAGGAGAAGTGACGGCATGGTATACCACCATATACAAATCCACTTAAACCACTATGTATACACATATGAATGAGGAGTGTTTATAGGGATCAAGATTATACGGTATCATCTTTATGTTTTATATGTAAACATAGTATAAAATACCTGAATGGATTGTTGTATATCATCTCCACTGCTCGATTTGATCCCGCTGAAGGAGTCAATTAAACCATTTGCATCTACTTTATCTGATGCAAAAAGTTGTAAACCACCTGTGGGCAAAAATAATTATTCACTCCATTAAAAATCATAGTAAAAAAAAATGACAAAAATAATTCTAAGCAGTCCACAAAGTGCAAGTGTTCTTTCACTAGGACAGTATAATGAATAAATGTGTAATGAACAACACATTAAATCGCAGATTGTACCTAGTGATTGGTTCTCCCACTCACATGCCCAATCTGGCTCCATTTAAAAATGCTGAACTAAACTGATATGTTGGTTCATTATAGAAGCAGTAGAGCCCCCGGAAAAACGGATGAATATAGCAGCCCCTGAGGCTCCAGCTAAGGGGAGGGGCACATTCATAAAATCTTTTGTGTAGGTAGTTGTGCTGCTTTAAACAAATGTTTGTGGCAGCTTGTATAAAGGATCAGAAGGGTGCCCTTTCAATTGCTGCCTCTAGCCACATTTGTGTATAATTATATATTCATATATTCTTAACAACTTCAAAACCCACAACCCTTATATATTGTACAATCATATATATTAATCAAGCTACAGGGCAATCTACTCCCCTCCTATTAATGAAAGTATTTATAACACACATAATTTTGTCTCCTCAGTGTTAGTGAATCTCATTTGTATCTAAAGCACATTGTTATCATTTTATTTATGCCTATTTCCCTTGTAATTTAAATTATTAACAGTAATTTCAATAACACAGCATTTTACAGAGAATATCCAGTCATTCACATCAGTCTCTGCCCCATTTGACCTTACAATCTATATTCCCTACCACACACAACCACACAGAGTAAGGCACTTTGGAGTAAGAGTACGAACCACACAGAGTAAGGCACTCAGTCATCCTCACTGGAGGATTTCAGCCGATTATCGGACCAATCACCCGATAAACGACAGCTCAGCCACATATCGCGTTAGTGTGTATAATCACACGATGAACGACAATCGTTTTAAGGTGCCAATTGTTGTTTTATTTGGTTGGTCGTGCTGTTTAATAATCTCGTTCCAATCACCTTCCGTTCATGTAGTGTGTATGCACTCATCATGACACTGTAAACTCCATAGAGTTTACAGAGTCATGGTCTTTTCAGCCGATGCTGGCAATGAACATGTCCCAGTGACTAAAAGTAGAGAGTGCTGTACGTAGAATAGTTTGTTCTTTCGTTCTGAGACTGAATAATTCATTTCAGAGTCACAGAAGCCAACTAAATGGTAAGGACATGTGGATAGCTATAATAAGGCGTTTTTAATCAGTGTGACAGGAATGAATGAATGAGTGACTATTGTGCTCTCATGCTCTAAACGACTAGAGTACCAGATGAAAAGCACAGATCTCAAGATAAATTGTGTGTAGTGTGTATGCATGAATCGCCCAACCGGTCGGACCTTCAGTCGTAGGAACAATCGTTGTAGATAACAGATTGGTCAAAAAAATTCTCCAGTGTGTACCTAGCTTAAGGTTAATTTCATGAGTAGTCCATTAACCTGCCAGTATATTGGAGTGTGGGAGGAAACTGGAGCATCCAG
The DNA here is from genome assembly GCF_038048845.1 of Mixophyes fleayi. NCBI lineage: Eukaryota > Metazoa > Chordata > Amphibia > Anura > Limnodynastidae > Mixophyes > Mixophyes fleayi. The sequence continues at coordinate 41,974,079 of NC_134409.1, forward strand.
AGGAAACTCATACACACATGGGAAGAACATACAAACTCCACACAGTTAGGGCCCTGGTTGAAGTCAAACCCATGACCCCAGTCCTGTGAGGCAGCTATGCTAACCACAGTTCTACTATGCGGCAATTTTATGGTTATTATGGGCTAACAGTGCATCAAATATAAAAATATACAATATAAAGTAATTTATTCACATTGCTTCTGTCAGCTGACGGAACTAATAAAGATGTAGCTAATCCAACATTTTAAAATATAACCCACCTGTCATGGTAGATAACTGTTCTAGTCCTTTATCTGCACTGGTTCCTAGAGCGAGAGTGTGAATAATCACACCACTGGCTGCTACTTCACCGAAACAACTGCTAATACCACCATCCTCTCCATCAGTTAACAATACAATTTCTGTGCCTTGTGTGTTTCCATCAAGACCGATGTTAACCTGCACAAACATCAAAATACCAACATATATTATCAAATATTTTTTACAAGGATTTAATGATTTTAGCTTTTAGGCCTTGCTATAAAAAATATACATCTGGCTTGGGGGTTATTATTGTTGTCATCTATTTATATGGCGCCACAAAGGGTCTTTAGTGCTGTCCAATGGGGGAGAGCAAAACAACATCAAGTAACACAAACCACAAACAGCATACATAGGACATACATGGTGCAAAACATATGACAGTAGAACAGTAGGGAAAATCAACTACCAGTAAATTTCATAGTACAGTCGGTGGGAGTACCAAGGAAAGAAGTAGGCAGAGAGGAAGCGTTCCAGTGTGAAGCAGGACAGTGACCAAAAGGAAGAGGACGCTGAACTGGAGACGTTGCATGTGACGACTAGAAGACAAGTTGGAAGGTGCAAGGCATGGCTTCACAGGGAGACTGAGATGAATTTTTCAGGGCATGGTTGAATCCTTGAAGATTAGTGGATAGACTTATTGTGTGAGAGAGTGAGTTCCAAAGGTGGAACAGCATGGGAGAAGTCTTGTAGGCAGGATTGAGAGAAGGTAATCAGTGGGGAGGTGAAGAGGCGATTGTTGGCAAAGAGGGAGGAAGGGAGAGTGAAGGGAGATAAGATTGGATATATAGGGAGAAGAGTGGGAGAGGACTTCTCTAGGGGATAGGGAGCCAGTGTAGCAACTGGAAAATAGGGGAGACTGATGAAGAAGGACAAGAGAGGAAGATAAGCAACACATTTTCTACCCCCTTTCAACTCTGAAGCAACATATCCCCCTCACCTCTGCAGCAGCACATCCTCTCTACTACCATGTAGCAGCACATCCACCACTCTAAACCTCTAGCAGCATATCCTCCCCTCTCACCTGTGTAGCAGCACATCCTCTACCTGTAGCAGCACATTAACACATTTCCCACCCCATTCCCCAGGACAATTCTTACCTGTCCTCCATAGTCTCTCTTTCTCCAGAGTTGTAGAGGCACAGTCTGACAGTGAATCAGAGTGCGACTTATTCATTCTGTTCCACTGCCAGACTGATCTCAATGACAGATGCGTACTGCGGCCACGGGGATGGTCCCCACAGATACAGTGAGAGTGTGAGAATTGGTGCAAAGCTGGACTGATACCGGGAGATTCGGGACAGAAATATTGCAGTAATATTTCTGTCTTGGTGTCCCAGTTTCCCTGTATCTGTTCTGCTTCCGGAGTCTGAAAAAACAGCCTTGTGGGCCGCATTGTTGTGCAACAAAGGTCTAACACTATGTCAATATCATGGATTGTTCTTTGCAGCCATGTATGGATGGAAATACTCTATCAGATTACTTTACTTTAACCCAATATCTCTTATCTGTGTTAAATGTTACATGGACTCAGTTATCTTTATGGAGCAATGACTCATGCTCACTTCTCACTTAATGAGCTGCACCCAGTGGCTGGATCTGATGAGCTGCTTGCTTGATGTGGAGAAGTTTACTTCAATTTAAACTAAGTATGATTTTATCCATAACATTTTTTCAAAGGACCCTGAACATTATTTTATATATCGGGGAAATAAAGAATATTTGTGTAGTAATTTAAGCAAATCGCACAATTGTTGCTTTATTTGTTTATAACCCCAATATGTGGAGTCATAAGTGAAATGAAAAACAGAAATGTTTGGTTCATCTGTAAAAAGTAAATTACTCCTATAAAGTCAGACCTCTCTAAGATTGAAAGAAAAGGAGATTGATATTACATGTGTGGATGAGAACATTTGAGTTTGAAATATAATTGGATTACATCTACTGTGAAGCTTAAATCAGAAGAAAGATTGCAGTTGTTTAGGTTTAAGAGTTAGCACAGTTTGCATTATGATCTTTTTTTTGTTTGTTTCTTTATAGCAAACACTGGAGGTAAAAGGAGGAAGTGACACACCTCTATTAAGAAGAAAGCACACATCACTTTAAAAGGACATTGTGTTGATATATGCATGCAGCCACACCACCCTGAACAAGCCCAATCTTGTCTGATCTTGAAAGCTAACAGGGTCGGACCGGGTTAGTACTTGAATGGGAGACCACCTGGGAATACCAGGTGCTGTAGGCTAAAGTATAATTAATGAAATTCTATTCTTATTGCATTGTATAGTGTACCAATAGCACACAGTACACTTTGTTTGTTTTTTGCATATCTGCGTTATGTTTGCACTATGTTTATGTCCCAGGGAAAGCACACAGCTAAAGATCTAACATAGGGCAGACGCAGAAAGCCTTCAAATAAAAATACACTAGCATTCCTATAAATTCCACACCGGGAATAACCACTGCATTACCATTTTATCTGTACAGTGGACCTTTTAGGCAAGTGTTAGAAGAAAGACTGCAGGCATTGGCACCAAGAGATGTCATGAAAATATTTTCCTCTAAAAGGTCTATTGACAAAGAAAATACCTCAAATCCTTTCCGAACTCCAGCACATATGTTTGTGCCACCACTAGCTACCGTTGGAAGAAACGTTTTGAGCTTCTCACGCTGAAAGGTGTCAACAATCTTAACTAGATTGGTCATAACTGTTGCATCACTGGAGAAAGTGACAATTCCAACATAGGACCCAGATTCAACGATTTGCATTATATAAACTTCTGAGGCTTGGTACATGCGGGAGATGCGATCAAACTGCAGGGCACAGGGAAAAGATTTTAATGTTATTTTACAAAAAAAATACAAACTTTACATTGTATTTTAGCCTGCCAATATACCTTATACTTGCCTTGTACTAAGTGAACAGCATTCAAAAAAGTGAAGTAACGTTTTATAAAAAATATTTGAAGCAGATGAAATAGGGAACATGAATTACATTTCAAGCTTTGGTTCAGCTCAAGGTTTTACAATTTCCTACTTTACACTTATTAAAAGCAAACATAAAATATCTTGACTTCAGCTGCTATATATATATAAAAATATATTTATAAAGTTCTTGGATTTGTGTAATATTTAAGAATTCAACTTTCTTAGTCTGGTTACACAATGGCGTTAGAAAAACATCAGTTACACCACAAGTCATATGCAATAACGGTAACGAGCGCTTGCTCTTGTGGTTAGGGTAGTCACAAATGGACTGACCCTCCACATTGGCTCAAAGAACAAGCGTTGGTTAAAAGAAATGCTACCAAAATCATGTTTTTATCACCCGTGGGTATGGTGCAGTAAGAGAATTTGCTTAGATACCTTTTTTTTTTTAAACTTAAGTAAAGGTAATTTTATTTTCTGTCACCAGATTGTCTTTATTAGTGGCCTGGTGCTGTGAGATATCCTTATATTTTCACAGTATTTGTCCTCAGTATCTGATTGATGTAAATTTAAAGACAGTGTATGAATAAATGTAGTATATTATCTTAGTCACTGCCTGGCATGTATGCGGAATGTTCTAATGTGACCACAGTAGTGAAAGATATTGTTATTGTTATCTCCGACCAGTGATGGTAGAGGTAGGTAAATATAATGATATCTTCTACAACTGTTTATACAATTATCACACCACTCACATAATATATATAACATAATTGCCAACTCTCCCGGATGTCCGGGAGACTCATGCATTTTGGGTGAGTCTCTCGGACTCCCGGGAGAGTATGGCAAAATCACGCATCTGTAGAATTAGGGCCAAAATCCAGTTTTCCCGGAGAATCGCGGCATTTGGCCCCGCCCCCCACTGTAAAATGACATGAATGCGTCATTACGTCACGAGGGACGGGTCCAAAATGACGCGATTTTGGAGCCCCGCCCCCCGCATGCCCACCTCCCCCATGGCAGCTCCCGGAAGGCAATGGAAAAATGTTGGTAAGTATGATATATAATTGTCCTTTGTGAGCTGTTGAGGGCAGAACCTATTTTGACCTTTGGGATTACATTCATATTTTGTATTGCATGTCATATGGAAATTATTATTTGCTTCAGAGAAACATATAAGCAATATATCACATTTATTATACTAAAAGAAAACAATTATTTTCGCCTCTTCAGACTTTTTATGAAAACAACAAAATCTTATATCTATAAATATGCAATTGTGTTGTAATTTAAAAACTTTTAAAAGTAGTATGTGCTATAATCCCCAGCAACCAATCATATTGAGTGCTGAATAGACTAAAACAAGATACAAGTGTTCTTTAACTAATGTTTCATTTAGGTGCAACATTTGAAGTGAATCAGAGCAACCTGAAATGAACTTTTATCTGATTAGTAAAAGACACTTACACCAAGGGTTAAATGCATCAAATCTTCTAAAAACGAAAAGGTGTTGTTGCCCATAGCAACCAATCAGATTCTAACTATCATTATTTGAAATGTACTAGATAAATGTTGCTTGAATCTAAATGGTTACTATGGGCAACAACTCCACTGTCAGGCCCGAATAGAGAGGAACACTAACCGGTATTAGCGCTACTGAGCAAATAGGTGCGAAGTCTAACGTAACGTAACCGCGGTCCTATTAGTCAGTTGCCAGTGTAGTGAAGGAAGGGCCAGACGGTCCGTGTCAAGCCAATCGGTATGCGTGGTACAAAGGGAGAATCCAGGAGAATCGTCAAACAAGCCAAGGTCACAGGAACACAGTGGGGCACACAGAAAGGAGGATGGTCAGCAAGCCAGGTCACAACAGGAAGGCAGAAACTGAAGAATGGTCGAGGAAGCCGGGTCACAACAAAGGAGCAAACACTTGGAAGCTAGAAGCAGAAACCTGTTACTCTGGCACCCTAATAGCGCCAGAGCCAGGTTTAAATAGAGACAGGTAGGCAGGGATTGGAGGAGGCAGAATCAGGCACACCGAGTGCCGATGAAAGCGTCCTGTTGCCTAGCAATGGGACGGACCTGTGCGCATGCGCCCGACAGGACTGGGGGGCGCGGCTCTCCTGTTGCCTGGCAACCGTCCGGGCTGAGCGGTGGAGACAGGCGTCCTTCCCCGCCGAGTGGAAGAACGGCGGGGACGGCGCCTGACATCCACCTTTTCGTTTTAGATGGTTTAATACATTTACCACAAAATGCCTTTTGATTGGTTCTTGTAATTCAGTGTAAATTTTGACCCTACATGCAGTGTTAGTAAATGAGCACCAATACCTGTTGTTATGGTTTACAGCACATTAGTGCTACTTGCACCAGTTTATAATATAAAACTATATATGTAATTTTTAAAATTGAAAATAGCTATGCCCATTGTTCATCACGTATGACTGTAAATATGCACATGTGTTTGGTAAAAGAAAAGTTATAAATGTATATAGAACTTACCCCACCCATGCTTCCTGAGACATCAAGAACCAAGGTGACCACTCTGTCTTTATACTGCAGCAGGACGAAATTAGGTGGAGGAATATTGGTGTCAGGTAGAGGAGCATTCTGTGATATGTCGGCAGATTTCATAATGACTTCCCATGTGCTCTGTTGATTGCATAATCTGTTTTGTTGGTTTGGAGCTTCTTTGTTATGGGTGTTCCCTTTGCAGAATGCATTTACCTTAAAAAATGATCATATTAGTTATTTCTTTTATATCACTCCAGTATACAATTGTGAGAGGATTATGAAACCAGGTCTTATAATCTTCTATCACATGCTTCCTCCAACCTTTCCCAAAGAAACAAGGTAATATCAGCGGGAGTGTGCACGTGTGAAACAGAAGTCTGTCTAGTGTTTGATAGTCATTCACTCACTCCTACGCCTCCCCCTCCTGAGGATCATTACCATATTTAAATTTTGTGGCATCCTATGCCACTTTTGCCACCTCCACTCCGTGCCACAACTTCTACCTCAAACTAACCGTATGCAGCAAGAAAATGTTATTACAAGTTATTAAAAAGTTTTTTTTTTACGCTCACAAAAGTACATAAGAAAAATGTTGCTTAATAAGTCTACTTCTCACTAAGGGGTAAATTTATCAAGCTGTGGGTTTGAAAAAGTGGAGATGCTGCCTATACCAACCAATCAGATTCTAGCTGTCATTTTGTGGAATGTATAAATAAATGATAACTAGAATCTGATTGTTTGCTATAGGCAACATCTTAACTTTTTCAAACCCACAGCTTGATAAATTTGCCACCCTATTTTTCTTTTTTTGAAAGGGAAAGGGTAAGTAAAGAAGAAGCAGGATGGATTGTTAAGCGGAACAGAAATAAATTCTGTTGCGCTTAACAGACATTATTATAAAAGTATTGCTTCCTTGTATAAAAGGAAGGTTTATCAGGATTACAGACAAAGCAAAGCACCTTAATTTTGATACTTACAGGTGTCAGTGCCTGGCCATACATAACAGATTCGTGCACGTTTGGGTCCAAATTTGGATAAAATTCACAGCCCTCCTCATAGAGGCCAGTATCAGAATCTACATCACAATCTGCTTTTTCACATTTTGATCCAATGCAAACATCAATCTTATTTAAACCACCCATGCTCAGAGGACACCTGAAACCAAAAGAGAAACAGAATGTTATGTAGTATAATTTGTATATTCTACTTTACAATATGATCCATGATACAGCAGAAACACTTTTGTACGGTGATGAGGTTTTTCTTTTAATTAATCGCCCTACTACGTGTTTACAGTTATTTCTATTAAATAGTTTTACAGTGTAATAGGTTGTAAAAAGCTGGGATATATAGAGGTTATGTCCACCTTGTTGGGGGGTGGGGTGCTTTAAAATATATATAGTTATAGTTTAAAATATAGTTTATACTTGAACTAAGAGAAGAGATGTTTTGTAGTGTGCCTAGGAATGCACTGTCTTGTATAAGGTGCCAAAATGTATCCCATTAACAGTAGGGGAAAAAAAGAAGCTGGGAATACCTTGTAATAAACCCTCTCCATCACTTATCTCATTTAAATAATCTTATCCTAAAAAAAATATCACATTTTGTATATTGGTGCAAGTATGCGCACTTGTGTGTCTGATAGCAAAAATATTAAAATAAGCCCTATTTTGTCTGCTGAGTATTTTAATTTTACTTTTGTACAGTGCTCCTCACCACACTCCAATGCACACTTCTAGATTGTGGAGGCGTCTCTAGAAAGTGGGGCGTACTTATGCACCTGGATGTGCTCTGACATAGTCCATGCTCTGATCCTAGCATGGACTATGCTTTGTAAATATTGCAGTTTTTTTCAGATTTTCCAGCCATTACCCAGCAGGTGGTGCTGCAGGACTTATTTGTGCCTCATAATACTTAAAACCTGGAAGAAACCTATACTTTGACTGGAAACCTGTCTATAGAAAGAACGCTGAGATCCAAACATAGGGCCTGATTCATTAAGGATCTTAACTTAAGAAACTTCTTATTTTAGTCTCCCAGACAAAACCATGTCACAATGCAAGGGGTGCAAATTAGTATTCTGTTTTGCACATAAGTTAAATACTGACTGTTTTTTCATGTAGCACACAAATACTTGATAGCTTATTTGTACACTGAAATTTGATATTTGTGTGCTACATGAAAAAACAGTCAGTATTTAACTTATGTGCAAAACAGAATACTAATTTGCACCCCTTGCATTGTGACATGGTTTTGTCCAGGAGACTAAAATAAGAAGTTTCTTAAGTTAAGATTCTTAATGACTCAGGCCCATATAGTGAATATAAAAACGCAGACTGCTATGACCATGTAAATGCACAAGCCTTAAGCCAACATTCTCTCAAACAGTCATATCTACACATAAATGGGCACCAATATCATGTTAAATGCAAAAAATATGGGGTTTATACATGGAGTAAAGAGACTTTATTGCCCTCTTAAATCCTAAAATAAAGATACATTTTTTAAATATATTTAGAGTACTAAATTGCATATCTAATATAAAATATATTATATTCATCCTAGAGTGGGACCTTATAACCTGATTTACTGGTGGGCCCTGCATACACATATATAACTAATGTATTATGTGTACCATGTATTGTATTCTATAGGATATTACACTGCAATAAGGATATGTTGTTTCTTATAGTACATATGTTGGAACATGAATACTGCAGTGATTATGACACAGCTGTCTGATTATATACTCCCCAACAGTCCAGATATTTTTAATGGGATAGTCCCAATTTTCCCACAGGCAAAAGGGCATTGCCTATTGAAATGTTATGTCAATCTTGAACATTGGTAAGGTTATTTTGTCCTGCTTTTTATTCTGTATTGTTAGATATGTAAGTCAATATCTAATTAATGATGGTATGTTAGACCATAGACTATACAATTATTTACATGCACAATAACAGCTTCATAAGCTGTGCTTCCTGGAAATAATATTGTCTGAAAAAAACTAACTTTGTTGAGAAAGAATGATTGTACAGGGTTACACTGAACAACAGATTCAAAATACAGTGCATCAGAATGGAGTCATATTAGTTTTCTATTATTTCCTAGCCACACATGATACAGAGAACATTGAATGTACGTTTCACACATCTTGAATTTACCTCGTTGCCTCTACTTTGCCTTGATTACTGAGGTAGAATGGAATATCATTGTTGTATTCATCAAAAACTCCCCATCTCAAGTGAGCCCATTCATGGACAAACACCCTTCCTGTGAATATAAAACAACACATACATTCATATACACAGTTCATCATCATCATCATCATCATTTATTTATATAGCACCACTAATTCCGCAGCGCTGTACAGAGAACTCATTCACATCAGTCCCTGCCCCATTGGAGCTTACAGTCTAAATTCCCTAATATAGACACACACTCACACAGACAGAGAGGGGGACAGACAGACAGAGACTAGGGTAAATTTTTGATAGCAGGCAGTTAATTTTAATAGCAGCCAATTAACCTACCAGTATGTTTTTGGAGTGTGGGAGGAAACCAGAGCACCTGGAGGAAACCCACGCAAACACAGGGAGAACATACAAACTCCACACAGATAAGGCCATGGTTGGGAATTGAACTCATGACCCCAGTGCTGTGAGGCAGAGGTGCTAACCACTAGGCCACCAGTTATTTCATGTCCCACGTATGCATTTTATGAGTGTTTCCATAAATTTAATTCTGAATGTATTCGGAATTTTGCCATTCACCGCACTTATGGCTCATGGTAATATTAGGTTATACAGAACAGCACACAATCTGTATACAATTCTTAGCATAGCTGTCACCAACATGTAGGCAGCATGTAACATTTACTGTGTATTACAGGTAAATAGTTTATTCTACATCCAGTCTTGCATGCTTTCATCCTTGCATGAAGCTAAACTGCTTTTGGGCAAGTATAAATATATTTATATGTGTTAATGAACGAATGAAAATTCTGTGTAATGGCAGGAGAACATTCTGTGACTGCATCAGACTGTAGGATGCATATCAAGGTATTGTCAAATGAGAATATCTACAATTGTGTCCCCTTTATCAGTCTGTATGGCATTGCTTTGTTTTATAATACAATACAGGAAAGAGTTTATAGCCGGCAATAGCATTGTTTTTACATAGGGGAAGCCTATTTATTAAATAAAGCATTTTTTAATGAATAAATGTTTTAAATATTTTTATATTTTGAAATACATTTTACCTATTCTAAAACATTCTTTTTTTTTTTTTACTAAGTGGAACTGAAAGCCCAAATCTGTGTATGCATGTTGAAAAACCTACTTACTGTTGTGATCAGGGTGCTCATGATAAAAAGACCCCTCAGTTACAGATAGAAATTTAAGAGACAGGAAAACACCTTTGGAATCCAAGAAAGGGTTATATTGCTATAACTGTTATGAGACTCAAAATAGAACAAAAGACAGATAATAAGAATATAGAAAGTCATATAACTTCAAACAGTGGCTAGAAAACTGCCAACGTATCCTGTCATTCAGCACAATATCAAGTGAATGACAGGCTATACCCTACAGGAAAAAGCAACACATTCGGGAGGTTTGCCTAAACATACTATTAATTTTTAACTATTGGACAAACCTTGATAGTTTTATTTTTTAAGATGTTATATTATGATGTTAAAATGCAGGTTTATTTAATAAAATGGTGAAATGTACAGAAATGTGCATATTCCATAGTTGTCAATCAGAAATTCACTATATTTTTTTAGCACAGTTTACAAAATAAAAGCTACTATCTGATTGGATGCTGTGGGTTACATCCATTTGTGCACATTGGATCGTGTTACTAAATAAGCCCATTAGTTTTACTTTTATTCTCAAAGGGACCCTATTACATAAACTGCAATTTAAGATAGTATCCTGCAATCAAAGTGTGCACTGCATGGGGCCTCCATGACCAGACATGTCCTTGTGTGACCAGATTAAATCTTGCTCAGGTTGCTAAGGATACAGACAACACTACGCTAAAGTAAATTAGAACACATTAATTTCTAGAGAGACGATAACTGCTATATGTTACTGCTAACGGTTACTGACATAAACTTCAAGAACAGATGATAAGTGGTCTTCGCTTATAGCAGCCGCCTTTCCCGTAGAGCTAGTTGTGCTCACAGGTACTTGGATGCCCCCAGGTCTTAACTCGTAGAAGTTTATATGCAGTACCGAAGTGCAGAGATAGGAGGCAGTAGCCGGAAACCGGGAATGAGGCCTGCAACAGTCCAAGGGTCAGGGGTCCGTAGCAAGCAGGTTGATCAGGGACAGGCCAAAGGTTAGGGCTGGAAGCAAACAAGAAGAAACTGAATAACTAAGCCAAAAGTCAGGGGCAATCAGATTTCAAGCAGGGTCAAACAACAAGCCAAGGGTCACAACAGATATCAGTCAGAATATAGACAAAATTTGAGTATCACAAGTTCGGGACAACAGCTGTTGCCCTGGTGACGGCTGGGACGAGGAGGACGGAAGTGACATCCTGGCTATCAGTGCAACTACAGCGGCGGCTCGTAACACTATATCCTCCCCCATTATAATTATATTTAGATGTAAACACTAGTATACATAATCTTTTAATAACATCCTATTCAATGGAATACATTCACTTCTCATACTTGTTTGCTGTTGCAAAGTAGGGTTACACAGCCCTGGACAGCGGCGTTACTGATCAAGGAACTGGTTATTTAATGTAGTATTTAGGTATACCAATAACAGTATTACTTCTTTAAATATCAGCTATTTTCATTTTAGACAGTAAATACGGTGCACCAAGTAGATCTATTTGGTTTGCATATACATTTTTGTATTTGAATTGTTAAAGAATCGACACCTGGGAGGTTACGGATTAAATACAATAAAATATAGATAGTAGTTGATAATCCAATTAGGTTAGCTGGAAATTGTCATCCAAAAGGATCAGATTGAATCTGTTTATATTATAAAAGTACAAATAAAGTGTAATGATCCTACAACACGCATGCACTGCAAATGTCTTTCTGCTCATCACAAATAGAGTGCGGGTGAAAAGGTCACTTGTATTTTATTTACATCCTGATTAAAACTAATACAGGCCAGGCAAATGCCTGCTATTCCATTTTGTTAATGTTTATTTATTGTTCTTTTCTTTTATGGGGGTGCTGGCAGAAGGATAGATATACAGATGAGTAGGATAAACAGATAAGTGGTTCTCCACTCTGTCTGCTGAAGACAGACAGTAGGTCGGAGAAAAGACAAAGGGAAAGTGGCTGTAAAGATAGCAACACAAGTTAAAAGGGATCTCAACCTTCAGAGAATTGTGTTGCCAAGGCAGTTTCAGTTATTATTGAGTTGAAGTCTGTGCATTGAATTTAATTATAGCACAGATCTGATCGTATCTAAGGGCAATGAAAATATACAGATCTGCCTAGACAATTTATGTAACTGAAGGTGGAGCTCCCATTTATGTTGTAGACCAGGCCTGTCCAACCTGCGGCCCTCCAGATGTTGTGAAACTACAAGCCCCAGCATGCTTTGCCAGTAAACAACCTGTTGATAGCTGGAAGGGCATGCTGGAACTTGTAGTTTCACAACATCTGGAGGGTCGCAGGTTGGACAGACCTGTTGTAGACATTCAGATTGATCGCCATGTGAAGACAGTGTGTCCAACTTTGCCACATGTGTATGATTATGGTGGCTCCATAACAGACAATTTTGAGCCAGTTTGGTCTAAGTCATCCAAATTGGCCAACACAATCACTAGCTCTGTGGCCAACTTATTTGTATAGCTGCAGAATTACATTATGCAGTGTCCAGTATGAGTTGAGAGTATATTTGTTTGTCAGTTATTGAGTTTCAGATGTTGCTTTATGTGCCGGGTGATTAAATACAGTTAAACACAAACATGTACCTTTAAATGTCAAGAATGTTTAGTTACATTGTTGAAATATGCATATATATAAATTACTTTACCTCTGGGTCCAAATATCCGCAGTACTTTATCATTTAATATGAAATTTGGTGTGAGATGTATATATTTTCCTTGTTCCCCACAGCCGCCATATTGCAAAGTGTATGGGAAATCTCTGTCAATTAAAGGATCAGCTATGATAACATCAGCCTAAGGAAAAAAAATAAGAAGTATAAGCAAACCAGCATGTTATTTTTCCTAGACTGCAAATTCCAGTGTACATTTCAGCAGGAGCCTGAAGGGGCCTAAGTGTTTTGACAGCTAGCAAAGTAATTTTTACATGTTATCCATTACATATATTACATTTAAACTACTTATGGTATTTTTTTTATCCATGAATACAATACTTCTAAATAATTTATGAAATGTCAAGCCATTATTAAAAACACATATTGAACAACAAATCATTGTAAATAAAAACATAGATTATTATGGACAGAGAACTTGTATTCTGGACATAGAATTAGTACATATTTGCCACCATTTTATACCTTTCCTCTGGGAGACACCGAAGGGGAGTTCCAAGGAACAAGTGCGCCAACTTTGCAAGACTACAAGAATTGGGTGGGATCTGGGAGTTTGGCCTACTCTTCCGGGAGTCCAGGAGAACTGCTTGAAATTAGGGAGTCTCCCTGACATTTCGGGAGAGTAGGCAAGAATGACTTAGTATAACTGTGAATCTTACACCGATCAGCCATAACATTAAAATTACTGACAAGTGAATAACATTGATTAGGCAGCAAGTGAACAGTCAGGAAAAATGGGCAAGAGTAAGGATCTGAGAGACTTTGAAAAGGGACAAATTGTGATGGCATCTCCAAATAAGCAGGGGGTATATTTACTAAAACTGCGGGTTTGAAAAAGTGGAGATGTTGCCTACAGCAACCAATCAGATTCTAGCTATCATTTATTTACATTCTACAAAATGACAGCTAGAATTTGATTGGCTACTAACAAAACAAAATCAAAGCAACATCTCCACTTTTTCAAACCCACAGTTTAGTGTTTAGTAAATATACCCCCAGGTCTTGTGGGGTGTTCCTGATATGCAGTGGTTAGTACCTACCAAAAGAGGTCCAAGGGAGGACAACCGACAGTAGCTTTGGCGCCCAAGGCTCAATGATGGGCATGGGGAGTGAAGTCTAGCCCGACTGGTCCAATTCCACAGAAGAGCTACTGTAGCACTAATACCTGAAAAAGTTAATGCTGGCTATGATAGAAAGGTGTCGGAACACACAGAGCGTCGCAGCTTGCTGCGCATGGGGCTGCGTAGCTGCGGACTGGTCAAAGTGCTCATGCTGACCCATGCCCACCACTGAAAGTGCCTACAATCGGTGAGTGCCAGAACTGGATCATGGAGCAATGGAGAAGGTGGCCAGGTCTGATGGATCATGTTTTCTTTTACATCATGTGGCCTGCCGAGTGCATGTGCATCATATACCTGGGGAAGAGATGGCACCAGGATACATTATGGGGAGAAGGCAAGCCGGCGGAGGCAGAGTAATGTTCTGGCACTGTTCTGCTGGGAAACCTTGGGTCCTGCCATTCATGTGGTTGTTACTTTGACACTGACCACCTACCTAAACATTATTGCAGACCAAGTACATCTGTTCATTACAATGGTATTCCTTGATGGCAAGGGCTTCAGTCAGCAGGATAATGCACCCTGCCTGACACACTGCAAAAATTGTTCAGGAATGGTTTGAGGAACATCTCAAAGAGTTCAAGAGGATGACTTGGCCTTCAAATTCCCCAGATCTCAACATCAATCATGCATCTGTGGGATTTGCTGAAAAAACAAGTCCGAGCCATGGAGGCCCCACCTCTCAATTTACAGGATTTAAAGGATCTGCTGCTAACATCTTGATGCCAGATACCACAGAACACCTCAAGGTCTTGTGGAGTCCATACCTTGATGGGTCAGAGCTGTTTTGGTGGCACAAGGGGGACCTAGACAATATTAGGCTGGTGGTTTTAATGTTGTGACTGACTGGTGTGTGTCTTCATAAACAGGCGGCCAAAGTAGAGGTGGGCCATGTATACAACAATGCATTTGCCTTGCAGTGCACTTGAATGTTGCATTGCTATAACAGTCTCACCTGTCCACAAAAAATTAGTTACACAAATAGGAGCAAAAGTGATGTAGGTAATAAGCAATGGACATCCATGTATATGAAGTGCAGTTTCATATTCATGTGAGGAGCTATCGCAGATAGGGCTGTGTTGACCATAAGAAAAGAGAGAGGCATGGCAGATATTACATAATCTGCCTTTTTGCTCTGCTTCTGTAGGCTACATGTAGGAGAACAGTTGGTTTTCAGGTGCGCACTAAGTGGGTTTTAGTTGCCAAGGAGCCGCCTCAAACTTGTACACAAAGGGGTACTGCAAGTGAAGAGTGAAGAGAGAGGTGCTATATGCTATATGAAAGAAATTTCCCTGGGCACTGCATTTTCCTGTGTGTAGAAAGGGAGAGATTATCAAGTCTCTCCTATGTGATCAGGAGATGTCCAGCATACAGCTAATACCACTTTCATACTGCCGCCCCGGCAATATCCCGGTTGTTAACCCGGGATATTGCCGGGGCACAGGGCAGTATAGATAAGAAGATTCCCGGGTCGGGCGGGTTCATACTGCACCTGCCCGACCCGGGTTTTAAAAAAAAAAAAAAGTGTAAAAAAAGATTTTAATTAAAAAAAAATATATAACAAATGTTTACTTTACTTATTTTCAGCCAGCGGTGTCTCCGGTGCGTTGCCGGCTGTCAGGGGGACCTCTGGGTTCTACAATGACGTCATTGTAGAACCCAGAGGTCCCCCTGACAGCCGGCAACGCACCGGAGACACCGCTGGCTGAAAATAAGTTAAGTAAACATTTGTTATGTATTTTTTATTAATTAAAATCTTTTTTTTTTACTTCCCCATTTTTTTTTTTTACAGTATGAATGGTGAGACCCGGGAATTACACGGGTTGCACCATTCATAATGCAGGCGAGCGGGGTCCAACCCAGGAATTACCCCTCGCAAAATCCCAGGTCTAAGTCCCGGGATTTTAGACCCGGGATTTTGTGGTTGGACTATTCATACTGCACCAAGACCCGGGTTTTTCAGCGTGCCTCTGCAAAAACCTAGGTTTTTGGTGCAGTATGAATGGGGTATAAGAAAGGAGGGGATATGTAGCTGTTTGTCCAAAGGAGAAAGAGGGTGAGTAGTATTAGTCTGTCTCCCATTCTTGTCCAGGCTGTGAGGTTGTCTCCCAGTTCTGTCACAGTGGCAATCCACCATCAAGAACGGTATATCAATTATGTAAAAATTTTATTTAGTACCTATTATTTACTGTCCATTTGGACCAAATGGATTCTTACCAAGAAACTGATTACTTTAATTTTATGGACTTAGTTTGTGAATCTCTTCTTTCAGTGTTACTTGTGCTGTGCTATATAATTAAGTATATATAACTTACCTTGTCATATGATTCTTTTTTTGGCCTACCGAATGTGCTGTTACTTGACCAGGTGTTGGGAATTAGAATTTTTGCACTTCTAATAAAAAGTCTGTTTTCTGTAGCTTGCAACATGTAGACAGAAGCATCAATCACCATTTTCTGTAAATACATTTAGAAAACAAAATAGTATTGTTATAGCTGATTCTATACCCTGTTATTGAAAATATTACAGGATAAATGATGTAACACAAATGGAAGGAATTTAATCAGTGAGTATATATGGACTGACAGATCAGTCAGATATAATAAAATATTGTAGCCTCTGACCACAGACACATACACTAATTAGCACTTATAAAATATAAACAATAATATATTAAGAAGTAATACCCTCAACATGTAAACAAATATGTATTTAACAGATAAACACATACATATTTAAAACACATATGCATACCTGTATGCATACTCATAACACCATTTCAAACAAAATTCACCATTTAAATATATAAACAATTATATACTTATATACTTACATTTAAAAATTATGTTATTTTTTAACATTCCTATGGCAACATATATAAGATGTCTATTCATATGATATATGTTATAATGACAATAATGTACTTACTTTTATGTTTCCAATTAACTTTGCATTTTCAGGAATCTTTGGGCTTATTGAAATAACAATGTCTTCATATCCATTATCTTTCAGCTTCACCAAGGAGTCTCTAGCTGAATGTGTAACTTGAAATATAGAAATGAGAACAAATATCCCAACAATCTTCATTGTAGTCTCTCCAGGTCCGTCAGCTTTTGTGGCTGTTCTTCTTTATACAAGTTTCTGTACAGTCAACCCCTGTTGAAGTGCACATACAATGTTATCTTTAGTAGTTTTCTTTGCCCTTAGCCTGTGATTGGTCAACAGTTTCACAATTGCTTTATGTACAAATTTCTCCACACACATTGCATGTGGTTGCACAACCAAACAATAACTATGAATCAGTTATTGTTGATATTAAAACTATTTAAGTAAACTGTTACCTGATGTTTAAAATAAAAGAAAGACAGATATATATAGTTATAGACAGGGGTTTAGCATATAAATAGACCTCTTACTGCTTGAGAGAGTCTGATAAGTGTAAATATAATTTCTAAACCATAAGAAAGCAAAAACATGAATAATAAAGTTTGCAAATGATCTTATTTGCAATTGGCAAATACAATTTTTAAAATTGGAAACTTTCCGAGTGGACATTGTCTGTAGGTGTTGTTCTTTGGTTGTTTTAAATATTTTAAGTAGTTTCCTGTCTTGAATTGTGAGAGTCTAAATTGATTTCATAAATGTTGCAGAAATTGTTAACCATGCTTTTACAATACATCTTTTAACATGATTGCTTCATTATACAGTTAAAGATATTGTGCCATGATAAATTGACAAAATAACTACATGTTATAATTTCATGTTGCTTACTCACTGTGTTAAGGCAATACATATTGAGAAATAGCTATAGGCATAATAGATCTGGGGGTAAATGTACGAATCTCCGGATTCTTCATCTCTGGCGTGTTCAGCCTCTTCAGCGCTTAAATTTAAAGCGGCGCTGCATTGTAAAGGGAAGTTTCCCTTTACAATGCAGCGCCGCTTTAAATTTAAGTGCTGAAGAGGCTGAACACGCCGGAGATGAAGAATCCGGAGATTCATACATTTACCCCCTGGAGGATATGTCTTGATGTAAATTCAGATATTTAACACCCCTTTTAACACTCCCCCCCCCCAAAAAAAAAGAAATCGCTGGTGAAATTTTTTTGTTTTTAAATCACTTTGAAAAAAATTGGTTACAAGACTTTATGGTGCCAGGGGCCTCGAGGCAGGTCGGGCCCCAGTAATTTGTACCTGCCCCACCCCCCTCTCGGCACCCCTGGATACATTTGAAAAACAAGTAGCTCAGAGATGGCCAGAGTTTAAATCGTGCGCTTGAATTTGGCACGCCCTTACTGTACATTGACTACGGTCAAATGCCCCTTCCCCGCCTCAATCCCTCCCTGAAATCGCGGGCGGATCTAGAAGACGATGTACTTTTTGTTTCACATTACTGAAAACACACTTGTTTAAAAAATAAAAAACAACTGTTTGCTAGGAACATTTGTAAAATGAAATATGTGTCTAAAACATAAACATGGTACGAAAGGTAAGGCAATTTAAAACATTTTAAATAAACAAACTGCACAAAAAAACATGTAAAAACAAACATTTTAATGGCATTTTCTAACTTGGGTAGATTAAACGAATGTTAGAAATTAATGCTATATTACAGAAATAAAACGTGCACATTTACACGCAAAACGGGGAACAGCACCATATGAAAACATTTGTTACATTCATTTTTCAGAAAATCAGGAGAAAAATAGACAAGTATATACATCGATCAGCCACAACATTAAAACCACTGGCAAGTGAAATAAATAACACTGATTATATTATAACAATGGAACATGTCAAGGGGTGGGATATATTAGGCAGCAAGTGAATAGTCAGGTCATGAAGGTGATGTGTTGGAAGCAGTTAAAATGGGCAAGGATCTGAGCGACTTTGACAAGGGCCAAATTGTGATGCTAGACAACTGGGTCACAGCATCTCCAAAACTGCAGGTCTTGTGGGGTGTTCCAGGTATGCAGTGATTAGTACCTACCAAAACGAAGGACAACCGGTGAAATGGCGACAGGATCATGGGTGCCTACGGCTCATTGATGTGAGTGGGGAGCGAAGGCTAGCCCTTCTGGTCCAATCCCACAAAATAGCTACTGTAGCACAAATTGCTGGAACAGATAATGCTAGAAAGGTGTCAGAACACACAGTGCATCGCAGCGTGCTGCATATTGGGCTGCATAGCTGCAGACTGGTCAGAGTGACCCCTGCCCACCCCCGAAAGCACCTAAAATGGGCACATGAGCACCAGAAATGAACCATGGAGCAATGGAAAGGTGGCCTGGTCTCATGAATCGCATTTTTTTTTACATCATGTGGACAGCTGGGTACATGTGCATCATTTAACTTGGGAACAGATGGCACCAGGATGCACTATGGGTAGAAGGCAAGTCTGCGGAGGAAGTGTGATTTTCTGGGCAACGTTCTGCTGGGAAACCTTGGGTCCTGCCATTTTTGTGGATGTTACTTTGACAAGTAGCACCTACCTAAACATTGTTGCAAACCAATTACACCCCTTCATGGCAACAGTATTCCCTCATGGCAGGAGCCTTTTTCAACATGATAATGCACCCTGCCACACTCCAAAAATTGTTCAGGAATGGTTCGTGGAACATGACAAATGGTTCAAAGTGTTGACTTGGCCTCCAAATTCCCCAGATCTCAATTTGATCGAGCAGATGTGGAATGTGCTGGAAAAACAAGTCCAAGCCATGGAGGCCCCACCTCGCAAATTACAGGATCTGCTGCTATTATCTTGGTGCCAGATACCACAGGACACCTTCAGAGGCCTTGTGGAGTCCATGCCTCTACGGGTCAGAGCTGTTTTGGCAGCACAAGGTAACCTACACAATAATAGGCAGGTGGTTTTAATGCTGCGGCTGATCGGTGTGTGTGTGTATATATATATATATATATATATATATATATATACCCAAAGCCTGAATTTTTATTGAAATGTACTATGCATCAAACTATCATACTGTCATACTTTTTATATAATAATATAACAACTAAAGATGCCACAAGGGTAAGTGTGCAGGTTTCATATGGGTGGTGGACCTGTCACCATTACATTTCAGCATATGTTTATGTCACCTGTATGTGAATATATTATAATTTCAATGTATATATGTAAAGCTTGTAGACAGACATTATGGAGTACATACTACAAATCCTGCCTTGGAAAGGTGAGTTCAACCCAGGGCTATTCCAGCTAGAAAAGTACTGGCGTTCATTGGGCTCAATTGGTCCCATGCTTAAACACTGAAGTGAAGGTGGAAGAATCATCCCGTTACATGGAACCTTCTTGGAATGTAATTGTTCCTCTGTGATGAGATGAGTGTTCCTTTTTCACTTCTCCTATGTTAGCACTAGAGCGAATGAGCTCTTTAACACCAGCCTTACATTGCTAAAAATGAGCCAGAGTAAGTATTTTTTTTTATTGTAAACAGCCTGTTCAGTATTTCAATCACCACTGTACCTGCCCATGTGCAAGATAATTATTTGTGTAATTATATTAATATTATTATTACAATTATTACAGTTAGCTATAATTAACTACCAGGCTTAAGTTGTGCTGAAACACACAGGGACACACTTTCAGCACTTCTTCTAGCCAAGTAATATATGAAGAATATTTTTAATGTCCTCTCAGCATATGGCATAAACTTTGCAGTGGCACTTCTTGTTTATCTGAGTTCCACTTATGTTTTTTATCCACAAATAAATCACTGTTTATAAGAGAAAACTATTGAAAAGAACTGCAGAAAATAATTATAAACTCCATGGGGATGATAATGATAATGCAGAATTTTTAAAAATATATATATGCCATCTATATAATATATGGAGGTAGCTGCTATGTGCTACTAAAGACTGTGGCAAAAAGTCTGTAGGAGTTAAAACTGTAATTATAGTCATTAAACAATGTACACATTAAAAGTAAAATAGTTTTAAGGAGATCAGATAACGAATAATATTAATAGCACAGTGATCTTGCACTATGGTGAAACACTTCATTCTTTAAGACGCTTACCTCAACAAGGCTCCTTCTGAAGCTGCAGTATAGAGCACAGACTAGCTCTCAGTCCTTAACAGGGTTATATATCTGCCTACAAGTTACAACTAGCAGCCTGCATTCCTGAAGTACACTCCCCCTTTCTGTATCTTCATCCTGTCAGTGGGGTGAGGGCAACTCCCCTGTAAAAATAGCATCTAGTTAAAAGTTTATCTCATGTTGGAGTGAATTAATGATCAGTTAGACCCTGTTACAGCCCCGTTTCCAGATAGAAGCAAAAAATAAAAAAAAATCCTAAAATTATTTTTGTTTTATTGAATGAATCTATTATAGGGCAACAAAATATTGGTGTGTAAAAATGTGACAAAAAATATTGTTGCCCCCCCTTATGAAAAAAAAAAGTTTTGTCATTTGAGAGTAGTAGTTTGCAGAAATGAGCCAAAAATTCACATTTCACACAACTATTTTCTCAGTTTTGGATTTTATGTGACATGAAGCCACTTCAAGGATTTTGTTTATAAAGTGTGTATTAGTATTAACCTTTATTTAAATAACACCAACATATCATACTGCATTTTGCAGTGAACTTAATCATTCACATCTCTCCCTGCCCAGTGGAGCTTAAAGTCTGAATTATTCAACACACAAATTCTAATTTAAACTACCAGTATGTATTCGGAATGTGGGAGGAAACCCACTCAAACATGCAGAGGAAATGCAAACTCCACACAGACCATTTCAGAATATAACCCATGTCCCTAGTGCTGCAGTGCAAAGCTAACCATTGTGCCACAAA
Source organism: Mixophyes fleayi (assembly GCF_038048845.1). NCBI lineage: Eukaryota > Metazoa > Chordata > Amphibia > Anura > Limnodynastidae > Mixophyes > Mixophyes fleayi. The sequence goes on from NC_134409.1 coordinate 41,995,792, forward strand.
GGTTATAGTCAATATATACCCATATATATATATATATATATATATATATATATATATATATATATAAATCCTCCTATGACTTAATTTATTTTACAGAACATTTCTACAAAAATATAATACCATGCAAATCCTAGTTATAAGAAATATATATTTTCCCTTACAGATTATATTTACCAGCATATGAAAGTGTCATATACAATTGTGAGCTATAATTTTTTTTTTGCTTTTATGGTGGAAACGTTGCAAATAAATCACAACTTCAGTAAGTTGGGGCTTTTGTTGTCAAATAAAACTAGAGTACTGTTATTGATGACAGATGCTTCATTTAAAGATTAAACCAATATAGGTGTAACATACCCTCCAATTGTACTGTTTTGACCAGTACAGTACAGTTTTCATTGCCAAGACCTCATGTGCCATCTTGTACTGTTTTACAGGAGCTTCACCGGACCACACTCACACCCAGCCATCCCTACACAACTTACTTTGCTAATACACACCCTTTGTAAGTATTGGCTGGTTGCACGATTGATGGGTTCTGTCTCCTTTATTTTGACTCACGTCAGAGGCAATCTTAGGATACTTGCGCTCTGCACAGTCCTGACGTGATTGCTGGAGCTCTGCAACTGCCTCACACGTGCAGCCCAAGCATCCTGCCGAGTGCAACGGCAGGAAAACAGAGGTAAGGCAGAGAAATATCTTTGTTGGAAGGAGACTGTGGGAGTAATAATTAGGGTGCAGACGGAATGTCGTCAATGAACACATCGACACAGTTAAAAGATCGAAATTCAGAATGTAGACAGTTCCAGTAGCCCGACAGGGTCAAAATGTCAACATTGTGAATGTTGGCAGATTTTAAAGTCAACAGTTACAATGTCGACATAAAGCATTAGATAGTAAAAAAAACAACAAAAAGCAAAGGAAATAAATGTTACATTTTTGTTTTGCTGTTATCAGCACTAAGCTTTGTGATCAAACTTCCCCCCCCCCCCCCCCCAGGTGTACCCAGCCATGTGCTGAAAGCACTAGGGCTCTTCTCACACCCTGGGCTGTAGGTGTAGGGTAGTAAGAAAGAATTTAAAGGAAAAAAAGAAATTGTCCATAGTGCACTACAGGTACCAGCTGGGCCAGGCTGCCATTTAGTTTCTGGGCATGCTGGCACTTGTAGTAAGACGCACACCAGCATGCCGATGGCTGCCAGGGCATGCTAACAGTTGGGGAACCACAAGTGCCAGCATGTCCTGACACCAGGACCCGTTGGGACCTGTCGTGCACCAAAGAAAAATGTAAAGAAAATACAGACACCATTGTAAACATTACTTTCATTAAAATAAAACACCCCAAACATCCCTCAGTCACCCTGTTTAGTGTTCATTTACATTCACGGTCTTCATCTGTAATAGATCCAACGATCCTTGCTTGCAAAATAAAAAAACAAATACATCTATGGTCTTCATCTGTAATACATCCATGGATTCCTTGCAAAATGAAAAACCCTTCTAGACGGCCGCAAAACTAGCTCCTGAAAGTGGAGGATTTCCCACGGCTTGAACTCAAGTGCTGAGTTCAAGCTGTGGGCTATCCCCATGCTATAAATAGGATCAGTGCCACTAAGAGCTCCAAACTGTGCATGCTATCAAGTATGGTATGTGTGTATCTTTTTTTAGCTGTAAAATGTTGGAGACACTGGTGGGTTTTTGAGATTCATGGGTAACATTTTATTTACCTCTGCAAACAAGCCATAGGCGAAATTGCTTCTGTGAACACTTTGTACATGACAGCCCTTTGAGTCAATGCCCATTGAAATGTTTAGAGCATGATGTTTGGCAGTGCTGAGGCAGAATCCCACTTTATGACAGAGTGTTTGTCCTCATTTAAGCTCATGTGTGTGTAGGATGGTAAGTTTCTTCTCAGTGTGTAAAGTGCTTTAGTGACAGCCTCATAGAAGCAAAGAGAAAGGGAAAGTTTTAGGTTACTCCATATGGACAATATGCAAATAAGTTCCTAGACTTCACAAATCACTTCTGGGAAATACCATTTATATAGCAGCTGTTTAAGTCAATGGGTATTCAGAGCTTAGCTTAAATGCTGAGAAGGAAACCCAAAGGCAAAAAGTACAAATACACTTGTATGTGTTTTTAAGGTAGAGGTTTTTCTGTCTCCGATGGCTGGATAGTACCCTGTGTAGTCATGGGGCTGTGTAAAATTGCATTCAGGCAGTGCCATGTGACCGAAGCATACACATAGTCTTTCCTAAGAACAGATATCACTGGTATGTGACCTAAAGTGTCTCTTAGCCTGTGTTAAACAAAGTACATGTTATCATCATCATTGTTTATTTATACATGACTCAGATTCCGTAATCTTACAGATGTGATATCATGAATACAAAAAACATGATAACAAATGCATGAATACAATTAAGCATATTAACACTTGCATGAATAGCAATGAGCTAGCAACAACAACAAGAATGAATACAACTACTAATTCCATGTGCGTGATTGCATAAACACAGAAGTTTCAACATAAGACATGACATCAAGGTCATACTAGGTAGACAGACATGAGACATAGGGTAGAGAGGACCCTGCCCGTGAAAGCTTGCAATCTAGATCATCGATATAATGATAGATATATACCTCCCAAAATTCCACAATGACAAATGAGGCTGAATAGGACGAATGCACTTAAAGGGCGACAGGGTTTGTAGTAAGCTGAACACTGACCTGAAGGTGTTAACATGGGTTGGCCCGACCAATGTGTAATCCAGTGGGAGGGACCTTGATTGTTATAGGAGGCTGCACTTCCTGTCTGGTTCATTCCACAGCACGAGATCCCACCCACCCACTCCTTTGGTAGGGTATGTTCGATGATGTTGCGGTAGGAAGGCACTGTGTTCAGCGGCTGATTTGTGGGCGCATTGGTAGTTGTCGTAGGTCACTGCCCCCCGTTGAGGAACCAGTAACTCCCTTTTTGGCCCTTCGGTGAGGAGGGTCCCTGTTCGACTCGGTGAGGGAGGGCAGAGTGAGTTTTCAAAGGGGCAGTCACTCTGACGCCAACTCAGCGCAAAATTTATGTTGGGATTTGTTCCCTGTGGTGGTGGACGTACGGCGGTTTGCGCCAGTCCACTCGTGATAGTGTTTGTCAGCTTGAGAGTTGTTTCGCAGTGCCCTTTCTCCGCCACCATAGGTCTAGTTTAAATTAAAATCATAATAAAAGTTCTGGCAATTTTTTATAACTTATTCAAGTCTCCGTGTCTTTATTTGCATGCAGAGGGTTTTTAGAATTATAAGGTTGATGTAAGGTTTACGAAACATACACGTGAGCCCTTTATTAAAATTTGTGACAAAATAGGCTATGCTCCGGATTTGTCGAATTATATATGTGATGCCCACAATTAGCTATGGACGTGCCATCTGTTCAGTAAGCCACAGTCATGTTGCCCACAGGAAATCGGGAGTGTTCCGCAGTCATGCTCAATATAACTGCACTTTATTCAAAGGGTGTGGGCAATATCATTCTGAGATTTATTGAGAAGGGAGTGCACAGTCGTTAACACAGTCCAAAGAAAAGGCCACTTAACTCATGTTTGTGATACACCTTTGTAGTTACTGATTGGGCACAAGCAAACAGGCTGCAGTGATGGAAGAATAAGTGGTGTACTTTGCCATGTATGATTATGTTGTTTTCTTCTTCGCCTAATTATTAGGTATTCTTGAATATATTTCACAAATACAGATTTACTGTTATGATCCAATTACATCTCAGTAAGATACAATTTTTTATAGAAGTGTTTCATTTCCAGTAAACCTTAAGAACAAAATAATTATGCAAGGTATATGTGGCAACATGGTTCAGGAAAAAACTAGACTTTAAATACATGGACATGCTCTCAGGGAAACTGAAAGGAAAACTAGCACATGACTCAGTGCTGGGAAATTCCAATCCTGTGTAATCACGAACACACATTAATTGTGCTTGAACATCCAGCAAACGACTTTTAAAGGATTTTTTTAAGGAAAGACAGTCGCAGACTGTTATGAGAAATGTTGTTTAATCTGTGGACCACTGATTTAGTGGGCGCTAATAGACATTTCTTTATTTGAACAAAATCTTGGGTTAGGAGCATGAAGATAAACTTCTACTTAATGTTAAAAACAATTATATAAAGATATATAAATATATATTATAAATATATATTATTATTATTATTTTTATTATTATTAATTTTTATTTATAGGGCGCCACAAGGTGTCCGTAGCGCCGTACAGGGACAAACGAGTTACAGTACAAGGTGAGAGAGCACAGTACAGTAAACAGTAAGCACAGTAACTCAGTAAGCTCAATGCACAGCTAGAGAGGGCGGGGGAAGGGGGAGGGAGGATCCGCAAACAACGGAGCCCAAGACAGAGCCGTAACTTAGAATTCTAGCGCCCGGGGCGAGAAAGACAAATGCCGCCCCCCTAGCCCTCAATTTTAACCAAATTAACCTAAAATGTTCCTAAATTGCACCCCCCTTTAGCATTGCGCCCTGGGCGGTCGCCCCTGTCGCACAGCCCTAGTTACGGCCCTGGCCCAAGAAGGAGGGCGAGGAAGACAGGGAGACCCCCCAGAGGGGACGGGGCGGTGAAGGGTCCTCGAGGAGGAGGGCTAAGTAGCTGGAGAGCAGAGTTAGGAGTGGTGGAAACAGGAGGAGAGATGGCCCTTCTCAGAGGAGCGTACAATCTAAGGGGAGGGGTGGACAGACAGAGAGACACAGGGGAGAGAGGGAGAGTAGGGGGACGGAGGCAGAAGATAAGGTAGGAAGTTAAGTGAGAGACTGAAAGGCTTTAAGAAAAAGGTGAGTTTTTAAAGCCCGTTTGAAACTGGACAGATTGGGGGAAGTTCTGATGGAGGGAGGGAGCTTGTTCCAGTGGAGGAGGGCAGCGCGGGCAAAGTCTTGGATACGCGCGTGGGAGGAGGTAATAAGGGGGGAAGAGAGGCGACGGTCAGAGGCAGAACGGAGAGGGCGGGATGGAGTGTGAGTAGAGAGGAGGGTGGAGATGTAGGGCGCAGTGGAGTTGGCGAGGGCATACTAGGTAGACAGACATATGTGAGGAGTTTAAAGAGGATTCTGAAGGGGAATGGGAGCCAGTGGAGGGCTAGGTAGAGGGGGGAGACAGAAGAGGAGCGGCGAAAAAGGAAAATAAGTCTAGCAGCAGCGTTAAGAACAGATTGAGAGCGAGATATTATTATATATGAAACAATATTATAGCAGTTTAATATGGAAAAAGATATTTGCAATAATAGTAATAAAATTATGTATCTAAAATAAACTGTTAGAAAATGGTTTTTTTCCCCATGTATCTTTTAACAGTTTTCATTTATTTAGTATGCTTTAAATGATGTACCTTGCATTGCTTTTAGATTAAATAGTTGAAACTCCACATCTCTACAAAAACTGCAACATGTGCACATCTATACACAGGAGGTGGAACAGCACAATAGGAAAATATTTGTTACATGCCTTTTTCACCCGGTGAAAACAGAAAGATGGGAATACACCCTTAGGCTGCACTTTTCTTGTAGTGTACCATGCATGCTACTATCATAGTGTCAGATAATGTAACAGATGCAATGGAGGCAAGTGTGCTTGTCACAGGTGAGGTAAACTTGTCACCATTACTGTCACGAAGAGCACTCACTTGAGCCTGCGTGACGCCTGTGACACAGAGTTAACCAAAAACCAACCACCTGGTCTGTCTAAAATGATTAAATCCTTCGCTATCTATGCCACACACTCACTTTGCGGTACTAACTATGCCACCATCAAGGTTGTTTTTATTAGGAGCTGACACTTCAGTTCTCCCTAAAATTAATCTAGCACAATTTACTTTTTGATCAGAGTTAACATAAACCACAAATGTTCTCCTCGTTTCAGTTATGTAGCGTCTTGACCAAACTGTTGCGTGTATTCGTTAGAACACAGAGACTTGAACTTATTAAGTGTAATTTAATATGGAAAATACATCCACAATGCTTAAGATAAACAGGTAATAAAAGGCATACAAATATAATGCAATTGTTTCTTATAAAATAAAAAGGATAAAACACAGAATTGATAACTCACTTATAATCAAGTTTATGGTGCTGTGAGAAGCAGGTAAAATGGGACACTCTTCAATCAGATTGACTCCCTAAAAGTGAACACGTTCTAACAGTCACAGTGCAGGTTTAACTCCACGCTGCAGGGCCCACAGCCCCCTTACTGTGATGTTAGAACAACATGGTCTGTGTGAATGCAAATTAGGGTTTTATGACTCTGCTGTAGAAACACCTTTGAATCAGGTTTTTGTTACCCTGTCCTAACTTTTCACCAGTATGACTTACAAACATGATTTTACCTCCACAAAATATGTCATAAGTTCCCCTTCATCTGCAACCACACATGCCTCTGGTAAGTATGATATTGGAGAAAATGATATGATATTTTCCTGTGACCCTATTCAGCTTGAATTTGTCATTAACATATAACCCTGTCTCTGCAGTCAGCATGTCTGGGGCCTCCAGACATGCCGACCTCCAACAGTGACTGTTTTCAGGTTGCCCTTCCAGCCCCCTTATGGTCCAGCCACACACAGGACAGCTGGTGAAGATTGCAGGGAAAGTACCCTCCCAAAGGAGGGTGAAGTGGTCTTCTTTTCTGGACAGGCGGTACTAATGTGCCCCTCCTGGTTGCACACAAAACACCAGCGGGTGTCTCCCAAAACAGGCTTTGCCCCAACCCTCCCAAAAGATGAAGAAACAGTGGGTGATGGTGTTATGGGGGGTGGTGTTGATCATCCTGGTCGTCCCCCTTTCCAGGCAGACTTCTCTGGCACAAAAGTCCCTCTTTTAGCTGAAGGTGCCCGGGTGACAGTGTACGTGTCAGCCAGTCTAGCTGCTTCCACAGATGATTCAGGTTTACAATCCACTACCCATTCCTTCACATCAGCTGGGCACAAATTTAAAAACTGCTCCAGGATCATTAAATCTTTCATAGCATCAAACGTGGTGATCTTTAATCCTCCAATCCACTGTTTGAAAGAAGTCGAGAGTTGGGCCACAAGTCTTGAATAGGTGTCAGAGGCACTGGTTTTAAATCTCGGAATTTCTGCCTATGCGCCTCTGGCGTGATATTAAAACGCTGCAACAGAGCACTTTTGATTGCCTCATAATCTCCGTCCATCTCAGGTGGAAGATCTGCAAAGGCCTCTAATGCTATCCCTCGCAAACCAGGGTTTAAATACTGCGTCCACTGATCTTTGTGCAGTCCATACTGTCGGCATGTCTTTTCAAATCCTCGCAAAAAAAGCATCCAAATCCCCGTCTTTTTCCAATACAGGGAAATTCTCTGGACGGGGTTTGCTGATACCAGCCTCTCTGGCTGCTGGCTGGCGTTGGAGCTTGGCAAGCTCCAGCTCGTATCTCCTCTCTGCCTCTCGCTCGGCAGCTTCTCTTTCTGCCTGGCGCTCCGCTGCCTCTATAGCAGCGCGCCTCTCTGTTGCCTCAATAGCAGCATGCCTCTTTGCTGCCTGACAGTCAGCAGCTTCCTTCTCTTGGAACTGCTGTATAAGTTGCATTTTAGTTGTAATGTCCGCTGCGCCCAAATATTTTAGGGCAATTTGCAAATAAACGTCCATAGCAGTGTCCACACATGAACTATTAGAATCATCCGAAATTAACAGTCCACTGTTTGAAGCAATATCCACAGTCAGGTCCGCTTCTGAAACCGGGCTGTGCGCTTCCTGGACACAGCTATGACTTGCTCCTGATCTCTCTGCACGAGAGCTTCAATCAATTGCTCCTTGCTTTTGCCATGGCTGGGAATTCCATTTTCCTCACATTGGGGAATGAGCGCATCCTTGGCCATACGTTTATATGCAGTAGCCATCTCCTTACAGTATAATGCCAAACCCAAATAAAAAAAAGATAAGAAAAACAAGAAAGGAGGGGAAAGAAAAAAATTGCTGTATGTCTTATAATATTTTAAGCATTAAGTTCAGTCTCTGGTGAATTAGTCTGTATTTCCTCTCTCAGGAAGCGCACAACCCTAACTCACTTAAGTTCTAAAAAAATTATCCCACAAGCTTGCCACCAATTTGTCACGAACAGCACTCACCTGAGCCTGCGTGACGCGTGTGTGGCACAGGGTAAACCAAAAAACAACCACTTGGTCTATGCCACACTCTAGCTTCCTCTGGTAATTATGATATTGGAGAAAATTATATGATATTTTCCTGTGACCCTATTCAGCTTGAATTTGTCATTAACATATAACCCTGTCTCTCTGCAGTCGACATGTCTGGGGCCTCCCAAACATGTGTTAGATTTCATTGTCTTGAAAGAGATATTTTCAAAGGCTTTCACGTTTGCGACCTGCCATAAATGATACAAGGTGCTACCATTACCTACCAGCCCCCTCTGGGTAGTTTAACATAAACAAAACACATTGATTTAAACCATACTTGCCACTCCCGAAATTAGGGTAGGTCTCCCGGACTCCCAGGAGAGCAGGCAAGCATCCCACATCACACAAAATTACGCGATTTGTGGTGAATCGTGTCATTTTGGCCCCACCCCCTCGACAAAAACGTCATTTTGTTGCGGGGTTGGGGCCAACATTGCCATTTTTGGAAAGATTGATGGCACTAATACATTTTGGATCCAAAATGGAACAATCCAGAAAATCCTTGGGTTCAATATTGTCAAAAGCTTGAGACAATGCATCAGCTTTCTTATTCTTTAGTCCAGGTTTAAATGTAACATGTAAGTTAAAACGTGAGATGAAAAGCGACCAAGGGGCTTGAAGAGGATTTAGGCATTGGGCAGATTGGAGATAAAGGAGATTATTGTGGTCTGTAAATACTGTAACAATATGTCGGGCTCCTTCCAACAAATAGCACCATTCGCTCAATGCTAATTTAATGGCCAGTAACTCTTTATCGCCTATGGAATAGTTCCTTTCTGCTGGTAGAAATTTACGGGAAAAGAAAACACAAAGATGGAGTTTCCCTTGAATGGACTTCTGTGAAAGAACGGCTCCAACTCCCATCGTAGATGCATCAACTTCAAGAAAAAACGGGAGGGAGAGGTCGTGTTGCTTTAGGACAGGACTTGTGCAGCTAATTATGCTGGTCTCCTCTTTTTGGCCTCTCTGTGCTTAAAAAACCCTTCATGTTGATCACATGGGCTGGTGGTAGTTTCTGTTTGAGCTAGTATGCGTTTGGATCCTGACCTGGTTTGTGTTTTTGTATTGTTATTTGATTTCACTGTCTTTTCCTTCCCCTGACCACTACTTATTCCTAGAGTTGCATTAACCTCTGCCAACTTTGACCTTGGCCTGTTATATGGATTGTGCATTAACCTCTCCCAGCCCTGACCTCAGTTTGTATTTTGGACTGTCCTGATATCCTCGCGTTTTTAACTACCTCTGTCCACACCATCGGCAGTATTGTATTTCATAAACTACTGCAAGTAGTATAAGACCTGGGGACAACCAAGTACTGTGTAACACACAGTTTCCTTATTCATACCACAAAATCAATTTGATTCTTTGCATAGAAAGATGTTTTAAAAATATACTTTGAAAATACAAATCTAAAGGAGATATAAGAAAATCAAATTAGTCATTCTCCTTAAATGCTATGTAAAGTGTCACACATAGGGCCATATGTTCCATTCAAAAATCAAGATGGCTTCTAATAATCTTCATTGCTCCAAAGATCACTATTGCTAGGTCTTAGTCATGTATGTCATTAACTATGTTACCTGCCAGGTCAAGTCATATGAAGGTGGTGTACAGGTGTGTTTATTTGGCCAATGATGGACCATGTGTGGTATAGGATAATTCAAATTAGAAGCTAACATGATGTGGATGTTTCTGTGTATGTCCAACAGATCGCCAATTCCCCCCCCCCCCCCCCCCCACTACCAGGATGAGGGCCAAAGTTTATCAAAATCACCAGTCCAACTTAGCAATCAACAGCAAGAGGCAGAGGATCCACAGGTGCTGGTTGAAGAACGTAAGTATAGGGTTGTTTTAATGTAGTAGACTTTTACAAATTGATTTTGACAGCAGAAAGATGTGGGCATCTGTAACAGTTTTCCACAGTGTACAATTGCAGGTTCCAGAGGGCATCCTAAGTACACTCAAAGGGGAACCTGGTCCCCCCCCCCCCCACTTCTTGTCTTGTGTGGAGCTGGCTGGTACAGCAGTTGCTGGCTGGAAAATTGTAGCCTGGAGAGTGAGACTCAGCTTAGCATCCTATTGGGAAAATTTCAAATATATATATATATATTACATATGTATATATATAAAAGGAGGAATAATAAGACTAAAGACAGAGAGTGAGAGTCTTGTTGAGGGAGACAAGGTAATAGCAGATCATCTTAATAATTATTTTTGCTCAGTGTTCACTACAGAAAACAATGGTCCCTTCCCCACTCTGAGTTGCAAGTATACTCAGAAAAATTAGGTAGATACAAGTACATTTACAGAGGAGAAGGTCCTAACAGAGCTCTCAAAACTGGGAATACATCCAAGGATACTAAAAGAGCTTAAAGGGGTGTTGGCAACACCATTAATAGAGTTATTCAATCAGTCACTAGCTACAGGAGTAGTTCCAGAGGACTGGAAAAGAGCGAATGTAGTCCCACTACACAAAGTGGAAGCAAGGAAGAGGCGAGCAACTACAGACCAGTGAGTCTTACATCAGTAGTAGGAAAATTTATGGAAACACTCTTAAAAGAAAGAGTTGTAGAATATCTCAAATCCAATAACAAACAGCATGGTTTTACTGGGAGGAGATCATGTAAAACAAATCTTATTGACTTTATTGACTGGGTGACTAAAGTAATAGATCAAGGAGGGGCTGTAGATATAGCTTATCTAGATTTTAGTAAGGCTTTTGACACTGTCCCACATCACAGACTGTTAAATAAACTTGAAAGCTTGGGATTGGATGCAAAGATGGTGGAATAGATAAGACCTTGGTTGCAGGATATAAAACAGAGTAATAGTACATGCACTACATTCACAGGAGGGAAAGGTTACCAGAGAAGTACCCCAAGTATCTGTACTTGGACCAGTGCTTTTTAATATCTTTATTGGAGACATTGCAAATGGTATTGAAGGGAAAGTATGCCTTTTTGCAGATATACAACAAGGTAGACCAGGAGGGGTAAAATGATTGATGATCTAGGTATACTAGAGGAATGGTCAAGAGAGTGCCAACTACGGTTTAATGGCAAAAAATGTAAATGTTTTGGGACTCAAAAACCCAAAGGATAAATATAGTATTAATGGCACTATAATGGAAACTAGGGAGAAAGGGATCTAGGAGTCACTATTTCACGTGACTTAAAGGCAGGTAAGCAATGTAACAAAGCAATGAGGAAGGCAAGTCAGATGCTTGGCTACATAGAGAGAGGAATCCGTAGCAGAAAGAAAGAAGTAATAATACCACTGTATAGGTCATTGGTACGGCTTCAGAACAAAGCCAAAAATAAAAAAGTTCCACAATAAGCCTTCAACATACACTTTTTAGTCTAGTCAAATTGTTTTGCAAAATACCATTGATGCCGCACATTAAAACTAGAAATGATAATGCACATTTAAAATATGATCAATAAAAAAAATAAACAACAAAAAACATTGATACTATATACCAGTGTTTGACTATATTACATACTTACATACATATATGCAGTATATAGAATGCAGCAAATATGCTATAGGATCCTCTATTTTATTAATCAGTAATGAAAATAATTACTGAAGCCTGCCTCTTATATTAAAGCTCCAATTATATATATATATATATATAATATATATTTATGTTGTGTGTCAAATCTAATTATAGCTTAGAGGCAGGCTTCAGTACTTAAGTAATGATTAATATAATATATAAAATAGCGGATTCAATAACATTTTTGCTGCTTCAACTGATAAAAACAATTCAATGCCACCTAGCTAACTTTCAGTTAATATAGTACCAGTGATAGGCTATACAGCTGCTGCGCGGTGCTGTTCAATGGGTTTAGCATTTTTACCAGGTTTTGCCTTTTCGTTCATGGAGGTGGGAGGGAGGTGTAGCAATAGATTATATAATAACCTATTTATCAAGCACTATTAATAGATCATCATACAAATAGCTCTACACTATTTGTATGATTATCTATTCACACACATACACAAAAAAATTAGCTATTTTTTAACAATAAAAGTGAACAAGTTTATATTAAAAAACTTAACATACACTTACCTGAATAAAAGAGATTGTAATTTCTTTTTTTCCTTCTTGCTGTGCTTTCCTTACTCTTGTCTTCAGTATTGGCTGCAGGGGTGGGTGTTTGTCCTGCACTGCCTAAATAGGAGCCTCCTACTGTATTGGAAGCTCCCACTGTATTGGTGGGCAAGCCACCAGTATAAAAATGTATATGTATATATTTATTTATATATTTATTAATATTTCCCTACTTCATGGGAGCCTCCTAGTGAGATTGAGGCTCCCATGTATATGATTATGATTGGGGCTGCCCAATCATATCTAGAGGTCTGGTGCTGGGGGGAAGGAGCAGTGGCAGGGCTCAGGGTGTTAATCTGAAACCCTGGCCCTCAGTAATTTGCTGCTACAGGGCTCCCTTAGGCTATGGGAGGAGCGCTGTAGCACTGTCCACGGAGCGGTGCCGTCCACATATAGAGAATACTATCCACTGCACATGTTATGCGATGTGGCCACGTCATTCATTAATAAAATATTGTACTACAACTTGTAGTACAAGTTGTACCGCATTCACTAAGAGGCGGCCCAAAGGAGGTACCAGACCAACCGGCCTGGGGGGCATATGCCCTGCCCTCCAGCCCAGCCCGCCCCTGATGTGGGTGTTTATATGTATATATGTGTATATATGTGTTTATATACATATATATACACATATGTAATTTTACATATGCCTCAAATAAACTATATACCGTATTTTTTGCTCCATAAGACACACTTTTCCCCCCCAAAAAAGTGGGGGAAAAAGTGTGTGCGTCTTATGGAGCGAATACTACATTGCACATCACCTGAGGCTACAGGACGGCCTCCCGCTCTCAGCCTCCACAGATTTCCACCTGAACAAAAAGCTGCTGGAGTGCAAGAGATGGGTGAAGAGGTTATCCCTGAACCTGTTCCAGCGGCTGTCAAAAGGCACCGTCCGAGCCCGCGACCTCAGACCTCAACATACATTTCCGCTTGTCAGGTGACATTTCCTCGCTGACGGTATGTGCCAGCGGTTATTCCTCCGCGACGGCTTTCTGCTTCCTGAAGGAGCTGATCCGGGAGTTCTCCTCATCCTACAACAGCCCCGCTATTGCTCAGCCCAGAGTGCTGCCTTCCAGGAGAGACGGTAAGATCAAATATTGTGGATTTTGGAACCTCACCAACTACAAAAGACATAAGGCGTCCGAGGTGACAGTCGCTGTTAGCTGATACAGCAGAAGAGAAGATAACATTGTTACAAATAAGTGACCCATAGCTGTGTTCTAATAGATATTACAGCAGCAATTCAGTGATCTGTTATACAAGTTATACAAGTCTGAATGTACTGTGGTATTAGACAGTATTCCTGCGTATCCAAAACTGAATATAATTTACAAAAGAGGACCACTACTGGTGGTGTCAGTGATAACGACACATTGCACTGAGCGATGTATTCATTCTAGCTTGTAACCTTATGCATCCATCGTTTCCACACTGAAGCTGGCAGTGCACCGCCGTTTGAAGGAGCCCATCTTCGGTTCTTGTTCTCCTCCTCTAAAATCTAGGTGCGTCTTATGGTCAGGTGCGTCTTATGGAGCGAAAAATACGGTACTTCTGAATACTACTGTGTTCAGCGTAACATAAATCTTTGGCCCATTTTTCACTTAACATACCATTTGTGAACTCTACCGGGCTTGCAAAATGTATGCATGAAGTACACCCATAGTTAGCATTTCACCATATAGTAAGACTTAGTAAGAGTGCTTTTTCAACATTTTTTCTTTCCTCTTTTGCTATTGACGAAGAATTGATGTCACCACACCAGAGCCGCAGTTATAGACGGCCTCAAATCCAAGTGATTTTAGATCAAATTAAAAGAAAAGAAAAAATATACAAAAAACATAAATGGCAAAAAAGAAAAAAATTACATTATTTATTAAAGTTGTTGCAAAAATGTTATTAAGTTTTATTACGTTAATAAAATAGTTTATTTAGTTCCAAAAGTGTGTTTGTGTGTTTGATTCATGTTTAAAAAATAGATATTAAGGTATTTGAGGTGAAAAATTCTGGGGCCTTAACCCCTTAACCCTCAGCCAGCTGTACCCAGCTCTGTGATGATAGCAATGGGACTCTTCCCACACCCTCCTGAGTGGTGGGTGTGGGGAGTAACAGGGATTTAATTACATGTATATAAATACATTTCTGACCCAGGTCCACAGTTGGCCAGGATGCTAGTAAGTGTCTGTGATAGTGGCACCAGTGGCCTATGGCTATCAGAGCATGCTGGCACTTGTAAATCCCAAAGTGTCAGCATGCCCTGGCATCCATGAGTATACAGGTGCTTCTTGTACTACCCGTGCCACCAAAGTAGCATAAAAAAAAAATAACATGGAAACATATTTTAATGTAAATTACACCACTACACAACCCTCATTTACATAATATCTCTGTATTGTGTGGTAAATAACAAACAAGGGTAGTCAGTAAAAAAAACAACTGCTAAGAGCAATGTTCCTTTTCCCTATTTCCATTCAAATTCACTGTCATACATAGATCTAAGAAGTACCTAGCGGACAAATTATTTACTAATACAGGCGGAGTGGCACGGTACGCCATTGCCCATGTAATGTTAATCGTAAATGCTGTTGCTACCAAAGTCATTTAGCAGCATATGTAACGATCCGTGTCTTGTTGACTTCAGGAGTACGCAGCAGACATTTATGCGCGGAGTCACCTGGACACATGATACACCTAGTATGTGTGCTTTAATGACTCGGGCCCATTGAGAGCAGCAGCAGCAGCCTTGAGAAACCTGCAGGAGGCAGATCTGCATGTACATGAAAAATTTAAAGTGACAGACACAGTGGAGAAAGACTTCCATTTAATGGTCTGTTCATGTTATGTGTATAACAGAAACTGAAATGTCGGTTATTTGTGCACAGCAGCAGTGGGAAGCAGAGAACCACGTGGATGTGAGTGACAAATCCTGCTATGAAGTAATGCTTAAATAGTGTGCTTGCTGCATACATGAAGATTTAGGAGGAGTAAAACTTTGTCAGTGTTAAATGGATAACTCTGTGTTGGAATAACAGATGAGAGTAATAAAATGCATGGAGTTGATTCCTCTTTTCATGCACCCAATCCCCTTCTTTTTTAAAACTCTACCTACACTACATGGACAACAGTATCGCTTGACAATTACACCAACAGGTACTGTAATAACATTGTATCAAATTCATATACTTTACTATGGAGTAGATTCCGCTTATGCAGCGATAATAACTTCCACTCTTCTTGGAAGGCTTTCCCCAAGATGTTGGAATGTTTCTATAGGAATTTGTACCCATTCATTCTGTAGAGCATTTATGAGGTCAGGCACCGATGTTGGACGAGAAGGCCTGGCTCACATTCTTCATTCCAGTTCATCCCATAGGTGTTCGATGGGGTTGAGGTCAGGGCTCTGTGCGGGCCAGTCAAGGTCTTCCATTCCGAACTTATCAAACCATGTCTTTGTATTCCTTGCTTTGTGCACTGGGGCACAGTCATGTTGGAATAGAAAAGGGCCTTCCCCAAACTGTTGCCACAAAGTTGGAAGCATAGCATTGTCCAAAATGACTTAGTATGCCGAAGGATTAAGATTGCCCTTCTCTGGAGATAAGGGGCCTAACCCAAACCATGAAAAACAGCGCCATACCATTATCCCTCCTCCACCAAACTTCACAGTTGGCATAATGCAGTCATGCAGGTAACGTTGTCCCGGCATCCGCCAGAACCAGATTCGCCAATCTGACTGGCAAACAGAGAAACGTGACTCATCACTCCGCAGAACACATTTTCTCTGCTCCACAGTCCAGCGTCAGTGTGATTTACACCACTCCATCCAAAGCTTGGCTTTGGTTTTGGTGATGTGAGGCCATGGAAACCCATTCCATTAAGCTGCTGCTGCACAGTTTTTGAGCTTACATTAATTCAAGTGGAAGTTCGGAACTCTTAAGCTATGGATTCAGCAGAACGTTGGAGACTTTTACGCACCTTGCGCCTTAGCAGTTGTTGACCCCGCTCTGTGATTTTACGTGTTCTTCCGCTTTGTGGCTGAGTTGCTTTCTAATAATATCACTTACAGTTGACTGTGGAAAATCCAGCAGGGATGAAATTTCACAAACTGTCTTATTGCAAAGGTGGCATCCTATTACAGTACTACATTTGAAGTCACTGACCTCTTCAGAATGACCCATTTTGAATCACAAATGTTTGCAAATGGAGACTGAATAACTAGGTGCTTGATTTTATATATCTCTGACAACGGGTCTGATTGAAACGCCTAAGTTCAATAATTAACAGGAGTGGCCAAATACCTTTGTCCATATATTGTAGCTTAACTAGAGATGGGCGGGTCCGGTTCTCCGAGAACCGAACCCACCCGAACTTTGGGTATCCGAGTACCGAGCTGAGCAGCTCGGTACTCTCCCGCCCATTCCGAATCCAAATCGAGGCCGAACGTCATTGTGACGTCGTCGGATCTCGGGACTCGGTTCTCGCGATACTTCAACTTTATAAATACACGCCTCCACAGCAATCCATCGCCATTTGACAGAGGGAGAGAGCAGGGTGTAGTCATAGGCTAATTAGAGCAGGGACAGAGAATACCATATTGTTCTTGCAATTGCTCTAACCAAAATCGCTAGTGCAGAGAGGAGGATAGAGGTTTATTATTTTTTCTTCATATTTGGCACTCCCCAGCGCTTTTGGGGTGTCCCCCATAATTGTGCATTAATATTTCTGGCTGTCAAAAGTCATATCTGTCAGCAGTATCTACTAAATAATTTGTAGCACACCTCAGTGTTTTTGGGGTGTCCTCCCTAATTGTGCATTAATATTTCTGGCTGTCAAAAGTCATATCTGTCAGCAGTATCTACTCAATAATTTTTAGCACTCCTCAGTGTTTTTGGGGTGTCCTCCCTAATTGTGCATTAATATTTCTGGCTGTCAAAAGTCATATCTGTCAGCAGTATCTACTCAATAATTTGTAGCACTCCTCAGTGTTTTTGGGGTGTCCTCCCTAATTGTGCATTAATATTTCTGGCTGTCAAAAGTCATATCTGTCAGCAGTATCTACTCAATAATTTTTAGCACTCCTCAGTGTTTTTGGGGTGTCCTCCCTAATTGTGCATTAATATTTCTGGCTGTCAAAAGTCATATCTGTCAGCAGTATCTACTCAATAATTTTTAGCACTCCTCAGTGTTTTTGGGGTGTCCTCCCTAATTGTGCATTAATATTTCTGGCTGTCAAAAGTCATATCTGTCAGCAGTATCTACTCAATAATTTGTAGCACACCTCAGTGTTTTTGGGGTGTCCTCCCTAATTGTGCATTAATATTTCTGGCTGTCAAAAGTCATATCTGTCAGCAGTATCTACTCAATAATTTTTAGCACTCCTCAGTGTTTTTGGGGTGTCCTCCCTAATTGTGCATTAATATTTCTGGCTGTCAAAAGTCATATCTGTCAGCAGTATCTACTCAATAATTTTTAGCACTCCTCAGTGTTTTTGGGGTGTCCTCCCTAATTGTGCATTAATATTTCTGGCTGTCAAAAGTCATATCTGTCAGCAGTATCTACTCAATAATTTTTAGCACTCCTCAGTGTTTTTGGGGTGTCCTCCCTAATTGTGCATTAATATTTCTGGCTGTCAAAAGTCATATCTGTCAGCAGTATCTACTCAATAATTTGTAGCACACCTCAGTGTTTTTGGGGTGTCCTCCCTAATTGTGCATTAATATTTCTGGCTGTCAAAAGTCATATCTGTCAGCAGTATCTACTCAATAATTTTTAGCACTCCTCAGTGTTTTTGGGGTGTCCTCCCTAATTGTGCATTAATATTTCTGGCTGTCAAAAGTCATATCTGTCAGCAGTATCTACTCAATAATTTTTAGCACTCCTCAGTGTTTTTGGGGTGTCCTCCCTAATTGTGCATTAATATTTCTGGCTGTCAAAAGTCATATCTGTCAGCAGTATCTACTCAATAATTTTTAGCACTCCTCAGTGTTTTTGGGGTGTCCTCCCTAATTGTGCATTAATATTTCTGGCTGTCAAAAGTCATATCTGTCAGCAGTATCTACTCAATAATTTTTAGCACTCCTCAGTGTTTTTGGGGTGTCCTCCCTAATTGTGCATTAATATTTCTGGCTGTCAAAAGTCATATCTGTCAGCAGTATCTACTCAATAATTTTTAGCACTCCTCAGTGTTTTTGGGGTGTCCTCCCTAATTGTGCATTAATATTTCTGGCTGTCAAAAGTCATATCTGTCAGCAGTATCTACTCAATAATTTGTAGCACACCTCAGTGTTTTTGGGGTGTCCTCCCTAATTGTGCATTAATATTTCTGGCTGTCAAAAGTCATATCTGTCAGCAGTATCTACTCAATAATTTTTAGCACTCCTCAGTGTTTTTGGGGTGTCCTCCCTAATTGTGCATTAATATTTCTGGCTGTCAAAAGTCATATCTGTCAGCAGTATCTACTCAATAATTTTTAGCACTCCTCAGTGTTTTTGGGGTGTCCTCCCTAATTGTGCATTAATATTTCTGGCTGTCAAAAGTCATATCTGTCAGCAGTATCTACTCAATAATTTTTAGCACTCCTCAGTGTTTTTGGGGTGTCCTCCCTAATTGTGCATTAATATTTCTGGCTGTCAAAAGTCATATCTGTCAGCAGTATCTACTCAATAATTTTTAGCACTCCTCAGTGTTTTTGGGGTGTCCTCCCTAATTGTGCATTAATATTTCTGGCTGTCAAAAGTCATATCTGTCAGCAGTATCTACTCAATAATTTGTAGCACTCCTCAGTGTTTTTGGGGTGTCCTCCCTAATTGTGCATTAATATTTCTGGCTGTCAAAAGTCATATCTGTCAGCAGTATCTACTCAATAATTTTTAGCACTCCTCAGTGTTTTTGGGGTGTCCTCCCTAATTGTGCATTAATATTTCTGGCTGTCAAAAGTCATATCTGTCAGCAGTATCTACTCAATAATTTTTAGCACTCCTCAGTGGTTTGCGCTCAGAATGGATTCAAAGCAGTCCACATATGATCTAAATGAGCAACCAGGTTCTGTCACCAGTCCTGATGTTAGTGTTCCCAGTACGTCATCTGGCCAAGGCGATGTCAAACAACAGAGTGTTTTCAAATTAGTGCAAAAAACAAAAACCCAAAAAATTTTTACTGTATTGAAGCGAAAAAGAAGTGTAACTGAGCAAAAGTTAAGTGACGATAAAAAAAAAATTGCAAGCATGCCATTCTACACACGCAGTGGCAAAGAGAGAATGAGGCCTTCACCTTTGGCTATTAGTGGCAGATCCCAAAAAGTTACCCAGCCTACAATTGGTGCACAACTACTGTTACGCGTCAAAGCCGAGCTGCAAGATAACAGTGAGGCATTACAGGAGAATATTTGCTCTGATTCACAAATGACAACAATCCCTGTGGAGAGTCCATCCAACAGTGGGATGTCTAATCGTGACCATTCTGTTAGTCTACCCATAAAGAAGGGCCCTTTCAGCAGTTCTGCTGATGTGTGCCTGAACAGCCCGAGTGTAGCCGGTGATACACCAAGTGAGGATGACACTTTGTCTTTAGAAGAGGATGTGGGGGAGATTTGGGTATCCGACGATGAGGATGCGGTTGATTGTGTAAGTCCTGCAGCAGTGTGGCACCAGTGGGAGCAGTTCTGGCATGTGAGGTTCTGGCACCAATATGCACTTTCCAAACACAAGCAGGGATGACGCAGGGGGCAGACCACAACAGTTTGACATCTGGGCTGGTTTGAAGGATTTGTCAAAAAAATGTGTGACCTTGACCATAATTCCAACCAATCCTACTATTAACATGCAAAGGATGGTGGAGGGCCTATCAGGGATTAAACTGTATTTTTCATAATTTTCACTAATAATGTTTGGGTGTAATATACACCCAAAGACGAGTGCTCAATTGCTAAGAGTCATTGATGGAGAGGAAGACAAGCAGGCTTGTCTGTAGAATTTGCAGGCAAATTGTGCTGCGTTATATAGGTAACACCCAAAGAGAAGAGCTCCATTGCTCCATTGCTAATTGTAATTGCTGAAATAGAAATAATAGGGCTGACAGTCTTGGTCTAAATCTGCAGTTACATTTTATTGTACCATAGCTCATTGCGAAACTGGAGTGGTGGCAGGGTTTAGTGATAATCTTCCTCCAACAATACTAATTCATCCCAATATCCCAATATCATAGAAGTCTGTGTAGTATGATGTAATTGCTGATAATGGCCTTCCAAAGGGAATGACTAGTTGATTTTAGGGCAGAGCTGTCACGGTTTTTGGGCAATTCTTTTACAGCACAGCAAATATCAAAATGTTTAGCGGACTCATCTGCATCACCACTGGGTGTCTTGGGAAAGCAATTTCTTTTATTACAAGCAGTTGCCAGAGAAACTGAAGGAGAAGACGTCCCAACAAGATGTTGATAAGTCTGGGATCCTTGCAAAGAAAATTAAGTATTTCATCTACAATTAAAATATAGTTAGCACATTTACTTTGTTTTATTGCACACTATAATTTTATGTAGCACCTTTTCAAAATCTATTATTAAGGCAATCACTTGACTCAAGCTAACTGTGTCTGCACTTTCTTCACAGTTAACTACTTCGCTGGACTAAAGTATATTCCCCTCAAATGCTAGTCTTCTTGCAGCTGCTGTATTCTCCTACATGCTGTTGCAGAAACCACAAATTGACCCTAAATGTTTATGGACACAAACAGCATCTCCTGCATGTCATTTTTCAAAAGTTCTGTAACACCAAGTTGATAGTGTGTGCAAAACAGGAAATGTGATGGAATTCAGCCCCGCTGTAATGCTGGACCAATATTGGGGTCGTAATCAGAAATGACATATCCTCAGGAGACTCCAAGCAGGATTAGCCATCTTTCAATGACATCCCTCAGTTTGTCAGCTGTATGCCTCTTAGTGAAGCTGCTGATACACAGAGTAGCCTACTTCTCAAAAATGTGATGCACCTGGGTACATGCTGCTGCTGTCCATGCTGGGGAAGGCGAAAGACCAACCCAGTGGGCTTTCACAGTCATATAATCTTTTGTTTGCCCAGTTCCGCTTGTACACATATCTGTGGTTAAGTGTACAGTGGGTAGAATACCATTTTGTCACCCAATAATGACATTTTTAGGAACTTTCCGGTACAGGAGAGAATAAGCTTTTCTAGTAAAATGGTATAGTGATGACATTTGCTAACAGGGACATAACACCTCAATTAAATGTCTTAAACCAACTGTATTAATAGTGGACATTGGACACAGATCTAACGCTAGCATAGTACCCAGGGCGTCTGTGATCCGCTTTGCGACTGGGTGACAGGTTTCATTCTTGCTTCCTCTTGCAGAGGATTGTTTACTTGCCAATTGTTGGGGGGGAAGATTGCAGGTGCTGGGATGTAGATGAGAGAAGGGAGGTAGATTATGCTGGAATGCTTGTTGTTAATTTTTTTTTAACCAAAGTTTCTGATTTTCCCAACAGTTTGCCAATAACTCGCTGAAAAATGACGAAACATGGATGAGGATCCCAGATGGTTAAGGTCCCTACCTCTACTGAGTGTGGCTTTCAAAATGTTACAAATGGATAGACAACTCTTGCCAGGATTCGTGTAAAAATAATTCCACACTTAAGAGGTGGATTTTTGGTCTTATGCCCAGGCATGACAATGGCCTTTTTGTTATCACTGGCAAGAACTGCAGCAATTTTTCTTTTCAAGTGTATGAAAATCATATTGTGACATAGGAGGTGTTCAAAATTGAATAAAAAATGACTGGAAATTAGTGTTACTGAGGTTAATAATAATGTAGCTACAAAATAATACCTAAATTATGTTATTTTAGCACCAATAAATGTAATTTTTATAACAAATTGCAAAACAAAACCAAACAAAACCAAAACCAAAACCAAAACACGCAATGGCGGTTTTGCAAAACCAAAACCAAAACCAAAACACGACGGTAATCCAGATCCAAAACCGAATCCAAAACCAAAACACGGGGGTCAGTGACCATCTCTAATCTTAACAGCTCATCAAAATAAGGACACGGACACCAGAATATGGTTTTGGAAGGAAAGTCACAGGTCACAGAGCAAAAAAGATGTGGCAGCGAGAGCAGGGCCATCAGCCAATACATTTGCAAAACCAATAAGGTGGAAGGTCAGACCATTTCACCACCGACCTAAGCTATGCCTTATCTATTGGCTGGTGCTAATTTGTGGCAACAGAGTGACTACACCCCCTCTGGACTTCAACAGCTGCTTGCCCTCACTAAGCATGAAAGAACCAAAGAGTCTGGCGGCTTCTACCAACCACCGCAATCCTTTAATTTACTCACGGCCCACCACCAATGGACCTCACTATAATCCCCAATTCAGAGTCAATTTGGTCAATAATGAGCCTAAGCCCTTCTGCTGTTAAATGGACCCTGTCTGATCTGAAGAGGTGCACTTTATCCACTTATATCCATGGTTGCTCTATGACTGTGCCCTCTAGGGTCCTAATGTTCTGTCTTGAGGACCTATTACTTTTCTTAACTACAGAGACGAAAGTAGCAGGAGGAATTTCGGATCTCCACAATATACATTGGATGATGTTGGAGAAGCAGATCGTAACTGTTGGGCACTGCAACTGTATATACTTGAGGTCCTCCCAGATTTGGATAATCAAATCTAAGGCTATACCTTTACCCACATTATTGCTATGAATAAAATGTCAGGTATACTGTTAAGTGCCACTTTATGAGTCAAAAGGGAGGTGAGAGCAATTCATTCCATACCCCATTTTCCCACCCACCTGATGTAAACGGGGCGTGAGAAACGTGACCAATTATGAGCCAACTTGTGTTTGGTCACTCAAAATATATAGGAGTGCCCTATGACCCATATCTGTGTCCTCATGCTAGTTGAACCTATAACGAAACATATAAAGCTAAGTCAACACATTTACCCGGGAGGGCTATAACATGCCCGGGTTCTGCCAGAATAATAAACAAAGTGAAGTTCAGTCACACAGTATCCAGCAAAACCACTTATCAGGCTACTGCATAAAAACAAAGAAAGAAAAGCAAAATGTGAGACTGGACACTCTCTGAATTGTAATAAAAATTAGAAATACATTTTATTGATATGCATTAAACCTGATGAATTGTGTTTTTATTTCTCCATTGAGACAAATTTTATTAGCGAAATAATTAAAACCAAATTTGAATTGATAAATCCATGGAATGGAATAAATTGGTATAAATAGCAGTGAACCTGCTATGCCACACCGCTGCTATATATTATGTATAAAGTTAATATTTCTTCCTATTGTAAGACTCCTCTAGCTATAGATTTGGGGGTAAATGTATCAAAGTGCGAGTTTGCCAGCGTGTTTAAATCGCGGCAAATCGCGCGAGTTTTGAAAAAAAAAAAAACCCTGAAATGTATCAAGCTGCGATTTTGACACTGAAGTTCAAAATCGCTGGTCATCTCTGGCGATTTTGTGCGATGTAAACACTCCTGAGTTTAGCTAACTCTCCTGTGTTTGGCAAACTCTCCTGTGTTGTAACAGTGAGTTGTAAACACATCACTGTTACACTGACCTGTCATACAGCTGCCGGAGCTCCGGCAGCTGTAAAAACTGTAAAGAATAGTTCAAAGTAAAAGAAGAAAAAAGAAACCTCCTGCAAGTAATGTAGCTCATTGCGCATGCGCAACGCTACTTCCGTAAGCTGTATTTACTGTATTACAGCTTGCGCAAGTAGCGTTGCGCATGCTTGTTGTTATACAAGCAGCAGCATGGCCACACTGTTTTTGGCTACCTGGCTGGCTGGGACTTGTAGTTCCACAAAACAAAATGGCATCTGTTTATTTTTTTCAATCTTTATCGCCGTATTACCTTACTACCCACAGCCCAGGGGTAGTAGGAAGAGCCCTAGTGCTATCAGCACTGGGCTGGTTCTTTCTAGGGGGAGGGCCCTCTCGTTTTTTTCAGCAGACCCCACTCCCTAGGGAATCCAGCCCAGCGCTGAACAGTCTAGGGTTGGTTAGTCATTATGGCAGGGGGACCCCTGCTGCGCGTCTCCCTGCTATAGTGCCACCAACCCTGGCTGGTTTGCCTAGTGCTGGTAAAGTGAAAATCGGGGGGACCCCACGCAAAATCTTTCCCCGATTTTCATGGGACCAGCACTAGTCAGGCAGCACTAGGGTTAAGCTGGAATAGCGGGGGGACCTCACGCTTTTTTTTTGTTTTCAACTTTTATCTATTCTTTATAGTTTTAACACTGCCAGGGCAGTGTAACAGTAATGTGTTTATACAACACGCTACTATCAAGCAGTGTGTTGTATCTGGCGTGTTTTGAAGCGAACTCTCCTGAGTTTGCTAACTCGCAGCTTCATACATTTGAGAGCTGTATAGCTGCAGTGGCAAACAGTCGGGAGTTTGATGTCTGGTGATTTTGCAAATAGCGATTTTGACAGAAGCACAACTCTGGCGATTTTGCATGAAATCTCAGCTTCATACATCGGCGAGTTTCAACTCTCCCGAGAAAATCGCTGGAGTTGCAAAATCGCACTTTGATACATTTACCCCTTGGTATGTACACTCCCAGACTGCTGTATTAGTCTCCAAGGTACAGCTTATATGCCTCACTTAATGTGAATCGATATTCTCCAATATTTTTATACCCAAAAGGGGTAACACTGGCCTTGTCACGGGCACTAGGAGTCTTTGCCCAGGATATCACCAGATGATGGACTTACCAGAGTAATATAGCTGGTACTATGGTTCTCTGGTAGCAGGGTGACAACGGAACAGGAGAAACAGCAGATGGTGAGAGAATGCTCGAAGAAAGTCTATGACTAGCAGCAACTGGTAATGAGTAGATGTATGTACACGAGGAACCAGATGGACAAGTAAACGTGAGGAGAGTCAGTGGTCTGCGTATAGCAAGTTGTACCACTGCTATAGTGAGGAGGAATGTCCAGGAGTAGCGAGGAGGTAGTGAGAGTCAGCGGTCTGCGTATAGCAAGTTGTACCGCTGTCTATAGTGAAGGAATGGATTCCAGGTGCAAGTAGGTAACGGGGAAGTCAGTGGTCTGCGTATAGCAAGTTGTACCACTGCTTATGTAAGAGGATACTTGAAACAGGTGTCACAGGGAAACAGGAGTCAGTGGTCTGCGTCAGCAAGTTGTACCACTGCTATATATATGTGAGGAGGGGCACGAGGAGATGAATGTAAAGCAGAGTATACACGGGGCACACAGAACTTGATCCCACGATGATATCCACAATACAACGATAACTGACAAGCACTGCTTGAAGTATACAAAGTCACAATAGCTATCCAGGCAATAGGAAACAAAGTCAATGGTAACAATAGCTTCAGTGGATAGGAGGCTCCAGAGGAGAACACGACTCAGTCCAGATGGATATGCAATACACTGGAACACCTTCAGAGGCTCATGGGGAATGAGACTCCAAGATCAGGCAACCAGGTAATGATCACAGGTGGTTTAAATAGGGAGGGTTGTCTGATCATTCAATCAATTAAAAGCAACAGGTGCTGAAGGTTTGATAAGGGCTGCACATGCGCAGACCCTCAGGATGGCGGACGGCCACGGTTCCTGACAGGCCTTTAGTTTAAGCCAATCCTACTTGCCAATATGGTCGCTGTTATGGTTTTATGGCTTTTAAAACCTGATAGAAGTAGTGCTGGCTTCCTACATAATAAACCAGTCTTAATTACCAGTATAATTACTTTATAACAATAAGCCCACACCAAGACCTTCAATGAAGTGAGTAATGAAAGGTTGATCCTCCTACATGTAAAGGTAGGCGTTGTGACTCTAGTATCAGTACTTTGTCCGCATTATTGTAGGCACTAAGGCCCGTTACTAGAGCTTATGATCATAATAAACTATCTTTTAGTACATTCGTAATAATAATCTCTTAATCATTATATAGGGCAAGTGATTTTTTTGTGGAGCTTGCAGCGAGTGTGGTGGTCACCAATGTGCGTTTTGCTAATTGCTTTATCTGAGGCAAACAGTGACAGTCTCGCCATTGGCTCTTTAAACACTTAACTTGTGACATCGCACATAGAGACGTTTACTAGCTACGGGACACATGGGCAGAGATTGATATTACTTTTGACTAATAGGGATAACTGACTTTTCTCCCTTATTGGTTAAAAGGTCCTCAATAGTATATCTATATCAACATAAACAACATTTAACTACTGAATCAACATGCTCCGTAGATAATTTAATCTCACTCGACAGAAGATACATTTTTATCAATGGAATAAATCATAATGAAACCGAGCTGATGCTGAGAATCATTAAAATCAGTAACTGGTTCGCATGTAATTATGAATATTGTTATTGGTCTATATATTACCATACTGCTGTTCATAAATGATTTTACACTAACGGTAAGTATTTGGCACCGATTGTAAGGATTTGTTAATTTGTCACTAATTATAATAAATTGGTTATTTAACCTTATTAATAATATTCCCCAACAAACAACTATACTACGATTAGTTATATGGAACTTAAATTTAATTGCAGTATATTAGATTGAAAGACATTATAGGAACCTTAGATTAAAGGAAGTATATATAAATTTAATTATGTTAGTCTATAGATTTTTATAACTTAAAACTGAATGAAGTGACTATAGTATTGCTGGAAAAAGACTTAACTTGTATAATTTGGAACAATCAAACTAGTGAACTGTGAAGAACTTATTGGTGAATGTGAACAATTGTATGACCTGAAAAGTGAATGAAAGGTACGTATTAATGCACTCTGGTGATGTTTTATTTAGAACTTATGTTTATGTGTAACATAAAATTATATATTTGTGTTAAAATGTTGATTTTGATTTTATTGGTCATAGTGCACTTTGATTGAAATAGAAGTGAAATAAATAAGTGTGTTGAAGGTGACCTAAAAAAAGTGAAAGGCTCTTTGAACCGAGAGAAAAACTATTTATGGAATACTATGAAACCATGCCACTGGTGAATATTAAAGTCAAAAAACGGTCGTGATTGAATATTCATTTGGACTATAAAACCTATTTGTCATCACATTACGTCAACTATGGTACTTCCATATAAATTATGTTTAGATCCCCTTACATACCCTTTGATTAACCAGTTTACATTATTGGAGATCACATTCGTTTTAATAATTAGATTAGCAAAATATCCCAATCCTTTCCATGGTTGAAGGATTATTACATATCCAGTTGTACTTAAGATCATTGTAATAATGCAATCCATTTGTATATTTAGAGATCCCACTCCTTGTTTATATTTCAATCTATGTAGTGGTTCAAGAGTTAAAATGTTAAGATTAACATTAAATTTTGAAAATACCAATATATATCCAAATGTCCATAGAATTAACAGGATCATTGAAGGAATACCATAAAATTGTTGAAATCGTTAAGATCATGGGGAGCCAAACTATCCATGAGGGAAATTTTCTTTGTTTCTCTCTTAAGTAGTTCTTGTTGTACATCTCCACCCCTTAGACCCAACATAATTCGTTCCATAGCAAAGGCCTGAAGTTATTTTGGATCACAATTATGGCATTTCAAAAAATGCCTTGCAACTGTGGTTAATTGTTTTTAATTACCCTTGCTTCTTCGTGCTCTCCTGATATTGGCAGCATGTTCCAAAATTCTTGTCTTAAAGTGTTTACTAGTCATACCAATGTAAAGTAAATTTCATGGGCAGGATAGACAGTAGATGATTTAGGGAATTGCAATTCAAGAATTGTTTAATCTTCCAATTCCTGGAATATCGATCTTCATACTCCTTCGTTTGTTTCATAAATTGGCATGCTCTGCACATGCCACATTTGAAAAAGCCCATTGGTTTAGTGGAAATTTTCTTCCCCGATGTTAGTAGACTATGCACTCTGTGATCTCTGAGTCTCGATGACTTGGCGTAGATCTAAAAATCTATCACCCAACACTTCTCTCAAATCCTCATTTGACTTTAAGATATTCAAGTGTTTCTGAAAAATAGATGTTGTTTGTTGCCATTCTGAACAAAATGTTCCAATCATACGAAATTTTGAATCAACAGATGTGACTTTGGGAGCAGGATAAATAAGGGTTTTTCTTTCCTTTTCATTGACCATTCTTTCTGCTTTTTTAATAATCCTATTGCTATAACCTCTACTGCAGCCTTATCAAGCCCAAACTTACTATTGGGTACATCAAAACTGAATTGAAGCCTGTTACACAGAGCTCCGTAACCAAACCAGTGTACCCTCGATACCTCAGAGGCCCGCACTGAGCAAACTGGGTAGCTCTCATGAAGAGCAATGTGGGACCTTGGCAGGGACAGGAAAGGGTCGGGGGGAGAGAGCCAGTACCCCAAATGAAAACACGAAAGGTACACCCCCAATCAAGCCTTGATTTGAGGAAAAAATGGTAAAAATCCCTTCATGCCCCCCTTAAAGTGGCAAGCAGCGGAGGGCCCTAGTTTACTGACCAGAAGAAGAGAGAGGAGGTATAGCAGACAAGGGGGGTGGAGTGAGGGGGGATAGGAGGAGCGTGAACCTGAGCACCAGGTCTTATGTATCTCTTATAAGTATCTGACTTCCATCTCCTTAAGGCTTGAATTTCAGAGATGGATGCGCCGCTAGCTGCTACAGCAGTAGCTGCCCCAATCCGGAATGAATGGGTTCTATATAATGTAGTGTCTAACCCTATGTGAGATAGGGAGCGATTCAGGAGGGCACTGAATTGAAATTTTATCAGTGGGGATCTATTTAAATGAATCAGCCACTAAAGTGAACATAGAAACAGAGTGTGGTCACGTGGTAGTCATTGTGGGATTAGTTCCTTGCATGGGGTTTGAGGTTATATTGGGGATAGATATTTCCCAATTCTGAAAGCTATTGGAAACACAGTTGACCGCAAAAGTAATAACTCAGACCCGCATGATAATGTTGCTGATACAGTGGCAGCGGGAGTGTTCCTTGAGGTTGAAGGGTTCTCTCTTTCAAATGTGATTGGAGAGTCAGAAAATGACAAGGGCAACAGTCGAGCGCAGGTTGTAGCTCCTACTGAAGTAGGAAATATTGTTGAACCTGTTGACTGTTTACCTGAATATTTAGTGAGAAAATATATTTTTGACTCAGAACAGTTAAAAGCCCCTACTCTAGTAAAGGCTAGAGAGATTGTAAAAGTGGTGAATGGAAACTTATTAAAGCCTGATAATAGGTTGTTGTACCCTTACATGGCAATAAGTCAAGGGTTGCAGTATCAAATGTTCAAAAAAGGAGAAAATATTTTGGAATAGTTGATAGTTCCTAAAGTGTATAGAAGAGTGGAGTTAGATCTGGCTGAACTGCAGAGCATCTAGGGGTAGAAAAAAACTCAGATAAAATTTTGCAGTGTTTTTTGGCCAGGTGTTCATAAAGATGTATATGCCTACTGTGTATCCTGCCCTGAGTATCAGTGCCAAGTTCCCAGGTATCGGGTCTGTACACGAAGAATGAGTGAGATCCTGCTGTCTCAACTGGTATTGACTAGATTTCCCTAGAGGCGCGGAGTCTAACAGAATGGAAGGTATTCACCAGGGATTTCCGCAGATGAGCAGAGATCAGCGGTATCAAGGTATGTAGCAAACGATGAGCCACAGCTTACCACAGGGATGTGGAACGAATCGGCAGTAGTCAGTGGTGCATGCAGAGTAAGTAGCGGGTGTTGATCACAGTGATTACCACGAATGAGTGGAACAAATGAGCAGAGATCAGCAGTATCCAGGTATGCAGCAAACGATGAGCCACAGCTTACCACAGGGATGTGGAACGAATCAGCAGTTGTCAGCGGTGCATGCAGAGTAGGTAGCGGCATAGATCATAATGGAGAGAGGAGGCTGAAACAGGCCAGGTGTAGACTTGAAGAACCAACAATGAAAAGGTGAAAGGAGGAGCCTTCTAAAGGAGGACTGACCAATGGCTGCGCAGGCCAAACACAGGTGAAGTAAGCACAGGTGCAAACCGTAGCTGACAGCCTGCACAATGAAAGGAATTAAAGTGAGAGTTAGTGTATTGAGGCTCGGGTGGGGATACACGGAGAGCGGTGTGTGACACCAGATCTCATTATAAAAGTCTGTATGTCCCACTACCTGTTGTTAAGGTATACCCGCCAGGAAAAAGCAAGCCAGAATGGTTCCACCTAGGAAAGTTTAAAAAACCCATGGAAATATAGAGTAGCTACTTTGTGCTTCCAGTAAGCGCAATTCCTTTGGATTTGAAATGAACCATAGCTAATGCCCTCACACCCATTGAAAGGCATGTGGCTAAAATGTTGTTGATAAAGAATAGAGGGGTTTTTAATATATACTATATCTTATAATGACAATAAAGTACTTACTTTTATTTTTTCAATTAACTTTTCATTTTCAGAGATCTTTGGGCTTATTGAAATAACAATGTCTTCATATCCATTATTTTTCAGCTTCACAAAGGAGTCTCTAGCTGAATATATAACTTGAAATATAGAAATGAGAACAAATATCCCAGCAATCTTCATTATAGTCTCTCCAGGTCCGTCAGCTTTTGTGGTTGTTCTTCTTAATACAAGTTTCTGTACAGTCGACCCCTGTTGAAGTGCACATACAATGGTATCTTTAGTAGTTTTCTTAGCCCTTAGCCTGTGATTGGTCAACAATTTCAATTTGTTTTGTGTAGATATTTCTCAACACACATTGCATGTGGTTGCAAAACCAAACAATAACTATGAATCAGTTTTTGTTGATATTAAACTATTTAAATAAACTGTGGCTTGATGTTTAAAAGAAAACAAAGACAGATATATATTTATAGACAGGGGTTTAGCATTTAAATAGACCCCTTACCACTTGAGAGAGTCTGATAAGTGTAAATATAGTTTTTAAACCATAAGTCAGCAAAAACATTAATAATAATGTTTGCAAATAGTTTTATTTGCAATTGGCGAATATACGTTTTAAAATAGAAAACTTTCTGAGTGGACATTGTCTTTAAGTATTGTTCTTTGATTGTTTATAATATTTGAAGTTGTACTTTGCGATTTCTCTGGGCATAATACGGTCTGATCTTTGAGTGGATTTGCTGGTCTGCACATTCCTAGGAAAATTGCCAACTGTATTCAATGTTCACCCAAAAGCTACACCCATGGATCTTCATAAAAAAAGAAAATGTTTCTCTTTGCACTGTATGGGCAATGGACACAAATCACTGATTGTAGGAAGTCTGCAATCCTCCAATAAACAAAGAATGGATAAGTATAATCATTGTAGCATCACGATCAGGTAACTTCACCAGTAGGATAGAATTAACTGGCCCTGCAATCGCGGCAAGATGACAGTAGACCACCGGATAGCAAGTAGTTATTCACAAATATACAAATATACTCTTCTTCTAGTAAGATGAAAACGATGCAATGTAGCCACCATGTATCACATAAAACTTTGGCTGATGCGTTTCATCGCTGTTATGCGATTTCATCAGAGACATGTCTCTGATGAAATCTACTGTCATCTTGCAGCGATTGCAGGGCCAGTTAATTCTATCATACTGGTGAAGTTACCTGATTGTGACGCTACAGGATTATACTTATCCAAAGCCTCATTGCCGATTAAAGACAAGAACTAATCTTCATCTACATTGTTGCCAGAGGACAGTTGCGATACTCCCCTCACGGCTGCAGAGTTTGTCTAAAGAATGGTACTGTTTCATCTATTCATCACTTTTTCTCCACGTCCACATTAGTGGTCAGTTTTCCAGGTACCTGATAAGGAGTCAAATGACTACATAAGCTTTATTTTTGTTACCCTGGATACCACACTACTGAGATCTATTTTTCAATGAAAATATGTAAGTGCTTAAACTTACATATTTGAAACCAAAAAATAGGCCAATATGAAGAACCCAAGTGTGAAACGGTAAGTCTATTCCATGTTTCACTAGCTTGTAGTGTTATGTGCTATTTGTCACATTAAATTAGATTTAGAAAATTTTAGGACTCTTTGAGATCATTGTTAATAATGTCCTAATAGGTAAAAGCACATATCTAAAAAAGGGCCTAATTTCTGTTTCTTATTACTATAAATGTTTAAAAAATAAAAAATGTTTGCTAGGAACATTTGAAAAATTAAACATTTGTCTAAAACATGAACAAGGTGCAAAAGGTTGTTTAAAACATTTTAAACAAACTACACAAAAAAACATGGAAAAAAAAAATAAACTCATTTTAACTGCATTTTTAACGTCGGCATATTAAATGGATGTTAGAAATGAATGTTATATTACAAAAATGAAAATGTGCATATTTACATGCAAAGCAGGGAACAGCACCATATTAAGAATTTTGTTACATTTATTTTTCAGAAAATCAGGTGACAAATAGACAGGTATATTACACTGATCACAACATTATAACCACTAACAAGGGAAATGAATAACATTGATTATCTCGTTACAATGGCATCCATCAAGGGGTGGGATATATTAGGCAGCAAGTCAACAGTCAGGTCTTGAACTTGATGTGTTGGAAGCATGAAAAATGGGCAAGCATAAGGATCTGAGCGACTATGACAAGGGACAATTTGTGATAGCTAGACGACTGGGTCAGAGCATCTCCAAAACGGCAAGTCCTGTGGGGTGTTCCCGTTATGCAGTGGTTATTACCTATCAAAAGTGGTCCAAGGAAGGTAAAGCGGTGAACCAGCAACAGCGTTATGCCACCTATGGCTCATTGGTGCACGTGGGGAGCGACGGCTAGCTATTCTGATCCAATCCCTCAGAAGAGCTACAGTAGCACAAATTGCTGAAACAGTTAATGCTCGCTATGATAGAAAGGTGTCAGAATACACAGTGCATCACAGCTTGCTGTGTATTGGGCTGAATAGCCGCAGACCGGTCAGAGTGCCCATGCTGACCCCTGCCCACCCCCGAAAGTGCCTACAATGGGCACGTGAGTGCCAAACTGGACCATGGAGTAATGGAAAAGGTGGCCTGGTCTCATGAATCACATTTTTTGCATCATGTGGATGGCTGGGTGCGTGTGCATCATTTACCTAGGAAACAGATGGCACCAGGATGCACTATGGGAAGAAGGCAAGTTGGAGGATGAAGTCTAATTTTCTGGGCAATGTTCTTTTGGGAAATCTTGGGTCCTAGTATTCATGTGGATGTTACTTTGATATATACCACCTACCTAAACATTGCTGCAGACCAAGTACACCCCTTCATGGCAATGGAATTCGCTGATGGCAAGATCCTTTTTCAGCATGATAATGTGCACTGCCACACTGCAAGAATTGTTCAGGAAAGGTTTGGTGAATATGATAAATAGTTCAAGGTGTTAACTTGGTCTCCAAATTCCCCATAACTCAATCTGATCGAGCATCTGTGAGATATGCTGTAAAAACAAGTCCAAGCCATGGAGGCCCCACCTCGCAACTTACAGGACTTAAAGGATCTGCTGTTAACATATTGGTGCCAGATACCAAAGGACACCTTCAGAGGTGTTGTGGAATCCATGCCTTGATGGGTCAGATCTATTTTGGCGGCACAAGTGGGACCTACACAATATTAGGCAGGTGGTTTTAAAGTTGTGGCAGGATCAGTATATATATATATATATATATATATATACACCCTTAACCTTCATTTTTATTGAAATCTAATATAACAATTAAAGATGCCACAAGAGTAAGTGTGCAGGTTTCATATGGGTGGTGGACCTGTCACCATTACATTTCAGCATGTTTATATCACCTGTGTGTGTGCATATATTATAATTTCAACATATATATGTAAAGTTTGCAGACTAACATTATACAGTATATACTCCAAATCCTGCCTTGGAAAGGAGAATTGGCAAGTTCAACACAGCACTTTTCCAGCTAGAAAAGTTCTGGTGTTCATAGGGCTCAATTGGTTCCATACGTGAAAAATAAAGTGAAGGAGGTAGAATCATCCCGTTAAGTGGAACCTTCTTGGAGTATAATTGATCCTCTCTGATGAGATGAGCGTTCCCTTTTCACTTTTCCTATGTTAGCACTGGAGCGATTGAGCTCTTTAACACCAGCCTTGCACTGCTCTTTATAAATAATTGTTTATAAAAAAAAATATTTTAAACAGCCTGTTGAGTGTTCCAATCACCACTGTACTTGGCTATGTGCAAGACATTTTTTGTGTAATTATATAATAATAATAATAAATTATTATTATTATTATTATTATTATCTATAATTAACCACCAGTGCTTCATTTGTGCCGAACTAGACTAGAATGCATGAGTATCATGCACGGGTTAACTGATCTACTAAATTCTTAGTGTGTGTGGAAAAAAAACTCAAAAAGAGCTGAAATTTGGTATACTGATATTATTGACGAGTTGAGGGGTCAAACTCATTTTCGTGAGGTAATTTTACCTCATGAACACACATGTGTACAGTGGCGGATCCAGGGGGGTGCGATCGGGGCAATCGCTTCCCCCCCTAGCAGGGGTTTGCTGCCGACGGCTGCACAGTACAGTATGTGCAGGTCCGTTTGGCAGTGACAGTGTGCTGCCCGGCTGCTCTGATTGTGTTTTAAACACAATCAGAGCAGTCGGGCAGCACACTGTCCCTGCCTGTCACTGCCGAGCGGACCTGCACATACTGTGCAGCCCCCTGCAGCCTCAGAAGATGGAAAGGGGCGGGGCCTAAATCGCCCTGCCCTAACATCGCCCCAGGGAACAAACATTTTCTAGATCCGCCCCTGCATGTGTAGCGGCGTGTGTTAGTGTGTGTGTGTCTTTGGAAAAAACTATTTTCTCAGAAAGGGCTCATCCGAATAACCTGAAATTTGGTATACTGACATTATTTGACAAAAAAATTAGAATAGTAAAGTCAGTTAATTTCCATCATACCCCCTTCCCCCCGTGGGAGGGGTAGTAAAGGCTAAATTTACGAGTTGAGGGCTCAAAATCATCTTTGTGAGGTAATTTTACCTCATGAACACACATGTGTAGTATATTACTGTGCTACCCGCCTTCCTAACAACTTGGCAAACACCTACTATTACTACTCACGCCTTCCTAACAAGTCACCAAAAATTACTACTCACGCTCTACTGACAAATCAGCAAAAAACTAATACTGACGCTTTTCTAAGAAGTCAGCAAAAATTTGTACTCAGTGCTGTACTAATAAGTCCGCGAAATATAAAGCACAATTCAACTTCTATACCCATCACTATAAAACAATAGCAAACAAATTCATTATCTTATTTTAATATTTTTATTCTTATTTAAATGGGGAGATCAAAAAAATACGCAAATGAACAAGAGAGGCGAAGGGCAAGAACTGCCCAAATACGCAAATCAAGACAGAGTCAGAGTGAAGATATGCGAGAGCAAGAAAGAGAGGCAAATAGAAATGCATTGAGACAGTTAAGGGAAAGTCAGACTGAACAGATGCGAGAGAAGGAAAGGCAGTCAAAAAGAGATGGAAGGAGACGATTAGCTGACGCTAAAAAGAAATACTTAATGACAGATGCGTTACCTTTAAAAGCTAAGATGAAAACGCAGTAGACCAGCATTACTATAGAAACATGAATGTAAGATGCGAGTTTTGTAACTCAAAGAATTGATGGAGAATAATGATGAGGTGGTGTCATGTGGACAGAACTGATGAGGTGGTGTCATGTGGACAGAACCACGTTAAAAAAGGGCGCTTGCGTCGGGAAGTAACGCTCTTCCCCTGAGGAGGCCTGGGCTATGGCCCAAATGCATGACAAGAACCTTTTTAACACCTTAAGTAGCTTGATTTGACTAGAATGCATGAGTATCATGCATGGGTTAACTTGTATAATATATGGAGGTAACTGCCTTGTGCTACCAACGACTGTGACAAAAGTCTGTAGTAGTAAAAACTGTAATTATAGTCATTAAACAATGTACACATTAAAAGTAAAATAATTTTAACTAAGTAGATCAGATAGCTAATAATAATATCAATAGTAAAGTGATCGCGTACTACGGTGAAACACTTAATTCTTTAAGATGCTTACCTCAACACGGCTCCTTCTGAAGCTGCAGTGTAAAGTACAGACTAGCTATCAGTCCTGAATAGGCTTATATATCTGCCTTGATACAAGTTACAATGTGGCAACATGTGTTCCTAAAGTACACTCCTCTTCCTTTATCTTCATCCTTTCTTTTGGGGTGAGGACAACTCCCCTGTAAAAAAAACATTTGCTAAAAAGATTATTTCATGTTGGAGTGAATTAATGAGCAGTTAGATTCCGCTACATCCCTGTTTCCAGATACAAGCAATAAAAACCCTTCTAAAAATATTTGTTGTTTTATTGAATTAATCTATTATAGGGCAAAAATTAATTGGGTGTAAAAATGTAACATAGCATATGGAGAACTTTAGGGTATTCTGTTCAAAACCTAGGAATAAATATCACAATTTGACAGTGGCTGAACAAACAGCTTTAAAACAGCTAAAGAAAGATTTGTCTATAGTAAGTAAAGGGGCAGATAAGGGAGGAGGAATTGTAATTTAGGATATGCTATAAGGAAGCTTATAGATAGTTAACTGATATTTTTTTGTATGTGGTTCCTAATAGAGACCCACCACTGACTTTTCAGAAAGAATTTGGAACCCTCTTCGAGAGTGAGCTTGAAATGAAGTTTAACGCATAAGAGGAATTCCATTTTTATTTTCAGATCACCTGATCACGGCAATTTATTATCATTTACCCAAAATACACAAATGTATAAACACCCCACCTGGTCGTCCTATAATTTCGGGTATATGATCCCTCACATCCTCACTGTTTTTCTATGTTGCCACATTTCTGCAACCTAAAGTCAAGTGCTTATAATCATATCTCAAAGATTCTACACACCTATTGAATCTACTTGCCACTGTCCAGTTGCAGGACGATTATGTTTTTCTTACCCTGGATGTGGAGACTTTATATAGCAATATACCTCATGAGTTGGGGATTAAACCTATTGAAAAAGCTCTAACTAAAGATTCTACTATTACGGATACACAATGGCAATTTCTGAGAGATTTCATTCACTTTATTCTCACACACAATTATTTTCTTTTTGACCACATATTTTATTTACAGGTGATGGGAAAGGCCATGGGGACCAACTTCACCACCAGCTACGCCAACCTATACATAGGTAACCTTGAAGACATCCATGTGTGGGGAAGCGAGTTTGGGGCAGACCTGGTCCTCCATGACCATTATACCATTATATTGATGATTTATTTATTATTTGGAGAGGGGGTGAATCACATCTTTTGTTCAAGCACTTAACACAAATGATTATAATTTGAAATTCACTCATCAATTTTACACTTTTAATATTGATTTCTTGGACTTCCATTTAAAGGTTGTTGGTTCAACCATTACCACCATTACTTATAGGAAGAAGGTAGACGTTACGACATATCTACTTTATAATAGCTCCCATTATAAACCTTGAAAAAAAAATATTCCTAAGTGCCAGCTGTTAAGACTTAAGAAATGTTTCAGATGCAAGCCAAATAGTTGATGCAAACTTTCAGGATAGAAGATATCCTCTATACATCCTAGAGAAAGCTTTTAGGGAAGTAAATTGAATAGATAGAGGTAGTTTGTTATCCTTGAAATCATCCAGGCATAACACTGATATGACAGATAGATTGCAAGACATTTTGAATAGCCCTGGAAATACAGGAAAACAAAATGTATACGAGTCCTTTGGAGAAGTATTTGTTTCAATGTTCAATACAAAATCTAGAGAGATAAAGGAGACAATTAGCAACAATTATAGGAGATTACAAGACGATCCCACTCTAAAAACAATTCTTACACCAATGCCTAACTTGATTTTTGAAGAAGGTTTCGATATAAAAAATATTTTAGCGTCCAGTGTGCTACCCAAATCTACTTGAGGAGGAAAGGAATTTAGCTGGCTCCCGCTGAAACCAGATGGTTGTTATAAATGTGGAAGTTCCAGATTAACCTGTCAACATATTACAACAATAGAAAGATATTTATGTTTAATGAGGCACAACATCATATAAAAAGATGTGTAAATTGTAATGCGGGATATGTAGTATACATCCTCAGGTGCAGTTGTAATTTGCTATATGTGGGGAGAACGATCAGGCCCCTGAAAACTAGATTTCTTGAGCATCACTGTAACATTATTAATAAACTTCAGTCACATAGTGTTCCATGTAAGTTTTAAAAAGTTTATAACACTAACCATAGATGTCTAGAATTGGTAGGAATCGAAAATATTAGCTTGACAAATCGTGAAGGCAATCATTTTAAGATGTCTTCAAGAGGTCTTCAGGATCTATTTTTTGAACACATTAAACCCGTCTGATTTAAATACAAATGTAGAGTTAAATATAAACATACAAATATAGAATTTGACGGCAGATAAGAACCACTTGGCCCATCTAGTCTGCCCAATTTTTAACCTATGGTAACCTCAAACCCTATTTGATCATTTATTCTTTGTAAGGATATCCTTCTGTCTATCCAAAGCATGTTTAAATGGCTCTACTGCCTCAGCCATCTCTAATGGGAGGCTATTCCACTTAAATATTATGATGTAAGTATACTAGATCTCATGGTTGCCTTTTATTTATGATTATTTTTTTTTTATTTTTTTATTCTCTTTAAATTGATATTGTAATAAATATTGTAATGCCCTGGCACTTGGGGTCCACTGGGACCTGTAGTGCACCAAAGAAAAATGTAAATAAAACACATACATCATTGTAAATGTAACGCCTGCGGAGAACAAGACAGACGCACACAAATGACCTACCTCTCAAACGATGACCACCTCCCGTCCGCTTCTGAGCCACCCCATCCACTGTCCTATCCCAGCAGACCAGCAACCGAACCTCTGTCACCTCATTCCACTTCCCTCTACGGAAGAAACAGAAATTAAGGCCATGCCTACCAGGGAAGGGCAATGAACAGAGACACTCAAGTCAATCTTGCTTGCTGCCACCTCGATTTGATCTTGCCAAGGGAGCGGGACTACGAGTACTTGAGACCAGGAACAGTCCCGCCCCAAGTACTCCACTCACCTCACCTAACCAGAAGTAGGAATAGAGCGTTGTACTCACCGGGTACTCCAACTTCTGGTCCCTGCTCTCCTGCTCCTCTCCGTCACCTGTGGAGGACTGACACAACACAGCCTCCCTCTACTCTACAGGTGAGGCTAGTATGTACAACCCACACATCTGGCACTAACTAACAACAGGCGGCCCGACCCTAAACAAACTAACTAATGGTCAGGAACGCAACTTTACTATAAACTGGGTGTAGTGTACTTCCTAAGCCTCCTCCCTCTACTTTACGGGGAACACCAGCTGGTGTTCACGTTCCACTCCGGAAGACTGTTCCTTAATCCCTCACCCAGGTCGTACCGAGAAGACTCACTATGGGGTCACTCACGGAATCCTAAGGACCAGTTGTATGTGGCACGAATGAGGCCCACTGGAGCAGCGCACCACCAGAGTGTCAGCTTCCGCACAGAACCGCCAGTCGTCACTACCGGAACTTGAAACGGCCGCATTCACCCAAGCAGAACACCGCCCCAATCCAGAACCGCCAGGGACCCTGCCTGAACTTAGGACTGGAACACCCAAATAAAACCGGGGACACCCCCTAGAACTCAAATGGCCTGTGCTGCACTGCCAGTGAGTTGCCCAATCACTGGATCTGGAAACCAGCGTAACACCAGGGACCTACGGGATGGGAAGACTACTGTGTGTTCTTCCTTAACTGTATGTGTTTCTAACTACCCCTTATCCCCACAGACACAGGTTATTGCAGGAAAACAATAGGGAAACAAGAGCCTACCTTTAATGGGTGACGTCTTGCACCTGTAAAGAAACACACACAGCACAACCAAATAAAATGCACAATACAGTATTCACCACACAGGCGGAATAAGACTTCGCTAATGTATCTGGATGGCTGACCACTGAATACACACTTCTACTATCTAACCAGAGGGTTTAGTATAGCACTAACAGGAGCCTTCTACTCTACTGTTACCTAGGACTACCACCTAACTTATTCACCACACACTGCACCCTATTCTAGTTATGGGCTCTCACACCCGCTCTACCTCCAGGGCCTAGCACCCTCCCTACTCGGGTTCTATGCCCAGCTAACTACAGGGTCTTGTGCCCTGACTATGGGCCTTTTGCCCCTACCTAGGGCCTTGTGCCCTTCACTATCGGCTTTATGCCCCTACCTAGGGCCTTGTGCCCTATCAACTATGGGCTTTATGCCCCCTGACTAGGCCTTGTGGCCTTACCTGACTATGGGCTCTAGCCCACTAACTAGGGCCTTGTGCCCTTTTGCTGCAATGAGCTTTAAGCCCCCTAACTACCTATATGGGCCTTGTGCCCAATTAACCCTGGGCCTGATGTGCCCCTAACTGTTGTCACAGGCCTAGTGCCCGACCTAATGCAGAGTATACTTACCTGCTCTGCGCAGGAAACTCAACTTTCTCCCGACGTCTTCTTTTCTGGGTCTTCCAGACCTTCCAGCCGGCGGTGCCTCTTCTCCTCTTCGGCGCGGGGATTCCGGCGATTCTCTGGGTGGGGGCACTCTTAGCCCTTACAAGGGCTTCCCACCGACGTCTCCGGTGCTCTCTTCGTGTGACAGGATAGCTCCTTGCCCTGACAAGGGCACCCTGCCACCTCCGCCGGCGTTTTCTTCTTGATCCAGCGCTCTGGACGTCCCACAATGTCCTCTTCTCTCTCCACCGACGGACTTCTGAAGTAATGGCGCCGCCCGGCAGCTTAAATAACCGCCGGCGCGACGTCATCACTGGGCGCCACCGCGAGTGGTCATTGGCTAGCCGCGGCGCCAATAATTCTAATGGCCGGAGGTGAGCCAGGATTGGCTCACTCATCTGGCCGCCGATTGGCCAGCAGGGGTAGGTGAGCCCTGATTGGCTCACCCTCCCTCTGCTGACAGGACCTGCGGAAGAAGAGAAATACTCACTAGGATCGCAGGGACGGTAAGTTGATTTCCTTTTCTTTCTTCACCCTCTTCATGGGCACAGCAGCAGAATGATTCTTCGCCCTCTTCATGGGCACAGCAGCAGAAACCGTGGGACACAACTCCACATAAACATTACTTTTTTTAAATTAAACACCCCAAAGTATCCCTCATTCAACCTATTTATTGCTCATCTATATCCAGGGTCTTCATCTGTAATAGATCAAAAGATCCTTGCTTGCAAAATAGAAAGCCAAATACAGCCATAGTCTTCATCTGCAATACATTCATGAATCCTTTGCAAAATGAGAAATCCTGCTACACGCTGCAAAACTAGCTCCTAACAGCTCCACTGCAAGTGAGCTCTTTGTGGCACTGGTCACATTTATGACATGGGGTTTTCCCCATATTGTAAATAGAACTAATGTCACTAAGAGGTCACCGCTGTGCATGCTATCAAGTATGGTATGTGTGTAACTTTTCTCAGCTGTAAAATGTTGGAGGGACTGGTGGTGCTCTTACTTTTGATGTTCATGGGTAAAATTTGATCTACCTCTGTACACAAGCTGTAGGAGAAATTTCTTCAGTGACACTTTGTACATGACAGCCCTTTGAGTCAATGATGTGCCCACTGGAATGTTTAGAGCATGATACTTGGCAGTGCTGAATCAGAATCCCACCTTTTAACAACATTTTGTCCTTATTTAGGCTCATGTGTGTAGGATGGGAAGCAGGGTCGTAACTATGGCTGTGCAAGAGGGGGCAAACGCTGAAGGGGGTGAAGTTTATGAATATTTTAGGTTCATTTGGTTAAAATTGAGAGCTAGGGGGGCACCAGTTTTCCTTCTCACCCCAGGTGCTAGAATTTTAAGTTACGGCTCTGAGGGAAGTTTCTACTGAGAGTGTAAAGTGCTTTACACACTGATAATCGGACCAACAAGTGGCTGCAAAACCTGTAGTGTGTACCCAGCCTTGGTGACAGCTTCTTAGCAACAAAGCTTAAGACTTCACTACACTTCACAAATCACTTCTGGGAAATACCATTTATAAAGCAGTTATTTGCAAATAATATTTCCTAAGAACAGATATCACAGGTATGTGACCTGAAATGTCTTAAAGGGTGTAGGCAATAAAGTACATATTACCGTCATCAAAATTCATTTACAGATATGAATACCATAAACATGATAATAGATGCATGAATACAAATAAGTTTATTAACACATCCATGGATAGTCATGAGCCAGCAATAACAGTAAGTATGAGTACAAGTACGAATTCCATGTGTGTAAGTGAATAAACAGCAGAAGCTTCAACATAAGACATGACATCGGGTAGAGAGGAAACTGCCAGTGAGAGCTTACAATCTAGATTATAGATATAATCATAGATATATACCTCTCACATTTCCACAATTAAAACTTGTGACAAAATAGGCCCAAAA
This sequence comes from Mixophyes fleayi, assembly GCF_038048845.1. Taxonomy (NCBI): domain Eukaryota; kingdom Metazoa; phylum Chordata; class Amphibia; order Anura; family Limnodynastidae; genus Mixophyes; species Mixophyes fleayi. Next base: position 42,038,616 of record NC_134409.1, read on the forward strand.
ATTTTCCCACAGGAAATAGGGACTGTCCTGCAGTCATGCTTAATTAAACTGCACTCTATTCAAAGGGTGTGGGCAATATCATGTTGCGTTTTCTAGGGAAGGGAGTGCACAGTCATAAACAAATTCCAAAGAAAAGACAAGTTAACTCATGTTTGTCATACACTTAAACAGGTCGCAGTGATGGAGGAGTAAGTGGTGTACTTTGCCATGTATGATTATGTTTTCTTTTTCTTCACCTAATCACAAGGTATTCTTGAATATATTTCACAAATACAGGTTCACTGTTATAGTCCAATTACATCTCATTAAGATAAATAATCACATGACTCAGTTTTGGGAAATTCCAGTGTAATCATTAACACACAGCAATTGTGCTTGAACATCCAGCAATGACTTTTAATTACATTTTTAAGAAATGACAGTCTCAAAATATGCTGAATTCTATGAAAAATGTTGTTTAATCCATGGACTACTGATTGAGGGGGAGCTAATACCCATATTTTGAATTGAACATATTCTTGGATTAGGAACATGAAGATAAACTTCCACTTAATATTCAAAACAATAGTATCAGATATAACTTCTACTAATAGCATTTTTCCCAGATTTTACAGTATAATACAATAGTCCAATATGATGTTGTATAACAAGGTTAGGGACATTCTCCTTTATTCAGTAAGCATCAATGCAATGAGGAATTACAAGGAATACATTCCCTTTAATTTCATTGAATACAACCCTTTTTATATATTTACCATTACTGCCAATATTGTATGATACTACTGTAGCTGGTAGATAAAATGGTCATTTACTAACTGCAAAATATGCAGACGCAGAACTCTTTTAATGTTGCGCACGTTTGCCTATTCCTGCGCATACTTTGCTGTACACCTGCTGTCAGATTTTTCCACAAGTATCTCTATACAAACAATTTACACAACTATTTGTGGGATCCTGGTCATAAATTGTCCTATTGAAAATATCAGCCAATTAATCTTAGGACTATCTATGTGTAAAAATCAAGTAGTTTTGTGTGACTAAAAAGGCTCTATGGCCAAGTGCAAAACCGGGAGCCTCCCAGTAAATCAGAAATCCCCCCTCCCCTAAAACTCATTTTAATTTATTGTTCTACAACATAAACTTTCATAAATTTGCTGTATTAAAAAAAGAAGTAAAAAAAAATTTACATTTTTAAAAAAAGGTGTGCAACCCCTATCAAACAGCTTAACCAACCCTAGTGGTCTTTGAGAGGGAGAAACACGATTTTTTTGTTTTGTTTTACATTCATTTTTTTTTACTTTATCTGCTTAACAGGGCTGCTGTGACTGATACACTGAAGTGTATCATGCACACCGGCCCATAAGACAGATAAAGAAGTGAGTTTGTGCAATTTGTAAGTAGCACGGATCTAAAGATCTGTATAATTTGGAAACTTGTGTAAATTACAGGATGCAATTTACACTTATGATTGAAGTGTAAATTGCATTTAACTCTACATCAGGCCCTTGGAGTAATCAAGGGAAAATACAATACTGTGAGATGATGATTTTGAAGTTGAGATGACTATACAGTACATTCAATAGTAGTCACTATTGTTGCCGGATTTCCAAATTTTCAATACCTTCCGTCTTTTCACAACTACACACTTAGGCTGCATACACACTACAAGAAAATTCTAACTTTATGATAGTTTTAGCGATTTTACCACTGACAGGAAAAAAATCTGATCAGCATGTCGATTCATGTGTGCACACTATACACGATATTACCTTCAGATCTGTTGTCTTCATCTGTTATAACCATCGGCTGCAACTCAGAAGATTCATCCAGGCTGCAGGAACAAGTGCTTTATCTGTGCATACTGTGCTCCAGAAGTAGTTTATATACTGTGCCTGTACAGCTCCAGAAGTGGGTTATATTTATTTATGAAGACGGAAAATTATTTTAACATTTTATTAAAGGGATAAGATTAAATATTTCTTAAGGGGCTCATAGTAATATACTATTTTATTATGGGGCACTAATATTTTATTTATAATGGGGCAATAATAATTTATCTTTCATGGGGGTACCATTATATACTTCATGACGGGAGCACCATTTATGCCCATGCGCCCATGTAGATGGTGGCACAGATACCGACGAAATTCACAGTGGGCCCCACTGTTTGAGAGCCCTACCCATAAACTATGCAATCTATGCAGAGCTGTGGTGTTTCTTTATGTACTGCTGTTATCATTTAATTTAAAAGAAGAAGGCACATGAAAGGTAAGTGAACTAATGGAGCCGGTGGCACAATGGTACACACTCTGAGGGAAAGTAAAGAGGAGAGGGAATCAAAAGTGGGCACAGTGTGACGGAAAGTAAACAAGATAAGGGGAGCAAAGTTGGGCACAGTGGGCCTGATTCATTAAAGATCTTAACTTAAGAAACTTCTTATTTCAATCTCCTGGACAAAACCATGTTACAATGCAAGGGGTGCAAATTAGTACTCTGTTTTGCACATAAGTTAAATACTGACTGTTTTTTCATGTAGCACACAAATATCAACTTTAATTTTCAGTGTACAAATAAGCTATCAAGTATTTGTGTGCTACATGAAAAAACAGTCAGTATTTAACTTATGTGCAAAACAGAATATTAATTTTCACCCCTTGCATTGTAACATGGTTTTGTCCTCTCTGAGTTTAGCAACCTTATCTGCCGGTAGCCAGCATTCAAGTTTTTCCATGTCACTCTCAATGCCCAAATAAGATCTCGCCATCACTTGAGCTATGTGTGCATCTTACATTGCTCTGGAAGAGATAGAAAGAGCACAAATTAGCGCTGCACCAACTATAGTACCACCCATTCCCATTCTATTTTTTAAAAATCTTATGCAGCAATAGACAAATTATTTTAAAATTAATTTGATGATTCACTAAGTAATTTTATACCTGTGGGTGCTGCTTATAAATAGATTATTATTATTATTATCCTTTCTTTGTAAGGTGCCACAAGATTTCTGCAGCGCCGTACATTCAAGAGGAGATAACGGAAAGGCAGTCAGATACACAAGGAAGGAGGGGCGGGGATCAGGAGAAGACATAGACATATTCTATCAATTATATAACTATAAGCAAACAAGTGCACATCCTTTAGTATAAATCACATGATCATGTTAAAATCACCGTATTTATTAAACATTCACTTTCTAAAACCTTATTTAAAATGCTCTAAAATTCAGCAATATATTTTCTTATATCAAGAGGGAAAGATGGAAATATTCATATCCTGAATTAAAAAATCATGTATAAATAAATCTACATTGAATACTGCAGTAGAGAATACCGTTTTGTGTCACAGTCTATAAGATGATGTGAGAGCTCCTTTTTCCACAGAATGATTAATATTGCTTGTACTCTATTGACCGTCACAAAGTCTTTCCCATTTAGGTGTTGTAATGTACATTAGTCTTTACTTGCTTCCGTAATAGTCTAGGTATATTTAGTTATATATGATTCTTAATTCATTATATGAATGTTTCCAAATTTCCCTCTTGATATGAGAATATATATGGATGAATTTTAGAGCATTTTAAATAAAGTTTTAGAAAGTGAATGTCTAATAAAGACAGTGATTTTAACATGATCATGTGATTTATACAAAAGGACGTGCACTTGTTTGTTTATAGTTACATTGTTCTGGCACTACTCCAGCACCTTGCCATCATAAATTACCAAGGAATTCTGAAGAACATCTAATATAACAACAAAGGTCCATGAGGATCCAATTTCATGCAGGTACAAAATATATATAAAGAGAAGCATCTATTGTGGCAAATCAGTTGATCACCAAATAGAGTTACCCCTTTACAGTTTGGTTTCCTCTTGCTGTTCTCTAGCGAAAGATTATAAGCTGATGGTAAGGAAAATGTATGACAGTCTACTAGGGAACTGGTTACTATATCATATACCTGACCTGTCACTTGCCACAAGCAACCATTTATCGGGGTGTCAAATAATATGTATGTGGTGCCATACCTTATATAACAAAAGAAAATATGCTCTGCATTACCAGCCAGAGAGGTTGCATAAGTTTGGGGAGTACACGGAATCACAAGCACCATTAAGTCTTTCATTTTCAATAAACAACAAATGTCTATTTATGATGTGTATTTACAGTGTTTGACCACAAGGCAAATGTGTATTGGAAAATGCTATGATTATTTTTGCTTGACCAGATGGAGCCTGGACCTACAGCTCTTCTCTCTCTTTTTTTTCAAATTATTTTTATTGTTGATATTCTGAAGCAAAGCAATACAGAATACAATATTGATGGACATAGTATTTAAGCGACTATGTAATAAGTAACATCATACAATCAATATTTATTATGAACTACAATAGATAATTTTAAATATTCCATATAACAATAAAGTGCTTAACATGTATAATGATGGTTAAACTATATAACACGTACGAGAACTATTCGAGTAGTTTTGATAGAAGATAAAGATGTATGTGTAAGTTGCTTTATTACTGCTGTGTACCCCCATTTTACAATAGAATAGGTGGGTCATCGACAACAGTTCTCAATTCATACCATGAGGATGACGAGAAACATTTATATATTTGTGATTTAACATCCAGCTGTAATGAATCAATGTAATTTTCCCACATTTCGAAGACATTTTTAACTTTAGACTCTCTGGCAAGTGGGGCTTCAAGCCAATCCATCTTGAATATATAGAACAACTTTTCTTTAAATATGAAGGGAGGAGTCCTAGGTTATGACCATACCTGCAAAATTGTTGTTTCTAGCCGCTGCACTGAGGGACAGAAGGAGACGTCTACCACCCCTAGTCACACGTGGACCCTTAGGTAAGATGCCCAGGATTGCCCAATGAGCTGCACCTCTTCTCTTTTTAGATATGCCGTCTCCCAGGGTGCGTGCTCCTTAATGTATACTTTGTATTCTGCACAGGGTTTCCACCTCGGGTGGTTCAAAACCATACTCTATTGGGTGAAGCATGTGACAGGCTTCCATAGGTGAGGAAATGATTAAATTCCAAAATAAGGAATTGATAACTCCAACCTCTTGCTTTTAAGGCTTAGCCGCCTCATCATGTCATCTTCTGCTGAGAGGAAGGAGTGTTGTTTTAAAGCTTTGTATGTCCTCTGTTGGGCCAAGTTCTGAGTCTGACTAACCCGAATGCCATGCTTCAGTTTGCTGTGATCTATTGCTGTAGTGCACACTTTGACACTTTGGAACACATCTGTCTCCACAGTAATGAGTCAACCTTTATCTTTAACAAGCCCAATAAATAGGCTCTCCACATGTTTTCACAGCCTTATTGTAGATTAAAGCCCTTTTCAGACATAACATTGACCTTATTTTACTTAGGAAGTATCATATACTGCTTTTATGAATGTCTCTTTTAAATTAATCACCTTTGAGTACAACATTCCATTAAAGTGAGCAAAGCATGGTACAATTTATAAATACATATACTATCCAGCCCTATTGTTGGGAAGTATTGCTTCCTTACATTGTTTATGCTTCTTGCACTGCCTCATGCTACTGCATGATCGCACCTGATAGTCATCAAACATAAATTACTATAGGAAATGTTCTGAATGGAAAATATTTGTATCATATATTTTCTTGTATTCTGGTCAGAGAATTATGTTGGGCTTTATGAGCTCTTGATGTGATTGATATACAGAATATGGACAATTGTCTGCATGAATCATTTTTAAATAACTTTGTTTTAAAAAAATAAGAGAGTTGCACATGTTTTAAAAGAATGTTATGCTAAGCATTACTCTTAGTAATAAGATTCTCACCGGTTCGCAAGAACCGATACCTAATTTTAGGCTCGGTTCGGCGAACTGGTAACTACAGGCTGAGTCCACCCATTTCGTTGGTTGGGGGAGGAGGCTCCTTGAAAAAAAAAAATGGCTCACCTGTCCATGGAATCGGTACTCCTCACTGCTCCGACCACAGTGAATGTCGGGTGTGCACGTTACACACGACATTCTATGAGGAGCGGTGCAGAGAGGAGTCGACGGCATGCAAGAAGCAAGAAGACAGAAGACAAAAAGAGAAGGAAAGAAAAGAAAAGAAAGAAGCCAATAGAAAGGGTAAGTGAAGGAACGGAAGCAAGGGGGAGCAAAGGCAGCATGGCAGAGTGTTTTGAGGGGCAGCAAAGGCAGCATGGCAGAGTGTTTTGAGGGACAGCAAAGGCCGCATGGCACAGTGGTTTGAGGGGCACAAAGGCAGCATGGCACAGTGTTTTGAGGGGCGAAGGTAGCATGGCAGAGTGTTTTGAGGGGCAAAAGTGGCATGGCACAGTGTTTTGAGGGGCAAAACACATTTTTGTATACTTAAAAAGGTCATTAGGTCAGAGAACCAGCAGCTTTTGGCTTGAGAAGTTAATACAGCAAGACACTCACCCTATCTATATTATCATCATTTAGTACTTGGAAGCCAAGAGGTATTAAACCAGAGTGAAATTCTGATGGTTGGGGTGTGTTCAATTATAAATTATAGCCATAGGGGCTAAAGGATGTATATAAAACCAAGAATCCAAGTTGCACATAGAACAAGGCATCAGGCAAGGGCGATCATTTATAATTTCACCAGGTGGTAGATGCATTACCTAAAAGGAAAATATATAAGTTAAAAGAAATAAAAGAAAATGTGGAAAGTGACTGGAGCTGTATATATGTTATCTAGGACCATGCTTGAGCTTTGGGTAAGTGTGTTGCTACTACATACACTAATTACTAGGAATACATGAAGCTGTGCCTATATGCAGATTATATTTATATTGTGCATGCTTTTGCTCTTTATGGTGTTTTTTCTTCTTATGTAACTGTCCTAGAGCAGAGTCATAGTGTGACAAAGCGTAAATTGAGTGAGATTAGTGAAGCAGATGCTGCTTACTCTTTAGAAAACTGTTATCTGACATTGTGCCTAAGTGTGACCCTTGACTCAGAACTATCCTTTGCTCCCCATATCGACCTTACATCTAAATCATGTTACTTACATCTAAAAACATTTCCAGAATACGCACATATCTTACACAAGACATTGTAAAAACCTTAATTCATTCACTTATCATCTCCCGCATTGACTATTGCAATTCCCAGCTTACTGGTCTTCCTCTAAACAGACTCAAACCCCTATGATTTATTTTGCACGCAGATGCCAGATTGATTTTCCTTGCAAATCGTTATTCCTCTGCTGAATCATTCTGTCTGTCTCTACACTGGTTGCTTGTTTTTTACCGAATTCAATATAAAATACTTTTACTAACCTACAAGGCCATCAACAAAGCTTCACAAACATACATCTCCTCACTTGTCTCAAAATATCTCCCAACTCAACAACTCCGTTCTGCACAAGATCTGTGTCTCTCATCTACTGTCACGGGCACTAGGAGTCTTTGCCCAGGATATCACCAGATGATGTTCTTACCAGAGTAATATAGCTGGTACTATGGTCCTCTGGTAGCAGGGTGACAACGGAACAGGAGAATCAGCAGATGGTGAGAGAATGCTCAAGGAAAGTCTATGACTAGCAGCAACTGGTAATGACTTAGATGTATGAACACGAGGAACCAGATGGACAAGTAAACGTGAAGAGAGTCAGTGGTCTGCGTACAGCAAGTTGTACCACTGCTATAGTGAGGAGGAATGTCCAGGAGTAGAGAGGAGGTAGTGAAAGTCAGTGGTCTGCGTATAGCAAGTTGTACCGCTGTCTATAGTGGAGGAATGGGTTCCAGGTGCAAGTAGGTAACGGGGAAGTCAGTGGTCTGCGTACAGCAAGTTGTACCACTGCTTATGTGAGAGGATACTTGAAACTGGTGCCAATGGGAAACAGAAGTCAGTGGTCTGCGTTCAGCAAGTTGTACCACTGCTATATATATGTGAGGAGGGGCACGAGGAGATGAATGGAATACAGAGGATACACGGGCGGCACACGGAACTTGATCCCACGATGATAACCACAATACAATAATAACTGACAAGCGCTGCTTGAAGTATACAAAGTCACTATAGAGATCCAGGTAATAGGAAACAAAGTCAATAGTAACAATAGCTTCAGTAGATGGAAGACTCCGGAGATGAACACAACACAGTCCAGACGGATATGCAATACAATAGCAAAGTCAATGGAAAGTATGCATACCGCGGTTCAGGAGAGCAGGCTGTCAATGAGAAGTGCAGGGATACCTGAACGGCTGAACGCCGGCAGGAGGAGAGACCACTGGAGGATGGAAGCGGTAATCAGGTTGGTGCAGCGCACGAAAGGTAACCGGTAACCAAAGGAGCAATACTCAGGAAGCAGTAGTAAGTAGAACTAGAAACATGATGAACACGGGAGAGTTGAGGCTGTCTGGTATCTGGCAGTAGTAGCGGAGGCAGCGGAGGGGAGACACGCTGAACACAGGAGAGTAGAAACGGTCTGGAACCCGGCAGTAGTAACGGAGGCAGCGGAGAGCAGACACGCTGAACACCGGAGAGTTGAGGCGGTCTGGAATCCGGCAGCAGTAGCAGATAGGAATCAGCTGAGTGCAGACACGATGAACACTGGAGAGTTGAAGTGGTCTGGAAACCACAATCGTAGTAGACAGGAATCAGCTGGAGCTGAATACACGAGGAAACACAGGAACACCTTCAGAGGCTCATGAGGAATGAGACTCCAAGATCAGGCAACTAGGTAATGATCACAGGTGGTTTAAATAGGGAGGGTTGCCTGATCATCCAATTAATTAAAAGCAACAGGTACTGAAGGTTTCATAAGGGCTGCACATGCGCAGACCCTCAGGATGGCGGACGGCCACGGTTCCTGAACACAGGAGAAATGGCACTCACAGTCCGGTGAGTGACATCTACTCTCATTACATCCTCTCATTCCCATTTACTTCTTTCGAGCTTCTTTCTATGGAATTCCCTCCCTCGCACAATAAGACTTTCTTCTGTTCTACAAACCTTCAAGTGTTATCTGAAAACTCACCTCTTCAGGCAAGCTTATAATATTCCTCAACCACCTTCTTATTCTCACTAGATTATCCAATTACCACCCGTTAAACAATTCACACAAGACAACAACCCTCTGGCTAACATTGCTGTGTGACTGGATCATATAGCATACTAATCCCTTTTGATTTTGCTCCTTTTGTTTTTTTTACCTTTGCAATCTGGCTGAACTGAAATGCAATATGTAGACTTAACCTCATGTATCCATCTCCCATTGTCCCATAGCTTGTGAGCATGCGAGCAGGGCCTTCTCACTTCTTTGGTTTACCCAGTTTGTTTATTATTTTGTTTGTCCCCAATTGTAAAGCGTTATGGAATTTGCTGGCACTATATATATAAATGTTGATGATGATTGTGAATCCTTTAGATGGATGCGCTACCACTGCTTCCCTTGGTGGCAAAATTACTAGATTCATTAACTGAAACGTCTATGTGTCTCTTGGAGGTTATGGCGGCAGCGAAGTAAACTAACCAGAGGAAGTTTATCATAATACAAAAAATGTTTATTAATGTGACAATGTTAATAGGAGCTCAATGTTTCTTTCATCTTCCTTTCGTCCAAAATAGCTAATCCGGGACCTGATTTAGAGTTAAATTTAAATTTTTGTCTCTACATTTCTGTGTCTGTATTTTGAGATACACGTATATTAAGATACGTGAAACTTTAAATATAGTGTATAAATAAGTCTGATGCAAAAATGCAGGCATCTTCATCATCAACACAGAAACTTGCAGCAGGCTTATGTAGGTGTATCTTAAAGATACAGGTAAGTCAATACATCTGTAAGGGATGTTGTTGACAGTACAGTCGGAGCTCAGAGGGGTGTCCCAAAACCTATCTGTCATTACATCATGTACCATAAGACTGTGGCTGCCATGGTAATACAGAATCCTAAATCATTATTAGCGGTCTGGAGAAACAAAACAAAAGAAAATGAAAAATACTTTCTTCTTATAGTCTGTAGTAATAATACTCCTCAGTGCCATTTCGCTCAGACTTAAACATACAATAATAAATAATGTGTGAAATATAGGCGCAAACACTCATACGCATAGAAGGTGAATTTTAAATGTCTGCTTGAAGGAATCCACTTCTTAGAAAGTCTTGGGTATGAAATAACAATTATCTGTTTTCTTTCAAATGTGAATTCATGAAGATATGTCAGAAGGACTTTAATGATTTCCCGTCATATGTAGAGATAGGATAACAATTATAATATAATGTAATATTTGAAATAAGTAGGGGACCGCAAACCTAAAGCCCTTCTATATATTGTTATAGTGGGGATGTGATTTTGTCATTTTCATTACCATCACATACGGTGCTTCTTATCTGTGCATTACCGGCCCTTCTTGTGACTGCATTTACTTCATACAGATTAAAAAGCTTGTTTCAATGTTGCAAACAATCAGCTGCAGCCTCTCCTCTCACTCAAATTCAACTCTGTTAGAATCATCTTACTTTGTAGTATTGTGGTATCTGGGGCGTCTTCTTGTCACTGGCTCTGACTGCTGAAGGTAGGGTAGACATTGTCTTTCTGTCAGACATAGATGATGTGCGATAGAAAGACACTGTCACACATCGACTTTTACCATCAGCCTTTTACCATACTTAAACAATTTTACTTTTTGCACTTTTATTAATTTCATATTCACTTTTTGATAGTATGCTTCTTAGGCTTTGTGCCTTATTATGTACAAGCAATGGAAATAAAAACCCTATTTTTTCTCAATAGAGCCAACCCTCAAAATATCTCAGTTATTCATTGTACATTGACATTGATTTAGGGGTATATTTACTAAACTGCGGGTTTGAAAAAGTGGAGATGTTGCCAATAGCAACCAATCAGATTCTAGCTATTAGTTTGTATAATGTACTAAATAAATGATAACTAGGGCCTGATTCCTTAAGGATCTTAACTGAAGAAACTTCTTATTTCAGTCTCCTGGACAAAACCATGTTACAATGCAAGGGGTGCAAATTAGTATTCTGTTTTGCACATGAGTTAAATATTGACTGTTTTTCCATGTAGCACACAAATATCAACTTTAAATGTCAGTGTACAAATAAGATATCAAGTATTTGTGTACTACTTGAAAAAACAGACAGTATTTAACTTATGTGCAACCTATCCTCTCCTTCTGTTCTCCACCACCTTAACTCTGCTCTTCAGCTCCTTGTCTCTTCCACGAGGTCCTCCTGCCCTTCTACCCCTCTCTCTACCCCGCTGGGGGCTCTTACCTCTCATCTAGCTGTACATTGAGCTTCGGAGTTACTGTGCTTTTTGTTAACTGTACCGTGCTGTCTTACCCTGTATCGTGTTTCTGTCTGTCAATGTACGGCGCTACGGATACCTAGTGGCGCCCTATAAATAATAAAAAAAAAAAATAATAATAATAATAATAATAATAATAACCAATGTGCAAAACAGTAAACTAGTTTGCACCCCTTGCATTGTAACATGGTCTTGTCCAGGAGACTGAAATAAGATAACTCTTCATTTAAGATCCTTAATGAATCAGGCCCTAGAATCCGATTGGTTGCTATAGGCAGCATCTCCACTTTTTCAAACCCGCAGTTTAGTAAATATATCTCCCTGACTCTGTAAACTTTATTCTCTTTGCTTGTGGCATAAGGCTTTAACACGGCACCAAATAATTAGCGGCAGTATAGGGAAGTAATATCGCAATACTATCAACATGCAATGTTATTCAACATGTCACATAATAAATAAAATTTTACGAATCTTGGTTCAACAATATACAAACATAAATCAATACAACACATAGGCCACTGAAAAAATATATCCCACTTTAAATTTAGGTAATTATACCCCTTAATCTGATTTTCCACCTGATTCCAAATTGCTTTTTATCTTGATCTTTTGTTCAGAAGTGTTAGGCTACTCCATAGCTTTTACCAATTTGCAATTTCTATAACCTCAATAACCATTCACGTGTATGTGGTCTTAGAGACATACGTTGACCAGGCCTACATAGATATTTTGTGGCCAACACAGGATGACAATATATACACACACACATATATATATATATATATATATATATATATATATATATATATATATATATATATATACCTGATATACCTGAACACCTGCTAGTTAATACAAATATCTAATCAGCCAATCATGGGACAGACACTCAAAAACACAATGTTTATATATATATATATAATCACAGACTTGTAAGGTGACACAATGCTCCGCAGCGCTGCGCAGTTGGGAAGACAAGGAGATACAGGGCATACGTAAAACAAGATCAGACAAGGCAGACAGAATTAACGGAGACATGACTACAAATGGTATGGAGGACCCTGTTCGTTAGGTCACATCTAAATAATTAGGATAAGGTTACGTCTAAAAAAGAGATGGGTTTTCAAATAGCATCTAAAGATTTTAAGGCCGTGGGAAAGTCTGATTGAGCATGGTAGGGAATTCCGTAAGTGGAGAGCAGCATGGGAGAAGATTTGTAGGTGGGAGCTAGAGGTGGTTTTCAGAGATGAGACAAGGCGCAGGTCAGAGGTAGATCTAAGAGGGTGGGAGGGAGAGTATTTTGATATGAGATTTGAGATGTATGCAGGGGTAGTATTGTTGAGGGCTTTGTAGGCAGGAGTGAGTAATTTAAATTTGATTCTGGAGGACCCAGAGAGCCAGTGTAGGGATTTGCAAAGTGGTGCAGCAGGGGTTGCAATCAAGTCAAGACGGGATATGATGAGAGAATGGATAAGAATTTTGGTAGCATATTGAGTAAGAGAAGGGTGTATTATAGCAATGTTTTTAAGGTGGAGTCAACAGGACTGGGAGAGAATCTGGATGTGAGGAATAAAGCACAGGGCATAGTCAAGTGTGACCTCAAGTCAGCCAGCTTGGAAGACTGAGGAAATTGTGGAGTTATTGACAGTGAGGGAGATTTGAGGGCAGGTTGTGACTCTGGCGGGATGGAAGACAATAAGTTCTGTTTTGGACATGTTGAGCTTTAGGTAGTGTTGGGACATTCATGTGGAGATAGCAGAAAGTCAGTTGGTTACACAAGATAGTATAGAAGGAGAGAGGTCAGGGGAAGAGATATAGATTTGGGTGTCATCAGCGTAGAGGTGGTATTGGAGGCTGAATAAGCGAATTAGAGAAGAGGTTTACAATGAAAAGTAAAGGGCCAAGAACAGAGCTTTGTGGGACCCCATCAAATAGTGGGGGAGGTGGGAATGATGTGCAAGAGGAGGAAACACTAAAGGAGCGGTTCGATAGGTAGGAAGTGAACCAGGAGAGGACTGTTTCACGAAGGCCAATGGAGTGTATATATATATATATATATATATATATATATATATATACATATATATATAGGTATATATATATGCTGGTCATGTGAGTGCATACACAATGCAGAATTGGCACAACATCGTTCCATCGTTGAACAAGATTTTTAGTTCAGTTTAAAAATCAAATAAAATGATACAATGTGCTTTGAAACGGTAATCGCTCATCTTTTCAGTGTACACACTAATGCGATATCTGGCCGAACGGTCATTTATTGTGTGGCTGGCCCGATAATTAAGCTTGTAGTGTGTACCCAGCTTTAGTCTATAATCATGTACATACAGACTTGTTGGCTCTGCTAAACAGTAACTCCATGAGACTTCCATGGTCCTACACAATCGTATTGCATTCGGATTGGTTGGGCATTAATCACGAACAGATTGGGAAAGTTCTGGAGAGTTAAGTAGTAAAATTATGTCTATTGGGACCTGTTGGTCTGGTTTATATTCAAATGTTTTTGTTCTCTTGCTGAATTGCAGAACTTGTATTAGGCATATCTCCAATAAAGATATTGTATCTTGTTGTGGCCAAAGTTAGTAATGACCTCCTCTCGGCCAAATCCAGGGGCGACTTCTCCCTGCTTATTCTCTTTGATCTCTCTGCGGCCTTTGATACCGTGGACCACCCCCTCCTTCTGCAGACCCTTCTCTCTCTTGGCCTCTCTGGCACTGTCCTCATTTGGTTGACTTGTTACCTTGCCAACCGCTCCTTCACTGTTTCCACTCCTGACTCATGCTCACCCCGCTTTGCCCTCCTTGTTGGGGTCCCTCAGGGCTCTGTTCCCGGCCCTTTTCTTTTCTCCATGTACACCACCTCCCTGTGTGATCTTATCTCTTCCCTTGGTCTCCAGAATCACCTCTCTGCTGATGGCATTCAACTCTACATCTCCTCTCCTGACCTTCCCCCCACCCTCCTCTCTTGTGTTTCCAACTGCCTCTCTGCTATCTCCTCCTGGATGTCTTCACGCTTTCTCAAAATCAACATTGTGAAAACTGAACTCATTGTTTTCCCCCTTTCTATATCTTCAACCCACCGTGAACTTTCCATCACCGTTATTAACACTACCATCTCTGCTGTTCCCAAAATCCTCTGCCTGGGTGTCACCCTCAACTCCTCCCTCTCTTTTGCCCCCCACATTCAATCTCTTGCCCAATCCTAACACTTCCAAGTACGGAATACTGCCCGCATCTGGCCCTTCCTCTCTCAGGAGGCTGCTAAATCTATCATCTATGCTCATTATTTCCCTTCTCGATTACTGTAACCTTCTCCTTACTGGCCTCCCCCACTCCCATCTAGCCCCTCTTTGCTCTGTTTTTAATGTGGCTGCGAGACTTATCTTTCTCTCACTCTGCTCTTCCTCTGCCTCCCCTCTCTGCCTTGCCCTTCACTGGCTCCCTTTCCCCTTCAGAATCCTCTTTAAACTCCTCACTGTCACCTACAAGGCTCTCTCACGTTCCACTGCCCCTTATATCTCTAACCTCTTCTCCATCCATACTCCCGACCGTTCCCTGCGTTTGGCCAATGACCTTTGCCTTTCCTCTGCACTGATCACCTCATCCCATGCCAGAATTCAAGACTTCTCCCATGATGCCCCCTTCCATGGAATAACCTCCCTCTCTCCATCCGCCTGTCCCCTAATCTTGGCTCCTTGAAACGGGCTCTCAAAACCCATCTGTTCCTTAAGGCCTACCTACCATCCACATAACCTTATGGTTGTTATCTCCTGCCACTTTCCTGTCTCCTCTTGTACTTGAACCCCTTTATTGACTCCCCTTGTGCCTGCTGTCTGTTTCCCCTCCCCTTAGTATGTAAGCTCTTATGAGCAGGGCCCTCTTTCCTTCTGTCTCAATACCATTTTTTCCACTCCTACACCACTCTACTTGCTATGCTTGGAGATATTGAAGTATTGGCTATACTCGTTTTACTCTGCACTGTCATACCCTTGTATACTGTCTGTACTGTATTTTTGTATTTTGAATGGCGCTGCGGACACCTTGTGACGCCACATAAATAAAGAATAATAATTATCTTTCTCTGTCTCCTGTTTGTGTGACTTGACTCTGAAGTCCTAGGGTACACCCTGTGAGTTTAGGCTCTAACACCCCCGGCCTTCACAACACGCTATTCGCGAGAATCCCTCTTGACCATACACGCAATGTCATAGATGACACACATGAGCAGTCTCTCCATTACAAACAGCAAAACTCATAAGCTGTCTAAAAGTGGGAACATTGAATGCAGTCTGTGAATGGTGAGCTGCAAATCCCGAACCCCAAATTTGAATCAAGGTTTATTGATGATTGAACCTCTTACATGTTCGTCGCTATTATACTAGTGAAACTCAAATAAATTTTGGACCAGTTAAAAATTTCTGAGCAGCTATACTGTACTAGTAGGGAAGGGGCAAGGCAGCTACACAGAAGTGCCTAAAGTGATTCCAGGACTCCTGGTTGCAGGGAGCCCACAGTGATACATACGGCAGTGAGTATATTCACCATTCCTCCAACTGATACTTTTCAAAGTGTTTTTTTTTACTGTTTTTAAAAATAATTGTGACTATCACCCCTAACCAGTCAGTCAGTAAGTCCTCCCCAAACATAAATACTAAGATTAAGAGGATACAGAGCCAAGCTGTCTATATTTCTTTTTAGAATTTGTGGATAGCAAGATGTGTTTCTTGGCATTATAGTGGAAAGGCATAGCTCCAAATCTTCCATTTTAATTAATGTGAAATCATGCAATAATATCAATCTATCTTTCAAAATGAAGCCGTAAATCTTACTGGGAAGAAAAAAAAAAGATAACAGCAAAAGGTATATCTGCAAAAGTTTTTTTATTTAACATAGACAAACTCTGTGTACCTTTTTATACTGGTAAGCAATGCTTATAAACATCAAGATAACCTTGTTTTAAGCAGTAACTTAAACACCAGACAATGTCATAACTGTTATAATGAAGTCTTATGCTCACCCTTTCTTTTGGCAGAACGGGACACAATGGGCCTGATTCCTCTTTGAAAACAATGTGAATTCAACTTTTTTTTAAAAAACAAAACAAAAACGCATGTAACTTGTACACACGTACGCCCGTATTCAAATACAAGGGGATTTCAAGATACGTTTACATTTAATTCTAGGTATGATTTGGCTATATTCATTTGCTGTGTGTAGACAGACAGAACAGACTGCAGGATACGCATATATGCAACATAAAGTCTCATCATGCAAAAAAATATATATTTTACTTTTCTGTTTACAACTGTTAATACCATAATTCATAAAAATATGTTATTTTTAAAAATAAGGTGTTTTTTTTTATAGTATATAAATCAGGATGTTCTTAAAGCGCACTCTACAAAAAATGCATTTTTATAGATTCTCTTACTTGCACACACATGTTCTGGCACGCATACATGTAATCATCACTATTAGTCAGAACTTACACCTGCTGTGTAGTTGGTGCAAATGTTATGGCTAAAAAACACATACTCAATAGATGTTCTGACCGTGAATTGGGGGCATCTGCTTAGTTGAAAGGCAAAAAGTATTTTCAAAGTCTTCTGAAGTAAATATGAAGTCTTTATTCCTTTCACATAAGATGTGGACACTTCTTAAGCAGAAAGAATTGTCCCCTTGTTTAGACAAATACAGGCAAATACAACCTTTTAACAGCTTCTGTTGCACAATGTAATGATCTACTGTATACTCTTATTTACAGTTTCCTAATATGGCAAAGAAGTTTCTGATAAACATTGTCTATCTTGAGATAAAGAACATACATCAACACTGTTATAACTGTTGTATTGTAAATCTCACTTCACTTTATTTAGCTTGACCTTTCTCATTGTCCTTTAAATCTAACGGTAAATAAGTTTGTCCTTCTGCACTAAGAATACGTCTGTTCAGACCCTGTCAACCTTTGACCCCTTCCAGCTGAATTCTGAAAAGAACAGAATTGAACACATAAAATATAACAATATTGTATTGCTTAGATGACCATAAACAGTCAATATTGTGTCAATCAGGTTGGCTTCCACAACAGTAGCCCTTCCTGTTCATATGTTCATTGCCTATGTCCGTAAATTTAGCATACTTTCCAGGCAATAGTCTCCAATTAAATAATTAATATAATTCAATTGATTATATATCTTGGTAAAACAATTTTAAATAAAACTACACTGAAGCTGATCAACAAAAATGAGAATTGTTAAAGTCTTGTAAGGGCAGAAGTCATGCATGACTAGTTTTGATATAGCCTATTGGGCACACTTAACTATGACAGATGACACCGGAAATGCTGGGAAGCAGTGGCAGACTGGCCAGTGTGTCAGCTTGCCCGATGGCGATGGCAAGTGGGCCCTGTAGGCCCCTGATGCAGTGGGCCCTCTGAAACATTAGACAATATGTTAAAAATGTTAATAATCTTTTAGTAGCTTGAAAATATAATAGAAGTTCCAATATTATTACCGTATGCAACTAAAATCTTTACATTGGATTACTATTTAATTAAATCATTTTTCGGGGATACTTTATTTTTAAGAATATAATAAATAACTCTGAAAAAATAATTTTGATTTGGGTTATATGAGGCCGACAAATACGTTGTATAGACTTGGATCTTTACTATTGGGACTGCGCAATGAAGCTTAGCTGGGAATCCCAGCCTGGGATCGTGACGTGCAACAGGAGTCAACTTTGTATCGAGCTTTGCGTTCATTGCAAAGACAGCAGATATTTTTCATTGCATCGGCCTCAGTTTGAGTGTGCTTTGTCAGCTCTTCACCTCGTGCTTGCTGTGTTCGATGTGTTTTATGAAAGGTATGTATTTAATTTATATTTTTTAAATACTTTGGCCATATGCCGTTTCATTTTAATATAATGTATTTTCTTTCATTGTATAAAATGAGTGCAAAAATACTAGGTAGTATATATATTTAAGCTGCAGTATCAAATAATAATATACACACATATCGCAAGTTCAATAAATAATGATACCTTTTTTTACTCTGCAGTTAAAATTACTGTGATTGTTAAAATTGTTGTTAATAATAGATGCATCTATAATACCTATTCCCATCAACGTGTTCTTGCTGCGAGGTCCATTATGCATTTATAGCAGAAATACATAATGGGCCTCGCTACTGTACTGTACAAATTTGTTACAATACGCCAAGACAGTTTACAAACAAAATGCAGAATACAACAACACAATAATAATAGCAACTACAATTATTATCAAATTCAAAACTAGAAATAGCCAAAAGCTGGATTCAACTTTTAATTGTAGATGTACATTTTTCCCAGCATGGAGTATTTTCAATTAAGTTTTAATTTCAGGAATGTTACCCCTACCAGCATGGAAAAGAAAAAGCATAAATCAGTTTAGCATTATTATTCGGTATGTGCTTAAAGGTGTTTTCTTTTAGCGACTACTTTCAGTTGTGCCAAGTAATGATGGTACAGGACAGGGACTTTTTGATATATTGGGGCATATTCAATTAGCTTTTTGGTTCGCGATTACGCTCGGCTGCGCGAGTCCCAATACCGAAACATGGAAGATTTCCGTGTGCACCCCATAGGGTTGCGAAGGGAAATCTGCAATGTTGTGGTACAGTATTGTCACTTTACATGCGCAGCCGCATATAATCGCGGGCCGAAAAGCTAATTGAATATGCCACATCGACTGAAAATTTACAGCATCTTAAAATTGATCCCAAAAAATGTTTATCTGATAGTACAGATGGAGCTGCAAGCTTCTATGGCCAGTATAATGGTTTGCAAAGTAAAATTACTGATGTGGCTGATAAGCATGTTCATATGTGGTGCTATGCCCATGTCTTGAATTCGGTGATAACTGAAAAATCTAAATGTTGCGTGCCTGCTTTTTCTTTTTTCAAGTTGAACGTTTGTGAAAACATCATACAAGAGAATGACGGTATAGATAGAAGTTGTTGAAAACATCTAGGACAAGAAAAAATTAAATGATTAAAGTTAATTGGTGAGACAAGATTGTCAGGTAAATCCAATGCAGCAACAATTATATTTGGACGTTTTGATGATGCCGCTGTCAGTTCTTTTGCAAATCTATTGACAAGCTTATCAATGATACAAGATTCAGAAACCTTTGATGCAAAAACAAAACAAGAAGAAAATGTTTTACTTCAAAGTCTCTTAAAGTTTGAAACAATATTGACAGCATTTAGTTACTTGTAAATATTTGAAACTGCAGCCCTGTTATCAAGTTATTTATAGACAAGTGTTGTAGATATGTTTACTCCATGGAGTTTAGTAGATTCAGCTACAATGAAGTTGAAGGAACAGACAATTGGAAATTGACTCTTTGGAAACAAGATTGCTAGTTAAGAGGCAGGGAAGAAGAATTTTTTGAAAATTGTATTTATTTCTTATACAATTTAAATGATAGCCTTATAGTTATGGGTGGGCCCCCTTTGTCTCCTGGCAACCAATATTTTTAGACCCGGTCTGCCCCTGCTGGGAAGTGTAGTTTTATAACAGCTGTGGGCCTTCAGATTCACCAAAGTGGCACTAGCTGTATGTTCTAATTCAAGCCCGCCAATTAATAAAAAAAGCTAACTAGATTTTTTTTATTTTTTTAAATGTAAAAACAGATTCTTGTGACTTGTCAGCCAAATGTTGTAGTCATGTTAGAGCTGGAGAAATAAAGCTGGCTAAGCAGGGTTTGATCCTGCTCCTTAAGCAGGATCACTTCTGGAGTCAGGGTCTGAGGCCTGTTAGTCTGGTAAAAAGTTGCCTGTATGCACAGGCTGATCTGCCATCTGCAGTCACCTTTCAATATTATCTACAAACATGCCTGTTAATCTACATCAATAACATCATTATTAAGCAATGTGGTCAGGGCCTGATCAGCCAATAGGCTGACCAGGCTGCAGCCTGGGGCGCTGGAGCCCGGGGGGCGCAACGTCACTGAGATGTTTTTTTTTTTTTCCCTAAATTTGGCAAGCGGAGTCATCGGGACCGCCACTGGTCTAAAGGAGCGGTCCAGACTGTCACTATCACATGACAGGCAGTCTGGCAGCGATCGCTGCTAGCTGCCTGTCAGTGTGGCCGCGGGCGCTTCTTACTCTGGTCACATGAGGTCAGGACTTCCACATCTCACGTGACCACCAGAGTAAGAAGCGCCCACGGCCACACCGACAGGCAGCTAGCAGAAATCGCTGCCAGACTGCCTGTCATACACAGCGCTGAAGAGAGGACACCACAGCAGGTAAGTCCGTTCTAATGTCTCGGGGGGAGGGGCGGCAGATGGGCAGGTGAGGTGGCTAAACGGGGCAGGTGAGGTGGCCGAAGGGGGCAGGTGAGCAGGCTGAAGGGGGCAGGTGAGGTGACTGGAGGGGAGGGGAGGGGGGGGGGGGGCGCTACGGCTGAAATAGCCTAGGGCAGCCGGAACCCTTAATCGGGCCCTGAATGTGGTACCTTTCAGGCCATACGTGCTGGGATATCAGGCCAATTGTGCAATATCAACTGCTATGTCTCAGCATGTATGGTAGGTTTACACAAGCTTGATTCAGATTGGTGCAAATATTTGTTTATTAAGCATTCCTTCTTTATTGCTGTATAGACTGTATGACATTCAGTGACTAATTTCCTTTTCTAATGTATTCCCAGCTTCGATTGTTTCCTATTTCCCTTTCTCTTTTGTGTTCATTTATTATTCCTGTATACTTAAAAGTTTTTTTATGCTGTTATTGGCTTGCCTGACACATTTCCTTCTTTTTACCCCTTGCTGTTAGTATCATCTGTGTATTGTTTTTGCAGGGATCCGGCTGATTTTTGTGACATTCTCCATATCTTTTTATCTTTGCTGCTATACAGCATCATTTTTTTTCCTTCCAATCTCTCAGATGTACCCCAGCCACGGATTAGAAAGGCTTTTCACTGTTGTCCCTTAGCTGTAGTGATAGAATATAAATTATGTTAAACGAGAATGTGAAATTCTCACATCCAGTGCATGGTGTTAAGTGTCATTTTATTTTTAAGCACGAAGACTTAGGGCTAAATTTATCAAGCTGCAAATTTCCGGCGGGTATGAAAAGTAGAGATGTTGCCTAAAGCAGCAATTCAGATTCTAGTTATATTTTATTTAGTACATTCCACAAAATGATAGCTAGAATCTGATTGGTTGCTATAGGCAACATCTCCACTTTTCAAACCCGGTTGGAAACTCGTAGCTTTATACATTTACCCCATAGCCTTTCTGCTATTATCTCAGGTCACGATGTGATGATTATGAAATCTGCTTACAGAGTATGTCAGGTTGCTTAAAGGATACTTTTCTTAGGCATAAAGAGAGCAAATTGGAGCAGGTAAGAACACTAAAAATATTATTGCACTATTTTTCACGGTCCACTTGGATGTAGTCTTAGAGATATGTAATTTGTATGATTGATGAAGAAACACCACTTTCACAGACTAATAATGTATTTCTATAGGGCACTTTCTCAGTATTGCACAAAGCATCAGCAAAGCAAAGTCAGGACCCCTTTATTTATCTCTGAATAAGTAAGGGCCCACAATATTAAAATGAAAACGGGGCAATATCTGATCCAGGCTAAACTTGTAATAAATGAAAAATATTCTGTTTTCTCTTCCAGAAATCCAACCTTTTTAGTGTAGATGCCAAATAACTGTGCTTGCAAAACACAGGGAAACACATACTTTTTACTTTACACATACATTATAGTCAAACATTCTAGATTTGGTGCCATGTACCTCTATATGCAGAGATTTATTTTTTGGCTACCGCATATAGATTTATGTCCATGTATTATCATTTCTTTTAGATAAAACGCAGATTCGTTCATTCCACAAATTCTTCATACTCTGTTATGTTCATATTCTGTAGTCCACGTGGACATTCCTTGAAATGTATGCTCTGACATTAATATGTGAGAAATATATCTATATCCATATATGTCTCTATGTCTCTATGTATCTATATATATATATATATATATATATATATATATATATATATATATATATATATATATATATAAAAAGTAATTATTTGTACCTTCTCCCTAGATCTCTTAAGGAAGGTAGAAAGCATGAGATATTTTTCATATTAAATAACAACATAAACTTTACTTGCCTGAGTGGCTACATCTGCCAGCATACCATTCTAGGAAAATAAAAACAAACAAGCCTCAGATTTTGACATGTTTATACTTTTGTTAGAGTTTTGCTTAACTGCCAGACCAACTTAGAAAGGGTGTTAAACTGTGTTCAAACTCCTCATATTCTACTATATGCGCGCAACACTTCCAAGAACTCGAATGTAGACAAATCAAGCACAATAATGACTCATTCAGCTATAGTTTGTGATTTTAAAATTATTCAGAAACGGCGACCTCCTTCAGCATTCAGGAGTGTGAATGGAGAGGAGGTTAGAGATATAAGGGGCAGTAGACTGGGAGAGAGCCTTGTAAGTGGTGGTAAGGAGTTTGAAAAGGATTCTATAGGGGAAGGGGAGCCAGTGTAAGGCAAGACAGAGAGGGGAGGCAGAGGAGGAGGAGCGGCGTGAGAGGAAGATAAGTCTCGCAGCCGCGTAGCACTCCACGTAGTGATCACAGATCACTGTTATGATCATTCATGCTGTTATGCACCCCTACTATGCAATACAGATATCCTAGAATGGTCATATATTGAGGATGCACATATATATTACTTTATCTAATTACAATTCCATATGTTCCCACAGCATGACATAATCAATATAGGGCCTCGTGGGAGAGCCCTGGAGAGATTACTTTTCTAGAGTATTTTACAAATTTCAATAAAGAAGTTACTTATCTGACGTTGCTACCAGAAAAATTGTGCTGACACAACTGACTGTACAACTAATCACAATGTGAAATCAATGAAGAAATGCCAAGAAATGCCAAAGTAACTCCAAATGCTTTGTTTTGTATTTGTTTTACTATACTGCCCCTGTATAACTAGTATAAACTAAAAAACACAAAATACAGTTTTTTTGACAAAATGTATTGAAAATAACAATTAAACAGAACCAAGCTAACTAATTTATATTAAAAGATATTTTTCTTTTTCTTTTTCAGGAAATGCTGGGTGTCACTTTTTCATGATTATTACATGTTGATGTTGCTGTCTATTGAAATGTTTTATCCTTGTGTAAAAACACTTCCACTTTCTCTATTTCTACTATGAAGTAGATACAAAGTAGATTGAGTCTTGTTCAGTTGGGTAACAGATTTGCAGATGAAATAATGACAATATTCTCCAATTCTTTCCTGATGACATACATGGCATAAACCTGACCTTAGTGACATGAACCTGATGAAGTGGAAAAATCAGTTGGGTTATTACAGAAAGAGTCATGGATTAGACTGAAAATTCTTACTGCTGGGGAACAGTGATGCAAGGCTGGTAACTTATAATAAGCCAACCGATTCTGATCACAACCCGTGTTCAGTACTATACACATGTATTTAATCATGGATCTCAGATATGTACAAATGGTAATACAGGTGTACCATACCTATGTGTCCGATTGCGGAAGTTTGTGATATGTTACAGGGCACACATATGATTAAGTACGCAATGAATTTGTATTGCCTGGTTTTAAGAATAACTCCATTACTGCTGGAGTTTACTTTGTAGTGGAACTCTTCCAGGTTTTTTCTTCTTTGTGTCCATTGGTTTTGGTTTGGAATTAATCCTTCAATGTACTCCAGATGAAAGTCCCTTGATGTAAGTGTTCAATAAAGAGGGTCAGTTATGTGTGTAGAGGTGTAGTTTTAACTTTTTTTTTTTTTTTACATTCTAGTCTCTTCCAGCCATGGGAATGTTTGTGCTGATAGAAGTACATGCGCCAGCATGCCCAGCAATTTAATGGCAGGCTAGCCATGCTGGGACCTGTAGTGCATTAGTGACAAAATCCTTTGATGCATTATACTATTAATATTACCCCATACACATAGCCCAGGGGTGTGGGAAGGGCTATATTGCATTCAGCACAGGGGTTGGTACCCCTAGGGAGGGGTGGGGTGGGGAGGGCCACATCTCCCTAGGGAATGCAGCCCAGTGCTGACTTCCTGGGGATGGTTACCATTATTGCAGGGGGAACCCTTGCAGTGGGATTCCCTATAGTGCTATAGTGCCTCCAGCCCAGGCAGGCATAGCCTAGTGTTGGTAATAGTAAAATCAGGGTGAGCCCATGCTGTTTCACCCCCTATTTTTGCTAGTTCCTGTCTAGATTGACAGCACTACAGTTGGATAAGCTGTTTTGGGGGCCCCCACCTTTTGTTTTTGTTGATTTTTTTTTAAACTTTGTATATAAAAGTGTAATGATATATGGCAATATTGTGACTGTATCCCATATGATGATAATGGCATAATGGCTTTGAGCCCTTAATAGTGTGTGTGGAATATAAACGATTACCTCGTTCATTACAGTAATAGGGGATGATGTTATAATTTTCTTTAGCCCTGCTACCTTCATCAGATGATTGACAACAAACATCATATAGACACCTGTGGGATGGAAAACGTTGCCTAGGTCTAATGTAAATGATGTGTGAAATCAAGACTTTCTGATGACTACACTTTAATGATGCTCCTAACCCCTAAAAATATCCAACATTATAACCTAAAGATACTTACGATCTTCAACAGCCTCTTCCTCCTGGTCTTCCTCAGAATCAATGGCTTCCTGGGCCTCCTGCTCCTCGTGACTATCCTGGCCCTCCTCTAAATTGGTGGGCTGCCCAGCCTCCTGCTCCTCCTACATAGAGACAGCAAGATAATGTTAGTTTTTATAGTGAAATGTCCTATTCCACACGGACAATTGAATGGCTAAAAAATCACACCTCAACACCATTTACAGATGGACTTGACCTGGGCGGTTTATATTGATCACATAGTGAATGTGAAATTTCACTATTACATAGCAGGCCTTGTATTTTCTCAAATGAAGACTATTACCAGCCATACTGCATTGTAATGGGCCAGATCTAACAGCTAGCTTGTGAAATAGAAACAATTGTGATTAGTAGAGAACTCACATCAACGAATCTCGGCCCTCAAATCAACAAGGAGCCTTAGCTGTCTTCTCTGGAGGTCACTCCAGTGACGCTGTAGCTGGACCTCAAACTGCAGCATCATTTGTGATGTTCTGCCCCTAGGCTGGTATCGGGTGATTCATTGCTGCAGTCAATACATGGAGCTCCACACGGGTGAAAATGGGAGCCCTCAAGCTTGCAAGTGAATGACTCTTCTACATTCCGCTCACTGATTGGTTCTCAGTGCACGTATGGGCGTAGGCACGTCACTTGTGGACCCCTTTCAATACCATATGTAAGATGACTGCCTCACCTGTCAATTATTCTTTGTCATCAACCGTATCCGGTCAATTAAGGGATTAACAACACCTAGCCATTCATACACTGGCAATCACAGGAGAACGCACCTGCATCAATCACAGGAGAGCGCACCTGCATGCCCTATATAAGAGCTGGTAATACAATCATTAGGCCCTGCCATTTTGTGAGATAACAATATCTTCTACTTTGATAAACCTTTACTAGTTTATTTTTGGAATCATTGGTGAGTACCTGGCCCTATGTGAGCTAATTTACAGAGCAGTTGAGCAATGCTACTAATGACTGTATTTTTCCTTCTCTTTAGAGTTGACAAAAAATCCAACAGCCAAGCTCCACCTTATGGGTTGGGTCCACTTTATCTCTTTCCTCATTTCCGACTTGCATAATCCCTGAAAAGAAAATCCAAAATATTGAAAACCCGAATGAAAATTAAACAGACTTACCTTCAATCCAACGATGGAGATCTCTGATTGGATCAGCATGCTGACAGCAAGCCATTCCGATTAAAGAAGTGTTCAGCACTGCAGGCTGACATCATCGCGACGTCTGTTAATCCAAATTTAAAGCGGCAATGTCGGGTTAAGTGTTTAAACACTTAACCTTAGGGGTCCCCACTTCTTCAATCTGAATGGTTTGCTGACAGCATGCTGATCCAATCTGAGATCTCCATCGTCGGATTGTAGTTAAGTCTGTTTAATTTTTATTCAGGTTTTCATTATTTGTTTTTTTTTGCAGGGATTGTCTGTGTCAAATTTGTGGTAATCGTAGAAATGATTACCACCACATCTCACAGCCTATACTTTTCTGCAACTTAGTCTTGGTGAGTACATGACCCTATGCAAGATAATTTACAAAGCAGTTGAGCATTGGTACTAATATAACATATACCTAAAATAAAACACTATTACAAACAATAGAAAAAAATGAGAACAAGGACACTTGTTTGCATTGCTCCAAAACTCCTCCCCTTTCAGTGCACATTTTTTAATGTTTATTAAAATGTTTTAAAATCATTGATGGGTATTATTATATGGTGACACCCTAGAGTCTAATTAGACTGGATGCGCTTCTTATTTTATATGTAGTTTGTTTACTTGGATTATCCAAAAACAATTCTGGACACTCATCCTGCAACATAGTCATCCAAGTATACAATCATACAACACTGTTTAAGAGGAAGGATTATGTTCTAAATCAATCACATCTTTTTGATCACATTGATGAAGATAATGCAAATAGTTGTATGTTCTTAGAAAAACTTACAGTTGTGTTTTTGATCTTTTGGCAAGTGAGGATGATGATCCGGATGTAAGTAATGAGGACCTGGTAGAGGAGGCCCGTGATGTGGAAGAGCCACAGCTGCAAGAGGAAGCACTGAATCACACTTTTCACAACATCAAAATATCCTTTCCCATCTCACTCTCTTGGTTTCCAAATATGTCCATTTCACCATTTCTGTCCAAATGTCCTTCCGCATTACCACAGTTCCTCACTCCTGTCCATCAACCTATCTTTCCCACACAAGACCCTCTGCCACATCATCCAGCACCATTTTCCTTTGGTTATAGTCCCCACTTTTCCAATGCTGTCCCACTACCCTCTAAATACCCCCAGCCCACACTGCCTACCCCCGAGCCCACACTGCCTACCCCCCAGTCCCCTCTGCCTAGACTCAGCACTTCTGCCTACCCCCAGCCCACTCTACATACCCCCCAAGTACGTTTTTCTCCCAAGCCCCCTCTGTGTACCCCAAGTCCATTCTTCCTACTCCCAGCCCACTCTGGCTACCCCGCAGCCCAGTTTTTATTCAAAGCCCACTCTGCCTACCCCTCAGCCACTTCTGCCTAATTCCCAGCTCCATCTTCCTCCCCTCCAGCAAAGTCTTTATCCCAAGCCCCCTCTGTCTCCCCCCAGCCACGTCATTCTCCCAAGCCCACTTTGTCTACCCACATGCAACACTACTTGCCTAATCCCCTCCAAACACCTCTTTCTACAAAGCTCCCTCTGCCCATCCACAAGCAACGTCTGCCTACCCCCTTGCAGCCACTTCTGCCCAGCTTCCAGCCACTACTGCATCCCCTCCAACCACTTCTGCACACCCTCCAGCCACTTCTACACACCCTCTTTTACTATCTGCTGCCTCAATGACCTCTGCTTCTTCTACACTGTTGTGTCCATATAAATTGCAACACGCCAAGTGTCTGTTTTTATCTAATAGATTTAAAAAGAGACATTTATACAAGAGTGTAACAATTACTTACATTAAAAGTAGGTGGATAACACATATTGTTTGAAGCAGGATGCCTCCACCATTTCAGGAGTGCTGGGGTCAGCATCTTTCTCCTCCTCGCCAGCAACCTTGGCCTCTTCTGCCCATGGAGCCCCACTCGAAGGTGTTATGGAACACTTCACACTTCACACAGAGCAATGATGTCGCATAATGTCATTGGTGCATACAAAAGTGTGCCGCATGACCATTCAAGCCTTAACTTTCATAGGCCGAATGCACTCTCCACAACTGATCTGGTTGTGGGCGACTTCCTGCTCTGTGTGTGGGTACAACATAGGAGTGAGGAGCCAAGAGTAGAATGAGTATGCGTTATCACATATGAAGGGCAACAAGAAAGACAAAAAGAAAGAAATTAGTCATGACTTACCAAACATACAAAAAATACTTATGGAGTATACTAACATGATATGGTGGGACTATTTTTACCAAAATCAGAAATTTGGGTCTAGGTGCCTAATTATTTACGGCAAGTAAATCATCCTGAAATTACTCATTTGCACCTTGGCTTAACCGTGTGGAATTGGAGAGGTTACTAACTTTAAAATGTGTGCACATATTTCTATTTGGGTTTTGACATGTCCAAGATTATGTAGATTTGTTAGTTGTATAATATGAAAAATGGACATTATTTCTGCCACTTTCAAAGAAACCCACATTACCATATAATTGTAGAATACACAGGCAAACCTTGGATAAATATACACAAAAAATAAAGCAACAAGCAACAATGCCAATGTATCCAATCAGGTGATAAACTATTCAACAGGCACATAATATTTTAAAACAGAGAAGCATTGCTAATCTGCCACATTGCTATGGTATAAATGTATGAACACACAATTTACAACAAATACCATTCACATTAGTATGCAGTGCATGACAAATATGAAAATATGGCGTCCCCATGCCCTGTTTATCCCGCTTTTCTACTTTTAATACAAATCATATAATAAACTTTAATAAATTTAGTAATACAAATAAATATATTAAATAGCAAACATTTATTGCTATATGAATAAAATAAATGAAGAATATATATTCTTTGTAATAAAAATTTACATGTTTGGCAAATTAGTTTGGTGAGAAGTATAGAAGAGAAAAATATGCCAGCTCATTCATCCCACTGTGTTCTTCTTCATCGCACTTTTGCCCCTTCAACATAACACTTTACCCCCCTTATCACACTGTAGCCCCCATTATCACATTGTGCCCTTCATCTTCATCACACTAAGCACCTTCGTCATCATCACCCATTGCCCCCTTCAGCTTCATCACACTGTGCCCCCTTATAATCAAACTATGTACCTTCATCACACTGCGGCCCTTTATAATCACATAGCACCTCTTCATCATCACTCTGTGCCCTCCATCATACTTTGTGCCCTTCATCATCACACTATGCCCCCCTTTATCACACAGTGCCCCCTTTATCACACTGTGCCCCTTTAACATAACACTATATCCACCTTATTACACTGTAGCCCCCATCATCACACTCTGCCCCTTCATCATCATCACACTGTGCCACTTCATCATCACCACACTGTGCTCCTTCATCATCACACTGTGCACCCTTCACCATCACACTGTGCCCCCTTCATCATCACTCTGTTTCCCCCTCACACTTTGTGCCGCCCCTTTATCATCACTCTGTGTCTTCCAAAACACTTTGCTCCCCTTTGTCATCACTCTTTGCCCTCCATCACACTTTTGCTCCTTCATCACATTGTTACCCTTTATTACACTGTCGGAGAAAAATAAGCCCGCGCTCGGTATATCCCACATTATATATGGTACCAGCTGCTTGGCAATAGCCCGCACTCGGTATATCCCATATTGTATGTGGTACCAGCTGCATGGCAATATAAATGCCCATATATGTATACAAAACAAAAAGAAATTTGTCAGCGCTTATCCTTTAAACTGCATATCTGTGTGTGTCTAGCAAAATGAAAACATGAGGTATTAGTACATATTTTGATCAAAAGACTTAAGCCTGCATCCCAACGTCCATGGTACCTCATTATATGCAGGTCCTACACTGACCTATATGCTTTAAACACTATTAAAATGCAGTTAAAATCAGATGCACTCACCTCCCGGGTATAGGGGTTTACATCTAGCAAAGGCTGGCTTGTGAGCCACACCCAAATGTGCCTTAAATAGCCTTGATGGACAGCTGCTATGACAAAAAGGCAATATTTTGAAACAAAACGAGAGAAAAATAAGCCAGTGCTTGGTATATCCCACATTATATATGGTACCAGCTGCTTGGCAATAAGCCCGCGCTCGGTATATCCCATATTGTATGTGGTACCAGCTGCATGGCAATATAAATGTCCATATATATAGACAAAACGAAAATAAATTTGTCAGCGCTTATCCTTTAAACTGCATATCTGTGTGTGTCTAGCAAAATGAAAACATGAGAGGTATTAGTTCATATTTTGATCAAATGTGCCTTAAAATGTGTTCAGTTCCAATAGGTAAAATAAATAAAGTATTAAATAATTATTTTATTTATTTTGCTAATTAATATTGTTAAACATGACTGCTTAAAAATGCTTTATTCTAAGAGCAATTTTAGTTTCATGACTTAATATAATCTCAATATATATAGGTAAGTTGCTTATGGTCTGTTCTTTCGTTAAGAAATCAGCATGATAAACCACATCCTGGACTTTCTAAAGGAATTTTAAATCATTCAGTAGCAGCATTTTCCCTGGGATTTCCCCTCATTCATATTCTGTTGTGACCTCTACATAACTGCGAAATGACAGATTAGCCAAGTACACACACAGTTCCTGTTATATAATAATCCAAGGATATGTTGGAACTATTATATTGTAAATGATCCTGGGGATTTCCCCTACTTGAGTAAATATGAGAAGAGCCATCTGGATTTATTTTTCTCCTTACTTAATGAGAGAGAGAGAGCGAGAGAGAGAGAGCGCATGTGCGAGAGAGAGAGCGAGAGAGAGAGAGAGCGCATGTGCCAGAGAGAGAGATTGTAGTGAAACATAAAAAGCACCATTTAGTATTCAGGTTTGTTTTCAAATGATTTAACAAATTTGTTCCCTGCGTTTTACAAAATGTATTGGAAAATAAAATAAAATTTGATAATCCTAATTAATTTTTATCATTTATAAATACAATTTGCATTAAATTCAATACTTGAAAATAAAATGTTAAAAAGCATATTCATTTTTCTATGTTGCGACTATATCCCTTTAACGCCCCACCACTACTAATATATTTGTTTACTATCTGGTTTTCTAGCTCTATTCAAGAACACAAGTGAGTCCACTGCCCATGTTTACTATGTGGAGGCGACTGACTGCATGTGCGCCATGTCCCACAGTTCTGTCAGAGCTTTCAGATGTCACATCCCTGAGGATAACTGTGCTAGATTATTTCACATTATCACTCAGCTATCGCTATTGCACTAAAAAAAAAATCTAACTTTAAATCTAAGGCAGTGGATGGATGGTATGTTTATGTTGGGCTTAGGAGCTACACAGACACTTTCAATAGTCATTAAGAGTCCTGGGATTGGCCATTGACAGTGCTTTTTAAGATAATAGACTGATGAGAGAAGGAGAAAGGTACATGGTAAAATCGGTAAACAACAAAGGACTCTCCCTCAAGATGATGGATGTTCTTGATGCAGTAAATATACAATGTTCTACTAGTTGTTTCAATCTTAAAATTGCTTTGTTCTGTTTTAAAGCTGTGGTATTTGCTCAGAAATCTCCTTATAAACATCATTATGTGCTAATGCTCATTAGTATTATTAAATACTTAGACAAATGTCTTGGCTGGTAATGTGGTATTAATGGCCTCAAACACAATAGTCTTACAAAGTTAATGTCAAATGCTAAATAGGAGGTCATTGTTTGCCAACCACTTGTTTTAAAGAGAATTACCTAGAAGTATTACAATAATTATATATTGGATGATTGTTCAGTGTTTCTGTGTTATTGTTACTGAATAAAATGCATTATTGCTGTTATGTGTGCTTTAAAGTTTTAGTCAAGACTGCACTTTAATAAAATTATGCACCTTAAATGATGCACCTAAGTGACATAAATCTGACAAATTAACTTCCCAGCCAAAGAAAAGTTTATATATATATATATATATATATATATATACACACACAAGTTAACACGTGCATGATACTCATGCATTCTAGTCAAATCAAGCTACTTAAGGTGTTAAAAAGGTTCTTGTCATGCATTTGGGCCTAGCCCAGGCCTCCTCAGGGGAGGAGCGTTACTTTCCGACGTAAGCGCCCTTTTTTAACGTGGTTTTGTCCACATGTCACCACCTCATCATTTTTCTCCATCACCTCACCCTTCATCTTTATCGCCACATCTATCCAGATATCTATCCAGACACAGGGATCTCTCTCAGCGGTCCTGAGTATCACACTCCTCTCACTCTGTCACCCCCGGCAACCACCAACCACTCCCAACTGTCACTTCTCCTTCAAGAAATATATATATATTTTTTTTAAATCTTTATAAACACTTTTAACAATTAACAAATTAAATTAACAAATTAAAAACATCTTAGTATACCAAGTTTCAGCCCTTTCTGATTTTTTTTTTCCACACACACTAAGAATTTAGTAGGTCAGTGTATAACTCCGCCCAGCAGGTGGCGCTGCAGCTTGGTTTTATTTTTTCCACACACACACAGACAGACTAACACATGCCACTAGTCGTATATATATATATATATATATATATATATATATATATATATATATATAGATATATATAGATATGCCTAGTATATATATATATAGAGGCTACAAAAGTAAGTCCTGCGCAATGAAAAGTATAGGATGGGGCCTGGCATTTATATTTCATGTCTATCTCTCCAATTCAGTAATAATAGTGTACTATTGAGCCTTTCTCCTTTCCCTCTGTACTCTCTCCCTCCCTCGCTCTCTATTTTACATACTTTTTTTATACTTTGTTACAGTCATATGGCAAAAGTGCTGTTAATTACTGTTACTGTTACTTATAAGCAGGAGTGGACCATTTGTCTTGGATCAATCGTCATATAAAATAAGAATGTAACAAACACATTTAAACTCATAACAAACAGGATTTCCTGACAGTGCAGCTGGATAGAGTATGATGACAGGTGCTGCTGATCTCCTGATAATAAAGTAAGACATCAGCATTTAGTATAGCTGTAAACAAAGGTTGTGATATTTTCACAGCTAACGGAGGCCTACTTATAGTATGTATAGAGGACAGTCACATGACATGTACAGAAAATAGTCATTGTCACGTTATTAACACTGGAACTACCACTGACTGGTATTAGCGCAACTAAACAGGGAGGCGCGGAGTCTTGATTATCCCTCTCCGTTTGACTGAGGATGATAACTGAAGGAAAAATTAAGCAGAATATTAAAAAGTTTACAGAGTGCTTGCCAGAACCTAGATGCAAATTGGACTCTTCTGTCAGAGACAATTTCAGTGGGTAGAGAGTGAAGACGAAAGATCTCTTTAATGAGGCTCATGTACAGTTTGACACACTTACGCTATAGTTGCCTACTCTCCCGTAATGTCCAGGAAACTCCCTAATTTCAGTACTCCTAGACTCCCTAGAGAGCAGGGCAAGCTCCCGATTCCTAACCACCTCAATAGTAAAGTGGCGGGGGTTTGGGCAGGCGCAGGCTGGGAGATGGAAGCCCGGGGGGGTACACAGGCGGCCGCATCACATGAAACGGGATGCGGCCGCATCATTGATGACGCGGCCGCATCCCCTGTCATGTGATGCGGCCGCCTGTGCGCTGACGCAGCCGCATCTTATGTCATTCATACGCCGGTGAAAATGGGGCATATTGCATCCGGGGGGCCAGCCCGCCCCTGGGTTTGGGCTTAGGATACAAATGGCACATCACTGTGGCCTCGCCCCCTGCTGTCTTCTTATAAACATGTAGTGTCATTTGAGAAACAAGTACTGCTACTGCAAATGTTCAAATGTCCAAAAAAAATAGCTTGTTTTTTCTTCAAGTAATTTTTTTTTATATAGTGCAATTTTGAATAAAAAAAAAGAAACACATTTATTTAATATAAGTAGACATGGATATAAACAAAATGATATCGAATGATTTCCTAGAAAATGAAAATACTTGCTTATGATCTCATTAACGTGAACATCGTATATATCCATAGCATATTGCCTTACTAAACACTTTAGAAACAATTTGAATAAATAACTCTTTATTTTCTATACCTTTGTCCTAACAAGTTTGTGCTGCGCTTCTGGGAGACACACACAGACGTTTACCATTTCATTTTTAATATGTTCCTGTTTTTCTCTTCACAAACATAATTTTCCTCTGCACATTTTTGTAACTTACAAAAACACATCTAACTCTTATGTATTTTCTATAGTATATAAATATGTCTCTCACTAAAACATAAGAATCAATTTACAGCAATTAATCAATGTCACTCAAGCTTTTCTACTTTTTTTTAGCACAAACAATTTTGAAGGAAACTTTCACATTATTTCTAATTGCACTAATTTAATGACCATGCAATAGTAAAGCCACCAAGAAATATATATATATATATATATATATATATATATATATATATATATATATATATATATATATATATAAATATATATATATATATATATGCATATACATAATAAATATATATATATATATATAGGGCCTTCTCACCTCTTTGTCTGTTTTACCCAGTTTGTTTATTAGTTTATTACGTTTGTCCCCAATTGTAAAGCGCTACGGAATATGTTGGCGCTATATAAATAAATGATGATGATGATGATATATATATATATATATTTATATATTTATTGGTGGCTTTACTATTGCATGGTCATTAAATTAGTGCAATTAGAAATAATGTAAAAGTTTCCTTCAAAATTGTTTGTGCTAAAATAAAGTAGAAAAGCTTGAGTGACATTGATTAATTGCTGTAAATTGATTCTTATGTTTTAGTGAGAGACATATTTATATACTATAGAAAATACATAAGAGTTAGATGTGTTTTTGTAAGTTATCAGTTGATTATTATATTATATTTTGCTTTAGATTATTGTTCACTGACTAAGTGCTGGCTCAAATGACTCACATGTTCCCCCCACAGGAGTACGCTCCAATCTATTTGTCAGTAGTTTCTATTCAAATGATTAACTGCATTCACATTCTAGTTTGCAACCTTATCAATAGTAGTGATACTTGTTATTTTGTCATTTAACATCAGTGTTTAAAAAAATTATTGCTTTATTAGACTAACGCTTAGTTGGATAAGATCAATTAGGAATGTAACTACACCCAGTGACGTCTTATAGTAGAAGTTCTATAGTACTAGTTCTTTAGATGTCAATTTAATCAATTAAGCATTATGCGTACAACATAGCTTATTCAGTATGCAAGTAATTTGGATCATTAGATGGTAATTGCTACTTATAAACCAGTCCTTCATAAAAAATAATTATAATCATAAGACTTCATGTTAGTATTGATGATATATTATTTTAAACATTAGTGGAGGTCTGCAGTACATATTCTTCAACTGTTAATGAATCAATCAATTAAGTGCTACACATGTAACAAAGCCTTTTCGACATGCAAGGAATTATGCTAACAAAAGGATCTTTCATTTAACCAAGGATACACACAGTGTCGAACTGGGGCATTAAGGGCCCACCGGGGGACTGCAACACTAGGGGCCCACCACAGGGGGTGTGGCCAGCCATCAAAGAGGCGAGACCAGACACTAGAGGGGGAGTGGTCAGCCCACAAAGGAAAGCTAGTACCATAGTGTAGTACAGTGTTGGATAACCTGTGACACTCCAGGTGTTGTGAAACTACAAGTCCCAGCATGCTTTGCCAACATATAGCAGTTTATTAATCACAATGAATCATGACATTCAGCGCTGATTGGTACTCATGAATAAAAAGATCATATTCAATATCTATAATAACACATATTCATAGAATGTCCATATAGCACTCTCTCAAATCATGTGAATAAAAAGGGATGTGGTTACTCCACTGCATTAGTAGTTGCTTCAAAGTGGTAAGCACCTCACCAT
Organism: Mixophyes fleayi; assembly: GCF_038048845.1. Lineage (NCBI taxonomy): Eukaryota > Metazoa > Chordata > Amphibia > Anura > Limnodynastidae > Mixophyes > Mixophyes fleayi. The sequence goes on from NC_134409.1 coordinate 42,074,760, forward strand.
CACCCTCGTGATTATGACATAGATTGAGTTCTTACCAGATGCATGAATAATAAAGGCATTCAAAATAAATTGGAGACTCCTTCCAAGTTGCGGACTTTCAGAAATGTATTCAGATCCTTCTCTTCACGTCCAGCATGGATAATTGTGCTAAATCAAGCAGACTTTCTGTTCATTAGCATTTCTTAACTCCAGTCTTTTTAAAGTTACCCGCTCCCACCACCAACAAAGAGGTGAGCGATCAGGGTCTGGGCCTACCGGGAGATAGCCCGGCCCCCCGGTGACCCAGTCCGACCCTGGACACACACATGCAGCACTATTACATTTTCTTAGTTTACCTTTATCATAGTTCAGGGTCTCAGTGTTTTAGAAAGAGATAGTAGATCAACTTCATTAAAAAAAAAAAGTAGAACCACAATATAAGGCTAGGTACATGCTGAAGAATATTCTAACCGACATGCTATCTACAGCAACTTTACCTTAGATCGAAGATCCGATCAGTCGGACGATTAATGCATACACACTAGTTACATTTTAGACAGTTAACGAAAGACCGACCGTCCGGGCAGTGACTTTTCACAGCCAAATTGTCATGACCAAGATTAGAAGTTTGTACACACTGAAACAACTTATGAGGTCCATGTAACGATATCCCCAAGAAATTTAAAGGGCAGAATATGTTCAATAGTATCCACCCCAATCCTCATGCAAAAGTGAAGGTAACACATTTTCTTAATACGTTCGTTAGCAGTGCACGTGTACAGTGTACGTTCGTTCACAACCTCACATAAACAATTTTTTTTTTACTAATATGGATACTGTTGAAGAAAAACAAGCAACTGCTCTTTTGTTGCTCGCTGTGGCAAGAAGACTGCAAGTACAGACCCGAAGTGAAAGAAGGAGAAAGAATAGATTTTGTTGGACCAAAGAGTGGTTCAAGAGGAGAGATTCATTCTCTCATATACCCCTGCTGCAGGAGATACAGGACAACAAGCCCCATGACGTCAGGAATTTCCTGAGAATGAATGAACCCACATTCCAGAAACTATTACAACTAGTCACCCCCATCATCCAGAGGGAGGACACTCGTTTAAGGAGACCCATATCTGCAAAGCAGAGACTGGTTGCCACCCTAAGATTTCTGGCAACAGGAAGGACACTGGCTGATCTGAAATACAGGCATAAGGGAGACATAAGCAATACACATATAAATGAAATGTTCTTTTTTGTACAACACTACACTGACAAAGGTTTTTAATTAAAATGGCAGACATATGCTATACGCTTTAATGCAATAGACACCTGCTATTGCTTTAACGCTAGAAGCACCTAATTACCAAATGAGTGACGAGTGGACACCACACCATGTGGGACTGGTGCAGGAATCATAAATTAACATACACACGCCCCCTAAGGAGTCGCAGCTCGAAGAACTATCGGCAGTTGCTCGTTGATCATTCGGAAACTCATACACACTGCATGATCGTCAGGTGGATTGTTCGGAAAATATTAAAAAGTACAAACATTTTATTTATATAACGCCACTAATTCTGCAGCGCTATACAGAGAGCTAACTCACATCAGTCGCTGCCCCATTGGAGCTTACAGTCTAAATTCCCTCACACACACAGAATAGGGTCAATTTGGTAGCAGCCAATTAACTTACCAGTATGTTTTTGTGGAGTGTGGGAGGAAACTGGAGCACCCGGAGGAAACCCACGCGAACACGGAGAGAATATACAAACTCCTCACAGATAAGGCCATGGTTAGGAATTGAACTCAAGACCCCAGTGCTGAGAGGCAGAAGTGCTGACCACTTAGCCACCGTGCTGGGGTTCTGTATAGCCAAATCTCAGTACAATCACAAACCAGGCTCTAGTATGTAGCTCCCAAACTGCATACACACTTATATAAATTACCATCCATAAATCTGGACTAAGGGGGGGTGGCTGTGGGGACTGTCATCTGTTTATTTCAGTAAACACACAAATCTGTGAATTAGCAGCTCCACCATTTTGTGAGTGACAGCAATCTCACTCAATGATAGTGCTAAATCAGCAGCTAACCACAGAATGTGATGGCAAACCATGTCTGTATTGCACAACGAAAGCGTCCATTAAGGGTTGGAGTTTGAGTGAAGGAGTTTCAATAGTTTCCTTAAATTTTAAATTGTGAATAAGTGTAAGAAACATTAATCGTAAGGTTTTTTCTGTCTATGGAATATATATATATATATATATATGGACAAAAGTATTCAGAGGTGGGACCATTACAACAAAGGAAGACTGTATTGGCATTGTATTCAACTACATATTCTTTAATATGGAGTTGGTCCCTTTTTTGCAGCGATAACCACTTACACTCTTCTTGGAAGGCTTTCCACAAGTTGTTGGAGTCTTTCTGTGGGAATATGTGCACATTCATTCTGTACAGCATTTATGAGGTCAGGCACTGATGTTGGACGAGAAAGCCTGGCTCACAATCTCCCTTTCAGTTCATCCCAAAGGTGTTCGATGGGGTTGATGTCAGGGGTTGTGGGCCAGTCAAGTTCTTCCACACCCAACTCATCAAACCAAACAAAGTTGGAAGCATAGCATTGTCCAAAATGACTTGGTAGGCTAAAGCATTAACTGGAGATAAGGGGCCTAGCCCAAACCTTGAAAAACAGCCCATACCATACCCTCCTCCACCAAACTTCACAGTTGGCATAATGCATGCAGTCAGGTAGGTAACGTTCTCCCGGCATCCGCCAACCCAGACTCGCCCATCTGACTGCGAAACAGTGAAGCGTAATTCGTCACTCCACAGAACACGTTTCTACTGCTCCACAGTCCAGTGCCAGTGTGTTTTAAACCACTCCATCCAATGCATGGCATTGGTCTTGGTGATGTGAGGCTTGCATGCAGCTGCTCGGCCATGGAAACCCATTCCAGTAAGCTCCCACCGCACAGTTTTTGTGCTTACATTAATGCCAGTAAAAGTTCGGACCTCTTCAGCTATGGAATCACAGAGCGTTGGTGACTTTTACGCACTGTGCGCCTTAGCAGTTTTTGACCCTGCTCTGTGATTTTATGTGATCGTCCGCTTTGTGGCTGAATTGCTGTTGTTCCTAAACACCTCCACTTTTTAATAATATCACATGCAGTTGACCTTGGAATATCCAGCTGGAATAAAAGTGCAAAAAGGATTTTTTTTTTACTGTTGTGTGGTTTTGTGAGCTAATGTGTTTTTACAATGTGTATGTGCATATATATATATATATATATATATATATATATATATATATATGTACATATATGCACATACACGTTATAAAAACACATTAGCTCACAAAACCACACAACAGTAAAAAAAAAATCCTCTTTGTACTCGAGCTAATGTTGTAGTGTAATAACAATAATACGAAATGAACAACAAGTTCAATAACTCTTTTAGTCTAGTGATACTGTACAGGTTGATATATGTATAGTTATTAGTAATAATTTGTGTTACAATCCTTTTTATGTGTCAATATTTTTACTATTCTGTACTGTTTGATAGAATTACAGTATATGCAATAAATACTGTATATACAAGAAATGTTGTCGATATAGAAGTTTGTCAGAAAAATCTAAGGGCCAAGGCAAGGTCGTGGACCTATTCTGCAGATAGCAGTTTGCTTTGGCTAAATCTAGGTGCAAAATTAAATGGGCAGCCCAGCCAGCATTAACCCGAAAAAAAAGCTTGGACTCGCTGCAGAATTCCTACAGGTCATGGACACCATGTTAGCCTCCTAGGCAGTTACTCATTAAATACACGGATGTGACAATAAACAAATCATAGGTTTGGGCAGGTAGAACTGGTTCTTGAATGTAAGAAAAGCCAGGGTTCATCAATTGAAGCTCATGTGTGGTTAATGGGAGACTGGCATGCTGCCAACTTAAACAACAAATCACACTGCACTTCAAGAAAATGAACATGCTAAGAGTTGGGAACGGCAATGACATCAATGTCATCTAAAAATGTGAGAGGCAGAAGTAGAAAGGCACATGCTTGGCTAAATGAACTTGGGCTTGAAGTTTCAAAAAGCAAGCATTAAAATCATGAGATCCGAATATACCATTAAAATAATGTAAATAAGTTGGTGGATCTATATACTCTTAGGGCCTGAGTCATCAAGGAGAGCAAAGCAAAAAGAAAGGAGCAACGTTGCTCCTTGGCAAAATCATGTTGCATTGGAGGGGGAGGTAAACTTAAAATGTGGGGACAGATCTATATTTGGGATATGGCATGTCCTAGATCAACTTTAAATTTCAATGTAAAAATAAAGCTATCAAGTATTTGTATGCTACTTGAAAAAGCAGCTAGTATTTTGCTTACATGCAACATAATAAAGTAATTTGCACCATTGCAATGTAAGATGGTTTGTCCAGGATCAAATTTACTCCTTTTTTTGCCTTGCACTCCTTAATGACTCAGGCCCTTAATGAGAAGTAGAATTGGAAACCAATGTGGAATTTCTTCCCTATATGTTTATCTTATTATCGTTTCAAAAATATATATATTTCCAATATTCCCCTATTAAATGAATGTCAATAGCAAGTAAAATGTTCATAGGGGTACGAGTGGGTAAAGAGGATCACAGCTGACATTTTGCACCAAGTACTCTATGTAACTGCTGTTCATGGTTGTCTATAACAAAATGAGTTGGATAATCCTTTGGTATTTTTATTAACATTTTAGCTTAGCTTGAGCTGGGTGATAACATACATACAAAACCATAAGACGTTCACACGGTACAGGATAAATGGTAGCGTGTACCTTTCAGCAGCCACTTGCAGTCAGCACCCCAAAGTAACAATTTCAGTATCTATCAGAGTCTTACTCTCCTGCAGTATTACCACTACCGTTTAGCTAGTTAATCCTGTGTTCCCCAGCCAGGGCTACTCTGTCCTGGTAGGGTTTCCTCCAGCAGCACTGGGAAGCCGACCTAGAGTCCTTTGTGCTGATGTCTTGTACACCAGGATCCTCCAAAATAGAATGACTCCATTGACATACTACATTCCTTATATTCCTGGCTGTCTACTCAGGGAACAGGTTCAAGATATCCCAATCCTCCCCCTTTCAGCAGGGGTCTATCAGTGGACACTTACAGTCACTCAGACATTGTTCTGATTACAACCCAGATCTAAAGCTAGGTACACACTACAGGGTTTTTGTCCAATAATCGGCTCAACTAGCCGACATACGATCGCTCGTTCAAAAGTCGGGTCAGTGTGTGTAGTGACACGATGGTCGAAAGTCTGCCCAAATGGACGATTGTTGCCTCATTAGGTTGGTCGTACCGTTAAATATTTTCGTTCCAATCTCGTTTCCGTTGTGTAGTGTGTATAAACTTCCGACCGATGCACCGCAAATGTTGCTTCAGCATGTACAAAATTGCAATTATTGCTCAAGACAACATGGCTGTAAAAAGTCGCTAAAGGGACGTCCGCTCTTCCCTTTATCGTTTAAAACAAGGCTAGTGTGTATGCAGTCCATGGACCGAGCGATCGGACCATCGATCGCATGTAAAATCAATCGGCATAAAAAGTTGGTGGAAAATTCTGTAGTGTGTACCCAGCTTAAGTCACACTTTATAATAATGGACATTTGAGACAAATGGTAATTACCTTAGCTAACAAAAGCACAATGGCTTCTGCTGCTGTGCTATTTTCACACAATATGGCAACAGTCTTTATATTTCTAATACATACAATATTGCAGTAATAGCAAGGACAACATGTACCTAATAAGATGAAATTACAATACACATAATACACCAATGCTCTTGTGTAAATGCTTAGACTGGGTCAAGGATAAAAAGTACATTAAACTGTGAGAAATGGGTGATGAAAAAAATGCCCTCAGTCCAATGGCACCCTGTTTCGTCACAGTATTCCACTGTCGGACGACATAAGTAACGAAATTGCAGTAACGTAACTCTACCTCTCAGATAAGCATAATGGTACGTGTCACTGTCAATGTGCTAACAAATCCATAACATACAAAACATAAACATACAACATTCTTTCTTAGTATCCCAAAGTCCTGACATTTTTTTTATTACATATCCATTGCTATTAATATTCTGGAAAAATATTATTTCTATACACATGTGCAAGCGCTGTACATTCCTTTCCTAAACTTAAACTAAAACTTTCTCTAAATTAGTAGGAGAGCAGAGAGCTTTTTAATGAATTTGCTGCCCTGACCACTAACACCAGTGTCTAATTTACACCCCAGAGCAGGGGCAGGCTGGGCTGGTTCCATAGAGGGCTATCTTGAGTTGGGTCAATGGGCCACCAGCACTCTTTGTCCTTTAAAATAGGCTGCTGAGTTGAGTTTTGCCCTCCGGGCTGAACTTTGCCAGCCCGCCCGTCAGAGCCGGATTTAGACCTCATAGGGCCCTAGGCAGGATACTGTTTTTGGGCCCCCTCCCTGAAACAATCCATAGCACTATATTTTTGCAGCCTACCATATACCCCTATAGTTACGTAGAAGTGAAAGCATGTGCCGCCGCATGCCTACCATATACCCCTATATTTAAGTAGATATGAAAGCGGCGGCGGCACGCCGCCAAAGGAGGTGAGAGCGTGGCTTGCATCTTTGGGGGCGTACCTAACATGTGAAAAGAGCAAGGCCACCCTGCTGCAGAAAAAGGCACCCCTAAATAATTACCAAGCAGTCCCGTTTTTTTAAGTAGTTGGGTCAAAACAACATAATAAATATTGAAGTCAGGGCAGAAATACTTACTTAAGTTGTTTGCAAAAATAATACGCATAAATCCAAGTATGTGCTCTTGTCACTTTTGTCCCTCTATCATCACACTGTGCCCCTTCATTGTCACTTTTGCCCCTTCACAATATCACATGTGCCCTTTCCCCATCACCTCTGTGCCCATCACCATCCCCACCTCTGTGCCAATCACCATCACCACCTCTGTGCCCATTACCACCTCTGTGCCCTTCACCATCACCACTTCTGTGCCAATCACCATCACCTCTGTGCCTCTTCACCATCACCACCCTTTGTGCCCTTCACCATCACCACTTCTGTGCCAATCACCATCACCACCTCTGTGCCTCTTCACCATCACCACCTCTGTGCCCTTCACCATCACCACCTCTGTGCCCATCACCACCTCTGTGCCTCTTCACCATCACCACCTCTGTGCCCTTCACCATCACCACCTCTGTGCCCTTCACCATCACCACCTCTGTGCCAATCACCATCACCACCTCTGTGCCAATCACCATCACCACTTCTGTGCCAATCACCATCACCAATTCTGTGCCCCTTCACCATCACCACCTCTGTGCCCTTCACCATCACCACCTCTGTGCCAATAACCATCACCACCTCTGTGCCAATCACCATCACCACCAATGTGCCAATCACCATCACCACCTCTGTGCCCATTACCACCTCTGTGCCCTTCACCATCACCACTTCTGTGCCAATCACCATCACCTCTGTGCCTCTTCACCATCACCACCTCTGTGCCCTTCACCATCACCACTTCTGTGCCAATCACCATCACCACCTCTGTGCCTCTTCACCATCACCACCTCTGTGCCCTTCACCATCACCACCTCTGTGCCCATCACCACCTCTGTGCCTCTTCACCATCACCACCTCTGTGCCCTTCACCATCACCACCTCTGTGCCCTTCACCATCACCACCTCTGTGCCAATCACCATCACCACCTCTGTGCCAATCACCATCACCACCTCTGTGCCAATCACCATCACCAATTCTGTGCCCCTTCACCATCACCACCTCTGTGCCCTTCACCATCACCACCCCTGTGCCCATCACCACTTCTGTGCCAATCACCATCACCACTTCTGTGCCAATCACCATCACCAATTCTGTGTCCCTTCACCATCACCACCTCTGTGCCCTTCACCATCACCACCTCTGTGCCAATCACCATCACCACCTCTGTGCCAATCACCATCACCACCTCTGTGCCAATCACCATCACCAATTCTGTGCCCCTTCACCATCACCACCTCTGTGCCCTTCACCATCACCACCCCTGTGCCCATCACCACTTCTGTGCCAATCACCATCACCACTTCTGTGCCAATCACCATCACCAATTCTGTGCCCCTTCACCATCACCACCTCTATGCCCTTCACCATCACCACCTCTGTGCCAATCACCATCACCACCTCTGTGCCAATCACCATCACCATCTCTGTGCCAATCCCCATCACCAATTCTGTGCCCCTTCACCATCACCACCTCTGTGCCCTTCACCATCACCACCCCTGTGCTCATCACCACTTCTGTGCCAATCACCATCACCACTTCTGTGCCAATCACCATCTCTGTGCCCTTCACCATCACCACCTCTGTGCCCTTCACCATCACCACTTCTGTGCCAATCACCATCACCACTTCTGTGCCAATCACCATCACCACTTCTGTGCCAATCACCATCACCAATTCTGTGCCCCTTCACCATCACCACCTCTGTGCCCTTCACCATCACCACCTCTGTGCCAATAACCATCACCACCTCTGTGCCAATCATCATCACCACCAATGTGCCAATCACCATCACCACCTCTGTGCCCATTACCACCTCTGTGCCCTTCACCATCACCACTTCTGTGCCAATCACCATCACCTCTGTGCCTCTTCACCATCACCACCTCTGTGCCCTTCACCATCACCACTTCTGTGCCAATCACCATCACCACCTCTGTGCCTCTTCACCATCACCACCTCTGTGCCCTTCACCATCACCACCTCTGTGCCCATCACCACCTCTGTGCCTCTTCACCATCACCACCTCTGTGCCCTTCACCATCACCACCTCTGTGCCCTTCACCATCACCACCTCTGTGCCAATCACCATCACCACCTCTGTGCCAATCACCATCACCAATTCTGTGCCCCTTCACCATCACCACCTCTGTGCCCTTCACCATCACCACCCCTGTGCCCATCACCACTTCTGTGCCAATCACCATCACCACTTCTGTGCCAATCACCATCACCAATTCTGTGTCCCTTCACCATCACCACCTCTGTGCCCTTCGCCATCACCACCTCTGTGCCAATCACCATCACCACCTCTGTGCCAATCACCATCACCACCTCTGTGCCAATCACTATCACCAATTCTGTGCCCATCACCACTTCTGTGCCAATCACCATCACCACTTCTGTGCCAATCACCATCACCAATTCTGTGCCCCTTCACCATCACCACCTCTGTGCCCTTCACCATCACCACCCCTGTGCCCATCACCACTTCTGTGCCAATCACCATCACCACTTCTGTGCCAATCACCATCACCAATTCTGTGCCCCTTCACCATCACCACCTCTGTGCCCTTCACCATCACCACCTCTGTGCCAATCACCATCACCACCTCTGTGCCAATCACCATCACCACCTCTGTGCCAATCCCCATCACCAATTCTGTGCCCCTTCACCATCACCACCTCTGTGCCCTTCACCATCACCACCCCTGTGCTCATCACCACTTCTGTGCCAATCACCATCACCACTTCTGTGCCAATCACCATCTCTGTGCCCTTCACCATCACCACCTCTGTGCCCTTCACCATCACCACTTCTGTGCCAATCACCATCACCAATTCTGTGCCAATCACCATCACCACTTCTGTGCCAATCACCATCACCAATTCTGTGCCCCTTCACCATCACCACCTCTGTGCCCTTCACCATCACCACCTCTGTGCCAATCACCATCACCACCTCTGTGCCAATCACCATCACCACCTCTGTGCCAATCCCCATCACCAATTCTGTGCCCCTTCACCATCACCACCTCTGTGCCCTTCACCATCACCACCCCTGTGCTCATCACCACTTCTGTGCCAATCACCATCACCACTTCTGTGCCAATCACCATCTCTGTGCCCTTCACCATCACCACCTCTGTGCCCTTCACCATCACCACTTCTGTGCCAATCACCATCACCACCTCTGTGCCAATCCCCATCACCAATTCTGTGCCCCTTCACCATCACCACCTCTGTGCCCTTCACCATCACCACCCCTGTGCTCATCACCACTTCTGTGCCAATCACCATCACCATCTCTGTGCCCTTCACCACCTCTGTGCCCCTTCACCATCACCACTTCTGTGCCCCTTCACCATCACCACTTCTGTCCCTTGTTTTACTTACCTTTCTATTGCGCGCTGCTCCTCCTCCGTCAGTCCAGATGTAAAAAAAAAGAAAAAAAAAAGAAAGAGTCACGTGATCGCTAGTCGGGTCCCGGCAGCCTCTCCTCCTCTCTCTATCACTGAGACACTGAGAGGAGAAGAGGCTGCCGGGACCCGATTCGCGGCACCCGACCCCCTCTCCCCTGATTCGCGGCACCCCCCCCTCCGCACGAGTCGCGGGGGGGGGGGTGCCGCGAGTTGGGGGAGGGGCCGAATTATTTTTTTTCCCATTTTTTTAAAAATTACTCCTGTCCCCCCCAGCTGTGCCCTCCGAGAGCCGCTAGGCCCTAGGCTGGTGCCTAGGTTGCCTAGCGGTAAATCCGGCCCTGCCGCCCGTGCCCCAGAGTGTTCTACAACCATTATGAAGAGCTATGTAATCTTGCTCAGAGGGGAACTGATCAGTTCCTTTCTCTTGAAGTAGGAGTGGTGCGGGGCTCAGAAGTACTCAGAGGGATCTGATTTATTATCGGTTCCCTTATGGAGCAGCGCAGGAGCCTGGCAAGTGAGGTGGAGGATGGTCAGGAGAATGATATTATGAGGAGGAGAGGGTTAATGGAGAATGATGATGAGAAGGGGTTAATGAAAAATGATCATGGTAACTATGAAAGGGGGTTAAGGGAGAATGATGATGATGATGATGAAATTGGGTTAATGAGGGAAGTTGCTGGGTTTTATGGTTGATGAAGGATGAAGGGTTAATGAAGATAGATCATGAGAGGAGGATAATGAAGGAGGATGTTGAAAGGGATTAAATGTTGTAGGATGAGGGTTTAATGATTGGATGAGTTTACCTTTAAACACAAATTCTTTGGAGCACACACCTTTGTTTATTTACAAACATAATTCATTCTTGTCAAAATATTTCTTCATTTTTTTATTTAATTTAATTTAATTGCAGTAATCCTTTTCAAACCCATTTTAATCTCACTGACCTGGTTTCTCTTTGTTGATACATTGTTATAGTAATGAGGACAACCTGATTTTTGTTTTGGAAAACTTTTAACATCCTGGTTAGAATAATATAGTAAATATGAATATGTCTTCCCTTTACTATGGCCAAGGTAGGGCACAATGGTTTGTTACCACTGCCATACATGAAACTGAATTGTGAGTATTGTTACAATTTAAGCAGCACATACTTTTTCTTTCCTCTGGTAAAAAGAATTTTAAACTTCCAGTCTCTAGGCTGTTATAAAGATCTGTTAATTTGGCTTTTGGTTACAATTTTAATGCAATTTTGTTAAATATTTATATTTGTAAATTACATTGTATTTCTATCCTTTCCTATTGTTTCTTATATGCATCTTTATACTTAGTGGCTTTTATGTAAATCACAAGTAGGAGCAAGTCCATGGGGGGTGATCGCTCCTCGCTCTCTATAGCACTGCTGCCGCCAGTGTGGTGGCACAGTCCCTCACTCCCTCCGCCCTCCTCCACCCTTCTCACTGACTGACGTGACGTCGTCATCACGTCCCGACGCGATCCGTGAAGAGCTGCATTGAGAGGGGCAGCTGACAAAAAAGAAAAAGACAGAAGAAAAGAAGACTATTGGAAAGTAAGTAGAATAGAATGGTGTGATAAGGGGGGCAGTGTAATAAGGGGCACAGTGTGAAAAGGTCACAGTGGGAAAAAGGGCACAGTGGGAAAAAGGGCACAGTGGGAAAAGGAGCACAGTGTGATTAGGGAGGCAGTGTGAAAAGGGGCACAGTGTGGTGATAGTGCAGTGTGATGAAGGGGCAGCAGTGTGATGAAATGGAACATTGTATTGAAGGGGCAGCAGTGTGATGAAGGGGAGCAGTGTGTTAAAGCGGGAACAGTGTGTTGAAGGGGAACAGTCTGATGAAGGGGGAACAGTGTGATGAAGGGGAGCATTGTGATGAAGGGGAACAGTGTGATGACGGGAAACACTGTAATGAAGGGGGGAACAAGGTGGTTGAAGGTGAGTATTGTGTTGAAGCGGGAACAGTGTGTTGAAGGGGAACAGTGTGTTGAAGGGGAACAGTGTGATGAAGGGGGAACAGTGTGATGAAGGGGAGCATTGTGATGAAGGTGAACAGTGTTATGAAGGGAGAACAGTGTGTTAAAAGACAGCAGTTTAATGATGGAGAACAGCGTGATGAAGAGGAACAGTGTGTAAAAGGTGGAACAGTGTGATGAAGGGGAGCAGTTTCATAAATTATGTACCGTATTTCGCGTAAAATTGCTCTTCATATGCTCAGGAGCTGACTATACGTCAGTGAACACTTCTGACTGAGTATGTTTTCAAGGACAGAATGGCGGAGAGAAGGGGCTCATACAAGGAGAACTGCTCTGTGATTCATCAGGTACTGGTTTGAGATGTCAGACAGCCTAAATAATGCAGCAGTCCAAGATTGTGGATATTGCCAGTGTGTCATAGTGTTCAATTAATTACTATTTTAAGGACAGTGAAAGCTACATTCATCTACCTGAATGTAGCTCAGAGCAACATCCAGGACAAGGAGAGTATTAACATTAATTAGAGATGAGCAAACCACCCTAATTTTTTATCGGTTATGGCAATTATGGCAATACCTGGTATTTTTTCTCCCAAAATATTAATTTTGAGCTGTTTTTTTGTTCATATATTAGTATTTATGCAATTTACTTTTCATTACAGTCTATTTTTTTAATCACCGCACAACTAAAAACATTAGGGCTCATTTAAAGTTGGATGTACAAATCCCAAAGATGTGTATGCACAGGTCTATATATAGGTTTTTGCTTATCATTGACTTGCGTCTCCTTATGTTTGGAGAGACTGAACTGCAGACAGAGGTGGGCAAACATAAGCAAAAGGTTGACTGCAGAAAGGGCATGTTCATGTAAATGTGAAACAATTAGATGTGGACGTATTCATATATATTCCTTTTAGTAGGTGTATCACTTGCGAATACTAGCAAACTGGTGCAAAGATACACAATGATGACAATCAGCAGCACTATCTAGCCACTTCTGATTGGCTGATTGTGTATTGACCACACCAGCAGGTAGTACTGACATCATTAGTGTTGCGGCTATATTATACCAAGTTGTGGTCAGCTATTTGCATTACTTAATTGAAATTTAGATTTGGTTTACTGCGGGGAAGAAGATTCTCATTTGACGTTTGAAGAGGTGAGCAACAGATATGGAAACGTTTCCATTTAATTACATTTTAAATGGAAAATGCAACTTTCTTATGACAATAGTCACTTTTGTACATCATGACAATATTATATTGTGTGCAAACATTGTAATGCGGCTTCAGCATTACTATTACCACTGTCAAGCCACATCTCTCTATTGGGCATATACATATATATATATATATATATATATATATATATATGTGTTTATATATATATATATATATATATATATATATATATACATACATATATATGGGCACAAATATACACACTTGTATGACTGACTTATTTCTGTAGCTAATGCTACTGTTTTTGTGCATGAGTCCTTTTGAGATGCCTCTGACTCAACATATACACTTAAATATGCTCTTTTTGCATGATTTTTTCCTATGTACATTTGACGTGCAAATGCTTCCACCTAACTAAGCCCCATTGGGAGTAACATTGGTCAAAGTTTGCAGAGAGCTGTGTGGCTGAAAATGTTGCCTAAACCCAATATGAAATGGATTTGTAAATGGTGGATGAGGTGGATGGAGAACAAGGCTTTTCTACCGTTATATGCATTCACCTGATATTTCATTTATCTTGCCTATCTAATAGATTAAATATCTAGTCTCAAGGCAGTGTTATTTCTTTCTGCCACTAGGAGATTGCATTTGATACAAATAAAAGCAGACAGGAAGAGCAGCCCAAGATAAATAATACAGTAGAATGGGTTTAAAAAAATATACAAAAGTGCCGAGAATTTCTTATGAGTACAAGAAGATGTCATTATAGTTAGGATGGTAGCTTATGAACACAGTGCAGGTGGGCAAAATATAGGAATTCCTTATAATAGACCAGGCCTGGTCAAGCTGTGGCTCTCCAGGTGTTGTGAAGCTACAAGCTCCTGCATGCTATGCTAGTAGATAGCCAGCTGATAGCTGGCAGTGCATGCCAGTACTAGTAGGTTCATAGGATCTGTAGAGTCACAGATTGTCCAGGTGATGGGTATAGGCCAACAAGAACAAGAAAAGCAGCCCCAGAGAGGTAGTAGGATGCCAGTTTTATGAAAACAATACAGATTGTCAAAGCAGGTAGAACTGGTTCTTGAATGTAAGAAAATGTTAGAACAATTAGATTTCTTGCATGTTTAATGCCAAGCTGGATTGATGCCAAATAGAAGAATAAATACTATGGAGGAAATGATAATGGCATCAATGTCGCTTAAGAATGTAAGAGATGGAAGCAGAAGGGCACATACTTGTGTAACTGGAGCTTGAAGGTTCAGAGGGTAAGCCCTAAAATTAGTAGATCAATATGTATTACTAGTAAGTGTACATAGAGGGCCTGATTCAAATTGATTCAAGTCTGTTTGCTGATGTGAAATAGCTCATCGCATGCTCAGAAGCATGCCTTACGCAAATGAACGCAATGGCATGCAATTCATGTCTGGAGGCAAATGAAACGACAGTCTTTGGGCTGGGTCACTGGGCCACCTGCATTTTTTTACTATAAATTAGGCTGCTGAGTCGAGACTTGCTCCCCAGGCTAAAATTTGTCAGCCCTCCCCTGGCTGATGGCTGACATGGTATAAGTCTTGGTATTGAAAAGTACATCAATATGTGCCAGTAGCTAGCACAGAACATGGGCATGCAAGAAAGATAGATCATAAAAAATGCATTGAATATACGTAGGCATTAAGAACATCTTGCTTTATGTATTTAATGTAAAAAAAATATGAAAATATAATTATTTTTAAATCAGCCATATTTTTTATTAATAATTATAGCCTACTGTTTAGAACACTTGAGAATTTTCCCTCAAAGGAAACACAGAATATGACTGTGCCCTCTTCCCTATCTGTAAAAAGGTGGTTATCATATATATTGTTGAAGTCGTATAATTGGATGAACGAAAGTATATTGGTTTAATATTGGTTTGCCGTGCGTATTGCGAAGCGTACGCCACGTGTTACGTGACGTGGTGCGTTCGCACGGTAAAATACGCACGCACACACTCGCATTACAACAGTTAGTTATTTATATAATTTCATATTGGTTCTGTTACACTGTAATTCAGGAGCAGATAGTATTCGGTTTATTATTAGTCTATATATATATATATATATATATATATATATAGAGAGATATAGATATATATAGATATATATAGATATATATATATATATATATATATATATATATATATATATATATATATTGATTATATGTACATTGTAGTGTTATTAAAGGTTTAGGTAATAGGAAAGGTGTCATGCCTGATATCATATTGAAGCCCTAATCATCAGCAGCTGTCCGGTGCAGTCGGCGATGAGATCGCACATTGCATACTTTAGTTATTGATATTAGAGAGTAAAACCTTTGTATGATACTGGCTATGAAAAGGAGCAGACCCCCTGGAGAGAAGACCCCCACCTTTGGATTCCTTAGATTGAATCAACCTATTACCTGTCTGGCCTGGACCCACCCAACGTCTGGACCTATAGAAACAATCTACGTCATCTCTTTTGTTCACAATGAAACACTGACTGTATATATATTAGCTGCATCTCACTGGGGCCTCAGTCAACTCTGACACAATATTCTATACAGAATATTGTCCATCGGGTCCGGTGGGTGCGCAGCGTGCGCAAGCGATTGCATTGGTATGTACTTATCTTTTGGTATTGGCTGTCCTGTACTGTACTTTATCATGATATAATAATGTATTGAATTGTTGACTATTTACATCTGCTAAAATAAATCACTTTGTGCTTTGGACACACATTCAATTGATTGGGCAATGCTTATTTTAAAACGATAAAATTACTTTAATAATATATATATATATATATATATATATATATATATACACATACACATGGTATTTGTCTTCTCTACAGATTCCATCTGAAGCAAATAAGTTACTGATTCTCTTTCAATTAAATTACATATCGCCTATTATATTCTCTTTTCATGACACTTACTATATAAACTTCATTCAATTGTTGGGCTTTCATGAGCCTAGAATATACACATTTGATCTTGGGTAATGGTGCCACACATAGGTAGATCTGGGTGTTCCATACAATAACTAAAATTCCACAGCTGTTCATGAGTATTTGTAGGGTGATTTTAATGGAAATTCAATAAATTGAATTTCAACTCATGTTGGTGGCTTGCGAAGAGATGGCTTTTCTTTATATTAACCAATTCAGCCGGCACCTTATTTTTTCAATGTTCAGTTTTCAAAGACACAAAAAAAAATAACAATTATCTGTAGACCTGACAAGACTTCACAAAGCCAAACTGTATGAAAATTAGGTAAGTGCCAACCCTAGAGAGAATAAGAAAAGAATGAGAGGCTGGTAGAAAAAGAGAACTTTATGGAAAACAGGTACAAACTGCAAGGAAAACAAATACATCCCTACAAGGACAATTGACACACTTCTCACTTTCACTCTCGCCAATAACAACTGCAGCTCACCACAGAAATCGCATCATACTGGTTGCACCCATCACAAAGAGAGAAACAAGCTCAAGTACACCACAAAGCTAGCCACCACCCCCCACCACCATCTCATTTTCTCTCTCTCTTCTCACAGATCCACCAACACACAAGGATAACAGTGCACCACAGACCTCCCCCCAGTGCTTTGAAGAAACTGGAGCCGAAACTTCTACGATTACCATAGGCAGGGCCGGATTAACCTGAGGTCTAACTGGGCTACAGCCCCGGGGCCTCGGGCATGCAGGGGGCCCTTGAAAGTGCTCAGCGGCATTATTGATCGGGGCAGGGTGCCCCTGGCCCGATTAATGCTGCTGAGCCTGTCACTGTAGTCTCTCCCCGACGCTCAGTAATATTCTTACTGTGGAGATCTCGTGAAAGTGAGACTCATAGTCTCACTCTCACAAGATCTCCTCAGTAAGGAGCTTACAGCGCCCTGCAGAAGGACTGCAGTAACAGGAGAACAGAGAGTCAAGAGCTTGGTGGGGGGGCGGCGGGCAGCTCACAGGGGGGCCTCACGGGGGGGGGAACACATAGAGGGGGGAGATCCCGGGGAAATGGAGACCCAGGGGCCTCTATTCCCTTAATCCTGCCCTGACCATAGGCAGCATACAAAAACATGCCACACCACCAGCATAGGCAGTGCTATCAGACTACAACCCTAGTCAGCCTAGTAAGCCCTAAGTATGTTTCAGTCAAGGATAATTAATTACCTTTGACAAATGAAGCCTAAAATTATTTGAAATTATATTAACTCTCTCAACCTGCAGGGCATCATGTTTTCCAAGAACCCAAAAAAATTAACAAGTATCTGAAACCTGGCAGTACATCAGAATGCCTAACTGCCTGTTTGAAAATTAGTTAGGTGCCAACCCTAGACCGATATTTCCAGAGAAAAGACAATTATCATATTTGGCAGAACAAAACTAAAATTATCTCACAGTGCTAAAAATATGAAATTTATACTGCCAGAAAGGTACTGTGGTACACAATGCCACTCTGAAGGTTGAGGCCAAGAGGCATATGCATTCTGGCATGTCCTAAAACCAGTCCAGTCCACAAGCAGAAATCTGATTCTGTCAACCTAACACCAAAGTGATCAACCTGCCAACATGTGAAATTGCACGTATAACTTTGGCAAGATTTTGTACTGTGCAATAGAATAGCTTGAAACTGACACAAGGCAAACGCCAGAACGTCATGTTAATGAACAACAAATAATAGTAACAAGGACAAACTCAGCTTTGTTTTGGCAATCATTCAACATTCTAGTTAGAGCAATATTAAAATTATAAATATGCCTTTGAAAATGAAGGGCTCTATGTAAAAACTTACATAAAGCACTAGTGTGATGGAGGATTTCAGTGTAGGGAGGAATGGAGAATGTTTTGCAACAGTCCGCATGCGTGCTGGTTCTCCAGTTCTTCCTATTCCCTCTCTTTCTTCCGCATAGTTATTGTGTCACTGGACAAACTCATGCAGACACTCATGGAGACAAATGCAAGTCAACACAAGCAGTTGAAAAACTGCAGTATATGTGTTCTCAAACCTTGCTCTGTTACCTTTACTTCAACTTGTTTCCTTCTCCATCTGTTGCCCATGTTCAGTAGAGCGTCTGTACTGCAATAACCTGAAAATGACTGGGTGAACCCCTCTGTCATTGATCAGGGTTCTGATTTTAGATAGGATAGACTTAAAAATGCAGCCTCCAGGATTGTATATTGAAAAGGTTGTATATTTTAAAAGCAACAGATATAATTTTCGAAATGACTAAAATTAGATGTTTAAATAGTGACATACCGAAATTCACACAAGCAGACATCCCGACAGGCAGATTCATGTCAGTTATAAGGGCTGAGGCTATTAATGGGGCATTGAGAGTATCCGACGACTGTATAATGTTTTTTAGGAACAGTTCTACATTATACAGGCACCGGCTCCTCACATTGCCCCCTTAATAGCCTCAGCCCTTACAAGTGACGTGAATCTGATTATATGCACCTCAAAACTTGCCTAACATTGTTCCATTGTTTCTAGATGCGATGTGCTTTGGTACGATAAAACATGATCGTGGGAGTGTACATATGTGATGAAACGAGTTTGATAACACATTAACCAGCCTGTCCCTCATTTCTCACAAAATTTGGATTATAGCAGTACTTTTTATAGCCCTTGCTTTCGTTTCCCATCTCAACAGAGTACAACTGCAGTGTCTAATTAGATGTGATCAAGGAGATATTGTAGCTCATTGTAAATATGTATATTGTTTATTCTATAATGTCAGGGCCTGTGCCAGGGTCCTCGGCGCCCTAGGCACAATTTCAAAATCGCCCCCCCCCCCCCCCGGCACAATTTTAAAATCCGCCCCCTCCACCAACCACAATTTTAAAATCCGCCCCCCCACCTCAATTTTAAAATCCACCCCCCCCCCCACATCTTTCCTTACCTTAATTTGGCTCCATAAAGCTGCTCCTCTCTGCTGGGTCCCGTCCCTCACTGACACTGTCGGGCCGTGATAATGATGTCACGCCCGACAGTCAGTGAGTGGAGGGGAGGAGATGGAGCGCCCTATCAGCTGTTGGAGGGGAGGGCGGCGGTGGTGATCCATAGCCCCTCCCCTCTCCCCGTGGATCTATCTGAAGCTGTGCGGCGGCCGTGGAAGGTATGCTCAGCGGTCGCCACACAGTTTTAAAGTACAATAATAAATGCATTTTAATTCTGTGGGGCCCATCAGAGCCCTGTATATTGTTGATATTGCAGTGATGCTGTAATGAAAGTGTAGTCAGGTGAGTTATGGCTATCAGGTTCCAAGATACAGGTGAGGGGGCTGTAGCTACATTCATTCTCCCCCCTCCCTTCTCTACAGTAAGCATGGAACAGCAGAGGACCCTCTGACATCACAAAATAGTGTAAGGGGTACATTTCAGGAGGGGTTAACTGTTATCTGATATTTGAAGGTGGGGAAAGCCAATTAGTACCCATTGTCTTCCACAGGACTGCCTGAGACATTAGGTCTGGGAAACTGCAGGGGAGCCACTGTGGAATAACAGCTCATCTCCCCTCCTCCTCCAACTCCCTAATCCAGCACCCACCAATGTTTAAAGAAGAAGAGAGCAAGGGGTTTGCCAAGGGAGGGGAAATCACTGTGGAAATTTGACCCTAGATATAAGGAGCCACTCCAGGAAAGATGATGTTCATTGTGTGATTTGATTCCCGGAAGGGGCAAGATTTGTTGTTGAGTTGCTGTTTTCTACCAGTGAAATACATCTGTAGATTCATGAGTCATCAAGTCAAGACAGCCAGGTGACTGTAACTCCTTAAGATAGTGGTATAAGGGATAGATATTGTGGTGAACCTGCCTGGCATTTATTTACTGTGTGTATATAATATTCTAGTGATTGTTTTTATTACAATAAATGTATTGTTTTACTTTCTAACTGCTATTGCCTGAGTGATTATACGAACCTTAGAAAATACTAGGGTAGTCTTCCCTGGCATAGTAAGGCACCCCTGGGTGGCCAGTTAGCGTGAAGTGGGTAGAATTTGGTCCAGAAAACCACTTCACAACACACTATTACAATAACGGACTGTACAGTTGTTTATTGTGTGATTGGCACTATAATCAAGTGAAAAACATGTAGTGTGTACCTAATTTTAAAGGGACAAGGATCTTCAGGCTCCTCTTCGCTGAAGCTAGGAAAGGTACCCTTAATTCTTGACCACAAACTTCAGGCCCACATGCATCAGAACCAATATCTCCAGTATCCCCAGTGTCTGGGACACTTATCACCATAATATATTTGGGAGTCTGGTCTCGGTGGCACTTATATTGTGGACTATAATATTTATCACACAAATGTACATAAACCTTTTGTCTCACCAAGCCCAGCTGTGCGGCACTTCAGTTTCACTTCAGTGCGCCCTACATTAATTTAAACCGGCAATGTCTGGATCCCGCAAGTTAAGTGTTTAAACACTTAGGGCTAGATTTACTAAGCTGCGGGTTTGAAAAAATGGGGATGTTACCTATAGCAACCAATCAGATTCTAGCTTTCATTTATTTAGTACCTTTTACAAAATGAAAGCTAGAATCTGATGGGTTGCTATAGGCAACATCCCCACTTTTTCAAACCCGAAGCTTAGTAAATCTAGCCCTTAGCCTGCGGGGTCCAGACATCGCCGCTTTAAATTGACATTAATGTAGGGCACACTGATGTGAAACTGAAGTGCCGGACAGCTGGCTCTTCAGAATGACAGCCTGTCAGCATGCGCTGCTGTCGGAAAGCTGGATCTTCGGCTTTCAGGTAAGTCTGTTTGTATTGGATTTGTTTTTGGTCATATCAGAATTTTGGTGTAGGTGTCAAGCGTGTCGGGGTTCTCATCACCGTTAAGACGTACCCAACGCCAATGTAAGGACACTGGTTGATCTCAAGTACAGCTATTTCATCTCAAGTTTTGGGCTTGATCATATCTGATACCTGTGAGACTATCATACAAGTTCTCCAGGGACAATATATGAAGGTTAGTGAAAGAAATAGTCTGATCTTAAATACATTTTTATTTTTAATTAAAATCGAAACTGAACATAATAGCACATTAAAAACATCACAAACACAATATATATATATTTAAAACTTAAAAAAATGAAAGTAACTCATACACATAAATATATGCATATATATAAAACCTGGGTGTATATTTTACAAGCAGTAAGCACTTCCGCTGTATGACAACATACAGCGGAAGTGCTGCTTTGGGTCCTAAAGACATACAAGGTCCCATATCTGCAGAGCAGACACTGGTTACTATCCTTTTAGCTACTGGCTGATCTCAGGAACATAGCAGCTATTTCACCCCAACTTCCACTGCATGCCAGTGTACAGTGGAAGTGCTGCTTGGGGTTCTAAGCAGCACTTCCACTGCACACATTTTTCCAGCAGCAACAATAGATCTCTGGCTTCTTGTGCTGGAGCAGGTGTGGCTGAGAAGATGGCAAAGTGAAACGAATATTTTAACGAATTGAGGGCAAGCATAAAACCAATAAAAGATACAAATTTAAACTTTAGTAATAAAAATATGAACATGAAAGTCACAGTTGTTCATAATGGTAGTGCTCCATGGTTTCCAATGAGGAAGGTGTTATTCTCAGCAGCGTATTTAATGAGACCTTTAGGGAGGCACCTTGATTAACACATTAGATTTACATTAAACTACAACTTCCATTATGTATTTCCCGCCTCAGTTCGAGGTACAATACAGAAATGTGATATCAACTGTTGACCACATTCACGTTCTACCCTGTGATGTACCAGCAGAACAACAATGGCTCTATGAATGTGTCAGATTTGGCGCTTGACATTTTTATGTGCTGCAGTCTCTTACCTGCACTGTGTAATAAATCTGCTGAAGGACCATAGTCAAGGTGTCACTTGGAGCTGCTGCTGCACTACTCCCAATTTCTCTGTTTCCCAACATGTCATCATCATTCCTTCCATGTAATAAAACAGGAACCTTCAGTTCGACAACTGCTGAAGACTTCCTTGCCTGTTAGGAAAAAGACATCCAACAACATACTAAATTGCAATCTTTTATTATGCATCTTACTTTTGTTCTTGACATTTAGGGCTAGATTTACTAAGCTGCGGGTTTGAAAAAGTGGAGATGTTGTCTATAGCAGCCAATCCGATTCTAGCTGTCATTTTGTAGAATGCACTAAATAAATAAAAGCTAGAATCTGATTGGTTGCTATAGGCAACATGTCCACTTTTCCAAACCCGCAGGTTAGTAAATCTAGCCCTTAGTCTCTATGTTCTCTTTTGTGCCTCTTCAGACCTTTCAGTACTCTATCTTGGTGTCCTTGGTGTACTTCCCTGCCCACATCTCACTGCAAACCAGTGGTGCCACCTCCTCGAGTTCTTTTCTTACTCTAGAACTATTCACTTTAAGCCTTTTAGAGGGTGAAGATAAGCTCTAATCCACCTTCTCCATCATCAATTGCCCTCGAAGCCTTCACAAATTTGGGGTGCTTCCCTTGAGATCACCAGTCTCCTTTTTCCCAAAGTGCCTCCTCCATTATGTCCCCCAAAGACTTTCACATGACCTAATCCAGTGTCCTCTCAAATAAATTGGGGATTCCCTTCGGATTGTCGAAGTCAAATAATTGGATGAAAGAAACTATATTGATTATTATTGTTTTACTGTGCGTTTGCGATCAGTACGCCACATTTTATGATGCAATCGCATGATAAACAACGCACACATACACTTACACATTCACTTGTACATAGTTCACTTTTATAATAGTTCCAACCCACAGTTCTTTTTGAACAAATGCTATTGAATTTATAGTTAAATATGTTATTGAATTTATAGTTAAATATGATAATGTTAGAAGCACTTTATTGATATCTAAGGTTCAGGTTACAGGAAACATATCATGTTTGGTGTGATTCTAATCCCCTATTTATCCTTAGTGATCCGGTTCCATCGGCTATGAAATCGCACCTCGCATATGCTAGTTATGGAATATAGGGAATTAATGATGAGAATGGTATTTTGTGTGTAATATAAATAGACAAGTTTGAACTAGCTTTCGGCAGGAAGATTAGTATGCATCTTATATGAGAGCTGACCCCCACCCTTGGAGGGCGTCGTTTGAACTGACCTATGAACTACATTATACTGAACTGTCCTGGAGCCTGAACCTATGGAAACATGTCAAGTCATCTGTATTGTATTTACTGTAACACCAAATGTATATATATTGCTCTCTGGAACCAGCATTCAGTCTCTTTGACCACAGACTAAAGGAATGAATGACTGTAAGCTGGATCCAGCAGGGCGCGGCGTATGTTTCGGCTGTACTTATTTATTTAATTGTTATTGTTTTGCTTTTGCTAATAAATCGCTTTGTGATTTGAAATCACACAAATCGCAGCAGATAATGATTATTGGTAAACGATAAAATAACTTTAATAAGACGTTCCCTCATCTAATGCTGGGAGCAGCCATGAAAGCACACACTCTGGACCATTGTCTTGAATGCTCATTTTCATTACTTCTAAAACCACCTCCCAGCCAGCTTAAGATGCTTTGCAGCACATGTCAACAATGGTCGCTGTAAAACAAACAAAACACCAGAGACTGATGTTGCCTCCATATGTTCTGCAAGGAAGAGGGGAAAGTGAACATGCCTCAATTTAAATGACTCTGGAGCCCAGACATGATGCTGCTCACCCTTCTATCTTCCCCTTCAATCTCCTATTCGCCTCTGCAGGGGCCTCCAAAATCCTTAAAGTCGACCTGCTCCACCTACAAGGGAAATCTTGTTTGTTCCTCCAACTAATTGAGACTTTCTCTGCTCCCTGCAAAATCAGGTTCTGTGACTGCTCCTTGCTGCTCTCAGTCATGACCTACCGACTGACTCCTATCGGTTACTTTATAAAAGGAAAAGGTACAGCATTGTCTTCAAAATGTTTCTTTTGACACAGATTGCAAGTTCCACTGGGTAGGAACTGATGTGAATAATGACATATTCTTTGTAAAGTGCTGTGTAATATTAAGGCAATACATAAATTACTTTTAATAATAAATAATATGACTGGGCAGTTGCTTATGTATACTCTCTCTGGACTGAGAGACAGAATAAAGGTATGGAAACAGACGGACAAAAAATTAACTAGAGGAAGTTAAAAATTAGGACACATGACACAGATTGGAAAAACACAGTGGAACTTTCCACCACATTGTTATTTGGATCCCATATTTTCCGAAAGAAAATACCTTGTAATTAACTTCTTATCTGCTCATTACTTACCTGAAAACATGGCTAGGCATGATTACACTGACTTTACACTGAAAACTTCTTATCCATTTGTTAATCATATTTATCATTTGTGATGGACATTCCCCCATTATTATTCCACACAAACAAAGGATTACTAAATAAATTAAACTTGAAAGGACCATCGTTTTCTTCATGAAAATTATTAGAAAAATGTTTATTCATATGATTATTACAACAACTAGTGAACTGCAGGGGGTAAATTTATCTAGCTGCGGGTTTGAAAAAGTGGAGATGTTGCCTATAGCAACCAATCAGATTCTAGCTATCATTTTGTAGAATGTATTAAATAAATGATAACTAGGGGCCTGATTCATTAAGGATCTTAACTTGAGAAACTTCTTATTTCAGTCTCCTGGACAAAACCATGTTACAATGCAAGGGTGCAAATTAGTATTCTGTTTTGCACATAAGTTAAATACTGGCTGTTTTTTCATGTAGTACACAAATATTTGATAGCCTATTTGTACACTAAAATTTAAAGTTGATATTTGTGTGCTACATGAAAAAACAGGCAGTATTTTAAGTTATGTGCAAAACAGAATAATAACTTGCACCCCTTGCATTGTAACATGGTTTTGTCCAGGAGACTGAAATAAGAAGTTTCTCAAGTTAAGATCCTTAATTAATCAGGCCCTAGGATCTGATTGGTGCTATAGGCAATATCTCCACTTTTTCAAACCCACAGCTAGATAAATTTACCCCTAGGTCTCATTTAGAGTTAAGAATCAATCCAGCTACAAGAATCTTTTGTGCACCTTTGTAATATTATGCTGCAGGGTGAGGTGCAATCTAAAGTTTGTAGACACATTTAGAGTTGGGAGAGCGAATCATCCCCCTAGCTATATAGTATGAAAATCAAGTTGTCAAGTATTTGTGTGCTACATGGAAAAGCCGGGAATATTCAGACAAAGAAAGAATTGCATTTACAGCTCTTGCACCGCAACACAGTTTATCTAAGCGCAAATTTGTGCCTTTAGCCATATTTGATCCTAACTCTAAATAAGGTTATGTATGTGTTTTGTAGTTTAACATAAATCCCTATCTCTATGTGATATTGTTAATTTGATAATATTTTTTTTTAAGTCATAAAAGGCAGGAAACTAGAATTTCAAAGTTCCTAGGGTACGTGTTATGCAATGTAAGAAGCAGCTTATAATGTTTCCTCTTAAATAAAAAAACAAACCATTTTCTTTAATGTCAACATGCCTGGACAATGTCATGAATGATCTGCTGCTAACAAAAATGCTGTCTGCTTTTAACTTGTTTCTCTATTTATGTCTCTCATAAATAGTAATTGTTAGAAAGCTATTAAAGAGGACACATCAACTACAGACATAATTGCTGTCTTTTTTTTTCTCCCCTCCGGAGTTCTGAATTAGGGAGTCTCACAGACTCTCCAGGAGAGTGGGCAATTATGCATTTTGGAGGGAGCAATTTTGTGAGCTGAACCAATATCCATGAGAATGCAGCTTATCAATTCCTGTGTTATACCACAGTGGTATCAATGTTTTTCAGTGAATTGACTGAACATTGACTCAGCACAGAAAATGGCAGCCTCCATCATGTGTAGATGACAGGCTCATGACATGGAAGGGCAGCAAGCAGCAGCTTCTAGGAGACCTTTTCACTTCCCCTTACATGAAAAGGTCATTGCTGGTGATCACACTTCTTTTTCCAGATATAACCCCCACTGGGCCGATGATGACATCACTCTGGCCTTTGCTTAGGTAAGCCTATGTAACAAGTATTACTACATTACTTGTACTGCTATATCTAATCTGTTGTCGCTAACTCGGGATAACTGATTAACATCAGGGGGTATATTTACTAAACTGCGGGTTTGAAAAAGTGGAGATGTTGCCTATAGTAACCAATCAGATTCTAGCTGCTATTTTGTAGAATGCACTAAATAAATGAAAGCTAGAATCTGATTGGTTGCCATAGGCAACATCTCCACTTTTTCAAACCCGCAGTTTAGTAAATCTAGCCCTAGGAGTAGTAACATGCTTCTTTGAAAACAGATATCTGCATTTAAGGATGGACCATACTTTTTTGCTTTTCCGCACTGCATTGGTTTTGGCAAAATTGCAGTCTTATATTTTACTCTGCCAAAGCTAATTTTAGTTTTTTGGTTTTTTTTCATTGACTGATGTGAATGATCTGTACATCTCTGTGTAATATAGAAATACTATAGAAATATATATACACAAACACTGTGTGACGGCTCAGGGGAGCCCTTATGACACGGTCACTCGCAGCCTGGTGGATGCCAAGAAGCGGCAATACCAGGACATGAGATTTCTCTTAGATGCCCTAAATACAGCTGCAGAAACATAAGTATACGGACAAATTTTTGCATGTACGCAGAAGTCGCAAGTTTGTGTTTAACTCTTAGCCATTCCTCACCTCTGGGTCATCTTGCTTAAACCATCAGCTTTGAACAGAATAGCACAAAAATCTAATTGTGCAGGTTATCTAAAACCCAATGACATGGAGTTGTCATATGGCTGGACATTGACAGAGGTTAGTCACCACAGTATACACTCTACTAGAGTGGACTTTTCATTCACTTGCTTTGCTCTAATTCAATGCATTCATTTTGCTGCATGCAGTGCTAAAGCTAGTTTTTATCTCTTTGTCTGCAAGTATGCACTGACATACTATAGGGTGTTTTTCCCTATGATTTCACTGTAAATAAATATAAGTATAGATTGTAAGCTTGCGAGCAGGGTTCTCTTAACTCTCTGTCTGTATGTATTACTCAGTATTGTTTTATTAATGTTTGTTCCCAATTGTAAAGTGCTACGGAATTTGCTGGCGCTATATAAATAAATGTTGATGATGATGATGATGATGATGTTTCAGGGTAGCAGGCATGTGGCTAATAGACGTTCAGTATGGAACACCCTAACCTGCTGAGCTCTTCCCATCAGGAGAAAAAGTTTGCGTGCCAACAATAAGTGCCACCTATGCCTAACCTATGTAGATGCCTTTAAAATCGGGCACAAATGTGTAGATTAGGTTCCTGATTTTGAGTTAGGAGCAAAGCAAAGAAAAAGAGTAAATTTGCACCTAAACGAACCATGTTAAAATGCATGGGGTACAAATTGACTTATTTTTTGCACACAAGGAAAATACTGGCTGTATTTTCATGTAGCACACAAACTTCTTGATAGCTTTATTTTTACACTGAACTTAAAGTTGATCTATGACATGCCTTATTCCAACTATAAATCTGTTCCCACGTTTTAAATTTACCTCCCCCTCTAATGTAACATGGTTTTGCCAAGTTACAAATTTGCTACTTTTCTTTTATTTTCTCCTAACTCAAACTCAGGCCCTAGGTGCAAAAGATATTGAATTTTCACTACGCCTCTGTATTTTTTCAAATTTTTAGAAGACACTTTGGGGTCTATTTATCAAACCATAAATCATGCGGAAATGGCTTTTTCTGCATGGTTTAGGCATTTTTAAGTAAATTAATTGCTTAACAAAATTCGAATGCAGGAGATATCGGTGATATCTCCTGCATTAGGCAAATTACTGCATAATTCCGCAGTCCCCATAGTATTCAATGGGGACTGCGGTGTGGGCAAATGTTTAAACTCCAAAAAGTGTAGCGTTTCGGAACTTGACTCCAATTGACTCTCCTGTGTTCATTTACATAAATGACCTATGTCCGGTCACGCATGCACAGTAAAGGCTCTGGGTCAGAACTTTAGAATGACGTCATCGCAGGGACAGCCTCCTATCGGACGTGCTGTCCCTACATGACTTCAGTAGTAAATTGCCACATCAATTAATCTGTCATCGCTGCAATGACAGATGATAATTAATGGGGCAAAACTGGGATGCATAATAAATAAACCCCTTTATGTGCAAAAGCATCGAGGACCAAACACAGCTTTAACAATGCCTATCTCCTATGCATGTGGATACTTGTAACCCTTTTAGAATCTGGAACTAGATCTCTTTTCCTGTCTTTTATCTTTTTAAAAGCATGCATTTTCATGATTACCAAGCCCCTGGAACCAACATTTACATTCATTAGCCCCGGGTTGTAAATGTTCTTGCACATTCCTTTACTTAAGTCTCTGCCAGAAATCTCATCTGTATTTTTGTATCATCATTATTACCAATTATTTATATAGCGCCACTGATTCCGCAGCGCTGTACAGAGAACTCATTCACATCAGTTGCTGCTTTGCTGATTCAGTTTCTGTGGATATGAAGATTTGGGCTTTCAGTTCCACTAATGTGGAAACAATACATAAAAGGTTAAAAAATATTTACATTTATTTTAAAAAATGGAAAATATTTTTAAGTGGCCTCATTCATTAAAAAATGCTTTATTCACATAATGAAGTTTTTTATTTAAAAAAACCCTGATGTTAATCAGTTTTTGCCATCCTGAGATGGCGACAACAGATCAGGTATTGCAGTATACATAATGCTGTGATACCTGTCACATAGGCTTACTTAAGCAAAGGCCAGGGGGAAGCCATCATCGGCCCAGTGGAGCTTATAGCTGGCAATATAAGTGCATACTTGCCAACTTTGTGACTATCCTCCAAGAGATCCTGGAGGACAGGTCATGTGACAGAGGTATGAGGGATGTGATGACGTTTTTGTGTCACCATAGCTCCGGCCCCACTATAAAATGCAGAGCATTGAAAAGTGGGGGGCTGGGCTTAATGACGCGATAAAGCCCCACCCAGATATTAAATGCCGTGAATTTAAGCATTTTTAGGATCCGGGAGGTTTGCCTACTCTTCCGGAAGTCCAGGAGGACTCACCGAAATTTGGGAGTCTCCCGGAAATTCAGGGAGAGTAGGCAAGTATGTATAACTGTTATCAACAGCAGTAACCTTTTCATCTAAGGTGGAAGAGAAAATGTCTCCTAGAAGCTCCTGGTTGCTGTGCTTCCATGTCAGCAGCTGATTCTCATTGTGAATTATGTCACTCATTCAGTGTTTTAAACACCCCCTCAACCTTTGTGGAGCGGCAAGTTACCAAATACTGTCCGAATATGGGACATCTCTTGCTATGTTAGTCAGCAAAGATAAATGGGAAAAATCAACAAAAATATTTAAAACACAAATTTGAAAAGCATGAAAATAAGGGAGATGGGCCACCCATATTATAGTCAAGCACTGCCTGCCAATGCATTGATATAGGAAAACGGAATACATTCACTATATATTGTTTACTATAACATAATGATGAGCTAAAGTTTTAAAACTGTTCTGCAAAATAATCACGTTTTTCCACATTTGGTTGTAAAATTTTGCATGTTTGGCAGGCAGAATTTGGCCCAAAGTCTTCCAAGTCCTAGCCCAATCACGTCACACAACAGAATAAATTGACTGTCATCATTCCACAGACTATACATTTTTCAAAAAGGAAATTTAAAAAATATAGTTTGGAATGGTAAATCAAAAACTTAAAGATTGTATAGACAAAACCCTGTACCTCCATTAAATGAGGTACTGGGTTACTGCAAATCTTGATTTTTATGAAATTTCATTGCAACTTCGCACATCTCTACTCCTAAATAAAATGAACCATGACATCTGATTTGGGCTCCAGGATATACACTGCAGATAATATAAACATGCAGACATACAGTGATATCACTGGCAAACTCCTGTAGTCTCCAATTATGCTTGTAATGGACTGTATGCTCTTAGAAGCTGTTAACTGATTTCATTGAAAATACTCAATTTCTAATGTGTTTATTAGGAGAGCTTTCATAGGATTAGACCTACCATCTATCTAAAATATATACAGAAATCACTGAAACTGACAACCCCTGCTAGTATTACTGTGTTTAAGAGCTTGTTTTTAAAATACATTAAAGAAGCCTGAAACTGCTTTTAATGATCACTGCATATTTCACAACCATTCTGTTTTTCCCATCCTCCTTCCTTCTTGCATCATTGCATACCTCCCAAATGTCTTTTTCACACTGCATATGCTCAGAAAGTGAACATAAGCTTTTTTTACAGCCTTTGACCAGGGCCATATTTTCCATTGGGCACGATGGGCAGCTGCCCGGGGGCCCCACAGGCAATTGGGCCCCATAGGCATGGCTCTTAATGAGAATAAATAATCCTGCAAAAGAAAAAAACCTGCAAAAAAAATCTTCAAGGGTCACTGAGCAAGTACATCTATCTATCTCTATCTCTATATATCTATATCTATATCTGTATCTGTATACATCTATCTATCTCTATCTCTATATATCTATATCCATATCAATATACATCTATATATCTATATCTATATCTAGGGGCCTCGATGCACTGCTTTGCCCGGGGCCCCATAATGTTGTTAAGATGGCCCTGCCTTTGACATCCACTGAGTCTAGAGACAACAATTTTAAATAGGGGGGACAAATTTCCCGGCAACCACCACTTGGGGTATCTTCTACACTGACTGCAGCTATCTCTGCCCCAAAATTGCCTTATTGCACATACAGTGAAAAAGCTGAACTCCTGCATTCACTATCATCTGCTACCACAGAAATGGGGATCATGAAATCCTACTCATCCATTTTCAAAAAGTGTGGTTGAGGTCACACCAATGGACACAGCCGTCTCAAGGTATTCCTTCACAGTCATGCAGAAACATGTTCTTGAATTCTGGACTACATAATCACTAAATAATAAGATTGTAATGTTATATGCGGTGGCCCCCTCCCTGGTGACTGCCAAGGAGGTCGCCATGAGTCAAGTCATCACCCTAATCAAACTACTGGAAAAGCAACTGGAGAAGCAGAAGGCGGTGATGAAACTTAGCGATTCGGCAAAGTATGTAAAGTTCTTTATTCACTTCGCCAGGACCCACTGGTTTGCAGCATCTTGAAATTGATCACAACATCTTTGGCAACCATGCTTGATTGTAGGTTTAAGTCATATGTAATTTCTTACTTTCAAAAAGACACAAAACTTCAATGATGTAAACAGCTCCTTGTGAGCAAGCTGTCAGCTGAAGTCACACGTGACACATTTCCTGCTTCAGCTTCTCCTCCAAATGCTACTGCCAGATTTTTTTCCCCCTATTCTGATAGTCACACTGATGATGAGTCAATAACACAGCAGCACACCAATGTGAAAGTGCATGACATCTGCTCAAACTTAAAAGAATTGCCAAAATGTATTGACACTTCTAGCGCGTCTCAATCGTATACACCATGTCTTAGTAGAATGGTGGAGGATAGCACAGGTCGCCTTGATGATTCCAAATAAGGATAGTGTCTTGTATCATTTTAAACCTTTCACATTAACCACACAAAAATAAAAATCATCATTGTGGTTTTTCTGTTTTTCAGCTGTTGCCAAACCATGGGCATACCGAAGTTTGAACTTTTCCTTTCTTGATCTTTCTACCATCGTAAGCATTCTACAAACCTTTTGAGGAGCCCAAGACTTGTCAAGCGCCACACCAAAATACAGAAGACAAACCTGCTTTACAAAGTTTGTGAAAGATTTTTCTTGGTTTTTGAAGAGAGTTCTTTCTACAAATGTAGCAGAATGCATTAGGATTGTTGAAGCAGTCTCGTCATGAAGAACTCCTATTTTTCAGATAAAGAACTCAAATAAAAATAGTTTATTTAATATGATATTCTCACGGGGGCACTGTAACATTTTATCATTGATTGACTTTATTCTTTCTTGAAACACTCTGGATATATACAAATTGTCACTACAACCACTATATACAGTTTTACTTATTTACTTGAATTACATGTCATAAATACAAATATTACACGGATGAGAAATAAGAAAAATACAATATACAATGCACACTGCTCAACTGTCCACTGTCAACTGACTTCTGGTTGGGTGACTAATATGCCAAATTCTGTCTCTTAATTTCTCAGAATGTGTACTTTCAAATTCATTTGCATTGTCTTGTCAAGACAGATGTTTGGCAACCCAAATCTGCATTAATGTGACTTATATACATACTTACTTGTTTGGGAAGGCCAACTATTGCCCAATCTGAACTGTCTAGTTAACATATTTCACTCGGTGGTAATCATTTTTACGATTACCACCATAAAGACACCGAGGACTCCACCAATAAAAATGTGATTCTGTAAAAAACAATGTAAACAGAAGCAGACTTACCTGCATATCAATGTTGGAGATGTCCGATCACCGCAGGATACTGACCGAAAGTGACTGCGACTACTGAGGTGTCCGGTCGGAGACTTTAACGTCAGTGCGACTTCTATCCCTTTTAATTTAAAGCGGCAATGTTTGGTTAAGTGTTTAAACACTTAACTTGCGGGGTTTTACGTTGCCACTTTAAATTAAAAGGGATAGAAGTCGCATGACGTTAAAGTCTCTGGCCTGACCCTGAGTAGTATAAAATATCTGCACATTATCGGTATTCGGCAACAGAATGTAGGAGATTGCAGCAGCTACAAGAGCAATTTAATTTGCCCTACCACCAACTGAAGCAAGAGGTGGTAACAAGGTGGAATTCCATCCAGTATATGCTTCTGAGGATGGAGGAACAACAAAAAGCCACCCACATTTACTCCACAAGCCATGACAGTGGGAAAAGAGGGGGATGTATTTTACTCAAGCACAGTAGAGAATACTTTCCGTGTTGTGCAAGGTGCTGAAGCTATTCGAAGTACTCACCTGTGAAGTGAGTTCAGACACTGTTAGCTTGATCCAAGTGATTCCCTTAATTAGATTTTTGGAAAAGCAGCTTGAGAATCTGAAGGAAGAGATGGAACAAAGAAATTACGCAAAGTATGTTGAACTTGTAGATCAAGTACTTTATTTGCTTCATCAGGATCCAACAGTTATGAAAATTTTGAAATCGGATCCCTACATTTTGGCAACTGTGCTTGATCCTAGGTTTAAGAGCTATGTCTCCCCTTTGTTTCCAACTGACCCAGATCTCAAGACATGCAAGGAACTTCCCGTGGGCAAGATGGCAGCTCAAGTGTTACGTGACAGGACGGCATCTCCTCCTTCAGTTTCTCACTGAACTGCTGCTAGGAAAAAACTTAGCTTTCCCAAGAGACCCAGGGATGATGCAGATGACTTAGCACAACATTTTGACATCTGGTCTAAAAGAATTGACCAAAAAATGTGCCACCCCTGCCGTAACTCCACCTGATCCTACTATCAACATCCAAAGGATGGTGGAGGATTATTTTAATGACAGCATAGAAATAATGAATAATAAAAAGGAATAAATGACAGAAATGGTAAATGAACACGTTTACTGCTTGCTGGGAGAACAGGAATATTGGGACACCTCTCAATATGGCTCTCAAAAGTGAACAGAATGTATACATGCATATTGCTGAAACCATAGCACACTGGACATTCCGGTATACCTGCTTGGGTCCAGCACGCAGTGCAGAGTACTGCTATTGGGTCCTCCGAGCAAGTAATCATCTGGTGTCTCCGACACTTCTTCCTTCTGCCGGGTGCCATGTTAGTATTATGGCTTATCTTTTGAAAATATGGCGACATGACCAAAATCTCGGCAGCATCCAACCTCCTATTTTCCCTGTAATTTAAACCCTCTTTACTGGCAAGATGGTACCAGATCTTTGTGTCTCTGCATGTCACTGCTCCTGGTATCTGCAATTCTGTTATCTGTTCCAGCATTCAGGGTATCTATTCTGGCATTCCTGGTATCTGTTTTAGCATTCCTGACATTTGTTCCATCATTTCTGGTATCTGTTCCAGCATTACTGGTATCTTTTCCAATATTCCTGGTAACAACTTTAGCATCTGCACCTGCACCTGCGTGGTGTTACCATCAGAGATCATATCTCCTCCCCGGTGAAGACCTATTCCACATTAGACTCAATTGTTGGTAGTGCTAAATTAGGTACATATTTAACAGTCACTGCTATCACTTCAAAAGGTTTATGTCAATTTTTATGGTAAAAACAGGTATAGTTGACATTACACACATGGAGATCCCCATACTAAGGTAAAAACAGAGGAAAAATGGCACATTCCAACTCTTTCCTCCATATTTGCCCCCTCTCTGATGCTTTGTCTTTGGTGGAGTGCCTTGAGGAGGAGTCCGAGTAGAGCTACACAGCAGGCACGTGGTAATGAGATTAGCTATAACCATGTTGTGTGTGTCCTGCTCCCCCCTCCCCTCTGGCTGATGCCTTGCAAAAGCATGTGGGGTAGTTATGAACATGCCGGACTTCCATCTAGTCTCTCGTTCCATACAAAAAGTGCACTGACATTAAATCCATTTCCTGGAAGCTGGGTACTCTAACTCTCCAGAGCAGAGCTGCCATCAGCAGCCAAACATACAGATCAACAGCCCAGAAGTAGCTTGTGCTCCCCCCAGGTGTGCTAAGCTTGTGTTACTCCTTCTACTGGCACCCCCCCCCCAATACCCCCAATGGTGGGTGTCACTCACCGGACCGTGAGTGCCTCTTTCCGGACATTTAGGAACCGTGGCCGTCCGCCATCCTGAGGGTCTGCGCATGCGCAGCCCTTTTCTATACTTCAGTGTATACTCCTTTAACTTAATTGGCAGATCAGGCAACCTCCCTATATTAAGCACCTGTGGTCACCACCACGTTGCCTGATCTTGGAGTCTCATTCCTCATGAGTCTCTGAAGGTGTTCCTGTATTACTCGTTTATTCAGCGCTGCTGATTCCTGTGGTTTCCAAACCACTTCTACTACTGTGGTTCCATACCACTTCTACCATCAACTGTATCATCATGACTGTTTGCTGATTCCTATCCGCTGCCTCCGTGCACTACAGTCTTCTACACCACTTCAATGTTATTTTATATCAATGTGACTGTTTGCTCATTGCTATCCGCTGCCTCCGTGCACTCCAGCTTTTACCTCACTCACCTGCTTCTCATCAAGTCTGTTTGCTGATTTCTATCCGCTGCCTCCGTGCACTACAGTCCCCTGCTTGCAACTCGCCTGTGTTCTACATCGTGACTGCCAGCTGACTACTATCCGCTGCCTCTGTGCACTACAGTCTCCTGCTTGCAACTTGCCTGTGTTCAACATCGTGACTGCCAGCTGATTACTATCCGCTGCCTCCGTGCACTACATTCTCATCTCATCTTTGCTGTGGCTTCCTCGAGACTGCCGCTTTTCATTACCATCTGCTACACTTCGTGATCTACAGCTCCTGCCCTGCGCTGCACTCCTGTTTCCCATCGCTGTTGGTTCCTGTGGTTGCTACTGGTTACCTCCGTGTGCCGCTGAGCCCTGCCGCTGTGGTCAGCGCTATCGTCCATCTCCTGCTGATCCACTCTCCACGCCTTCACGTGTTCCACTGGTCTCTACCCTCCTGTCAGCATTGGATTTGTATCTCTTCTACTACCCTCTGCTGGATCATCTCCATTCTCCTGGGTTTCCTATGAGTCCAGTTCCACGTGTTGCTGACTCCTGTGGATTCGTGTCCCTGTCGGTCTACTCACCTGTGCGCTGCACCTGCTAGACCGCTGCTTCTCCTATCCAGGGACTTCCTATCCAGTCGGCCTCCAGCCGCTCAGGTACCGCTGCAATCCCATCTGACTGCTACTGCTGAACCACGGTATGCATACTTCTCATTGACTGTGCTGTGTATTGCATATCTTGCTGGACTGTGTTTGGTTCTCTCTGGAGTCTGCTATCCGCTGAGTCTATTGCCATCATTGACTGTGTTATCATTGTGCTGGACTACTTCAAGAGACTTTCTAGATTGCAGACCTGATCAGTCATTTACATATATATATATCTATATTGTGCATATTACTGTGGATCGTGTATAAGGTGCCTGTGTATATCCTGTGTTGCAGTCTTCCCCCGTGCACCTCCTCACATATATATTCAGTGGTACAACTTGCTGATGTCAGACCACTGATCCCTGTTTCCGGTATCACCTGTTCCATTATCCTCTCACATAGCAGTGGTACAACTTGCTACCGCAGACCACTGACTACCTGGATACCTCCACTTGGATTCCATTCCTTCACTCAGACAGCGGTACAACTTGCTACCCGCAGACCGCTGACTCTCATCACCTCCTTGTTTCTGTTGGACATTCCTCCTCACTATAGCAGTGGTACAACTTGCTATCGCAGACCACTGACTACCTTCACGTGTCCTTGTCCATACAGTTCCTTGTGTATCTTTACCTCATTATTACCAGTGTTGCTAGTCATAGACTTTCCTGAGCATCTCATCGGCCATCATTTCATGTTCCGTGATCACCCAGCTACCAGAGTACCCTATTACCATCTACATTGCTCTGGTAAGCCTACCATCTGGTGATCCCTGGGTAAAGACTCCTAGTGCCCGTGACAGTAAGATCAGGCCATGACAGACCCAGATTCGGAACCAACAGCTATAGAGATGCTGCGGTATCTGGTTACCCGTATGGAACAACAAGATGTTCGTCAACAACAGTTGCTGCAATGTTATCAGACTTTAGTCGCCCAAGTAACTTCTGTGCCAAATGTAGCAGCCACTGTTGATCCTTCCGTGTCGTCATCTTCTTCCCCTGTGCCATCCCAGGTGTCTACTGCTTCCACGCTACACCTGCCTACTCCGTCAAAATATGATGGAGACCCCAAAACCTGTAGGGGTTTTCTTACTCAATGCTCAGTTCATTTTGAGCTCCAACCTCAAAATTTTTCTACCCATCGTTCCAGAGTGGCCTATCTTATTTCATTGTTTTCTGGACAAGCTCTCGCATGGGCTACCCCTCTGTGGGAAAGAAACGATCCATTGTTGCAGGATAGTGCCGAATTTATTTCCACGTTCCGAAGTGTATTCGATGAACCAGGTCGTGTTATTTCCGCTGCATCCAGCATTCTCCGTCTTCGCCAAGGATCTCGCACTGTGGCTCAGTACGTCATTCAATTTAGGATCTTAGCCTCTGAACTTCAATGGAACACTGAAGCATTAATTGCCGCCTTCTGGCAGGGGCTTTCCGATAAAATTAAAAACGCACTGACTTCACAAGAACTACCCTCCTCTTTAGAAGATTTGATCTCTCTTTGCCATCGTGTAGACCTGAGGTTTCGTGAAAGAGAACCTGAGAAAACAACTTCGGTTAAAACACCTCTTCTCTCAAATCCTCAATTTCACCCAGCTTCATCTCCGGTGATACCCATGGAGATAGGTCGCTCCAAATTAACTTTAGAGGAGAGGGACCGAAGAATAAAGAATAGACTTTGTATCTATTGTGCCGATTCTACGCATATGCTCAATTCTTGTCCCAGGAAATGCCGGGCTCTAACCAATACTGGGGAGATAAGGTTAGGGTTCCTGGAGTCCTCTCCATCGTCTAGGAAATCTAAAGCCTGCGCTTTTGATGTTACGATTTCCTTTGCTACCAAATCCTTTGAGTCACAGGCATTGATTGATTCCGGAGCAGCAGGAAATTTCATTTCTAAATCACTAGTGAATCAATGGTCCCTACCAGTGATTACTTTAAAAACACCCATTACTGTGACGGCTATAGATGGATCACGTCTCATCAATGGTCTCATCACCCAGAGTACGTCTCCAGTAACTCTTCAGATTGGTGTACTACACCATGAAGAAATTTCGTTTTTAATTCTTCCTGTTACGACAAGTCCGATTGTCTTAGGCCTTCCATGGCTTCAATGTCATTCTCCCCAGATTGACTGGCGCACTTCTCAAGTTACATCTTGGGGAGCTGAATGTCATCATCGTTGTTTCTCTCAAGTGGTTTCATTCAAAAGACAGCATTTGTCTATTCCACCAGGTCCTCCTCCACAGGATCCTTCATCTACGGATCTGTGTGATAAGGTTCAGTCTGAACGCCTTCCTCCTCATCGGGCGTTCGTGACGTCATCGGACGTTGAAGATGGATCTCAGGAGTCATCTTCAAAAAGTCAAGTGCTGGTAGTTCACGGTCACCATCCGTCTTTTCCAGAATTTCCTGCCCTCCCTCCCACCCAAGTTCCTGCTGTGGAGACTGCTTGTCAGACCTTCAAAAATATCTGGTCTCAGGTCAAAACCTGTTTAAAGAAGACATCTAACAAATATAAGTCTTTCGCAGATAAGAAGAGGCGGGCTATTCCACCACTAAAAATTGGAGATCGTGTCTGGTTATCTACTAAAAACATTCGTTTGAAGGTTCCATCTATGAAATTCGCCCCCCGTTTTATTGGTCCATATAGGATCATTCAAGTTATCAATCCAGTTTGTGTGAAACTCCTTCTTCCTAAGAGTCTTCGGATTTCTAATGCCTTCCATGTATCTTTGCTCAAACCTCTTATTATCAACCGTTTTTCAACTCCTCCCTCAGCTCCGCAGCCAGTTCAAGTCCTTCAGGAGGAGGATTTTGAGATTACCGAGGTACTAGATGCAAAAATTTCGCGAGGAGTCCTCCACTTCCTCGTTCATTGGAAGGGCTTTGGTCCTGAGGAGCGCTCTTGGATCAAAGCTGAAGATCTTAATGCTCCTGCCCTTTTGAAGAAGTTTTACTCCAAAAATCCGGACAAGCCCGGTTCCAGGCGTTCTGTGCCCACCTTTAAAAGGGGGGGTACTGTCACTCACCGGACCGTGAGTGCCTCTTCCCGGACATTTAGGAACCGTGGCCGTCCGCCATCCTGAGGGTCTGCGCATGCGCAGCCCTTTTCTATACTTCAGTGTATACTCCTTTAACTTAATTGGCAGATCAGGCAACCTCCCTATATTAAGCACCTGTGGTCACCACCACGTTGCCTGATCTTGGAGTCTCATTCCTCATGAGTCTCTGAAGGTGTTCCTGTATTACTCGTTTATTCAGCGCTGCTGATTCCTGTGGTTTCCAAACCACTTCTACTACTGTGGTTCCATACCACTTCTACCATCAACTGTATCATCATGACTGTTTGCTGATTCCTATCCGCTGCCTCCGTGCACTACAGTCTTCTACACCACTTCAATGTTATTTTATATCAATGTGACTGTTTGCTCATTGCTATCCGCTGCCTCCGTGCACTCCAGCTTTTACCTCACTCACCTGCTTCTCATCAAGTCTGTTTGCTGATTTCTATCCGCTGCCTCCGTGCACTACAGTCCCCTGCTTGCAACTCGCCTGTGTTCTACATCGTGACTGCCAGCTGACTACTATCCGCTGCCTCTGTGCACTACAGTCTCCTGCTTGCAACTTGCCTGTGTTCAACATCGTGACTGCCAGCTGATTACTATCCGCTGCCTCCGTGCACTACATTCTCATCTCATCTTTGCTGTGGCTTCCTCGAGACTGCCGCTTTTCATTACCATCTGCTACACTTCGTGATCTACAGCTCCTGCCCTGCGCTGCACTCCTGTTTCCCATCGCTGTTGGTTCCTGTGGTTGCTACTGGTTACCTCCGTGTGCCGCTGAGCCCTGCCGCTGTGGTCAGCGCTATCGTCCATCTCCTGCTGATCCACTCTCCACGCCTTCACGTGTTCCACTGGTCTCTACCCTCCTGTCAGCATTGGATTTGTATCTCTTCTACTACCCTCTGCTGGATCATCTCCATTCTCCTGGGTTTCCTATGAGTCCAGTTCCACGTGTTGCTGACTCCTGTGGATTCGTGTCCCTGTCGGTCTACTCACCTGTGCGCTGCACCTGCTAGACCGCTGCTTCTCCTATCCAGGGACTTCCTATCCAGTCGGCCTCCAGCCGCTCAGGTACCGCTGCAATCCCATCTGACTGCTACTGCTGAACCACGGTATGCATACTTCTCATTGACTGTGCTGTGTATTGCATATCTTGCTGGACTGTGTTTGGTTCTCTCTGGAGTCTGCTATCCGCTGAGTCTATTGCCATCATTGACTGTGTTATCATTGTGCTGGACTACTTCAAGAGACTTTCTAGATTGCAGACCTGATCAGTCATTTACATATATATATATCTATATTGTGCATATTACTGTGGATCGTGTATAAGGTGCCTGTGTATATCCTGTGTTGCAGTCTTCCCCCGTGCACCTCCTCACATATATATTCAGTGGTACAACTTGCTGATGTCAGACCACTGATCCCTGTTTCCGGTATCACCTGTTCCATTATCCTCTCACATAGCAGTGGTACAACTTGCTACCGCAGACCACTGACTACCTGGATACCTCCACTTGGATTCCATTCCTTCACTCAGACAGCGGTACAACTTGCTACCCGCAGACCGCTGACTCTCATCACCTCCTTGTTTCTGTTGGACATTCCTCCTCACTATAGCAGTGGTACAACTTGCTATCGCAGACCACTGACTACCTTCACGTGTCCTTGTCCATACAGTTCCTTGTGTATCTTTACCTCATTATTACCAGTGTTGCTAGTCATAGACTTTCCTGAGCATCTCATCGGCCATCATTTCATGTTCCGTGATCACCCAGCTACCAGAGTACCCTATTACCATCTACATTGCTCTGGTAAGCCTACCATCTGGTGATCCCTGGGTAAAGACTCCTAGTGCCCGTGACAGTGGGTAGCACAAATGCGCAGATCCTTTCTCCATATTTGCCTTATCACATAGACCACAAAATGTTTAAAGTATAGATGCTCACTGACCCCCGAAGTTCGGGTGGGTTCGGTTTTCAAGAAACCGAGCCCGCCCATCTCTAGTTTAAAGACTTATTGAAACAGTGTTTCCTAACATTATTCCAGAATACCAAATACATACAGTCTGCAGTCCAATATATATTACATATTTTATGACGTTATTATTTATTTCATCATCTGTTTAAATATAGTTACAAATGTTGTCTGGAGTGCAGAATCTTTAACATTACGTTATTGAACGGCATTGCTTATGTATCTGTGTAATAAAATGATAATAAATCAAATATTTATATCTGAAAAAATAAAGGTTATCAACCATATTGCTCATTTAGCATATATATTTAGAGTATATTTTTACCTAACTCTTACTACGAGTGGTAAATAAAACTGATCTTACTGTTTGCTGTGTTTATGTGTAAATTTGTACCAAAAAATCCACATTGTGTGCATTGAGTCTTGGCCCTATTGCACAACATAAATTATGGCACTGTCGATGACCCCCGCATATATATTCCATACCTTTAATTGGAGGTAAATTTGTATTACAGATGCCTTAAGGGTTGTTTTCACAACATAACAAGCATCTACTCGTAGAAAAATCATTTGTCCTGTTTGAAACATCACTTTTCATGAGAACCCAGAATACAAAACATATTTATAAATTAGTTAATAGACCTAAATTAAATCTAATCTGACATCACTGGTAGAGGAAAATAGAAGGTGCAATATGAGCCTATTGCAAGTAATTAAGGGGTCAAAAAGCCCTGTGGCTGTCAGAAATATATGTTTTTGCCAACTATTATTATTATTATCTTTTATTTATGAGGCGCCACAAAGAGTCTGCAGCGCCGTACATAGAGCATGGGAGAACAGTACAGGGTAGCAACACATGGCATGCAAGGTAGTACAAAAACAAAGTGCAGTAAAAGAAAAGTGCAATAAGTATAAACGAAGTGCAATAAGTATAATAAACAAGTACCAACTTAGCAGAGAAAGGTGCACAGGGCAAAAGGTAAAAGTGAATTCCAGTGTACAGATAGAAAGGGAAGGGAAGGAGGGAGGTGGGGAGTGAACTAATTTTTTTAATTTCAGGCCAAATAATTATGCATTATCTTTGGCAAGTGTAATTCCCATATAGCGAAACTTTGTGGAGTGCCAGGTGTAAGGGAAGGCATACCCTCCAGGATGTCCTTATTCAAGACCACCAATTTAGAGTAGTTAAACGTAAAATTGGTTAATTGTCCATATTTCTTTCATTCCTCAATCAGCATCAGTAGCAATGCAACAGAGTTGGTTGTCATAGCAAACAGATTATCGGTAAATAACACCAACTTCATCTCCTCGGCACCTAACCTCAGGCCCCTAATGTCAAGATTAGAGTGGATTTCCGTGACCAACGCCACTATTCATAGTACGAAGATCAACAGTAGCATAAGTGGTGAGTGCCGTTCAGTATATTTACTGGATCTGATAGACTTACATTAGTACTGATCCTGAAGGGTGTCGGTATTGAATTTTATTTAATCATGAAGGACCCAGTCCCATGTGCTCCAGTCATTCCCACTTGTGAAGATAGTAATAAGGCTTGTACTTTGTGATCTGAGACATGATGAATAATATAATATTTGTGGTGTCATCCCGTGACTCTAGGCCAGACACGTAAGCCACCTGATCATTTTGATTTAAATAATAAGAACAGCTTAGCAATTAGGAATTATCTTCTCATAGTTACACATTGCATTTTGTCACAAAATTCATCTTCTCCGACCTGTCAAACCTAAACATAGATCTAACTTGATCTATGTTCTTTATATCAGATTGTCCTTACACTCATTTGTTATGTATGGGTGACTTTACTATCATTGCACACCCTGGCTTAGGCTTACCTCAAGTTTAGGTGTCAATGGTCTACTCTTTTTGTCAGTGAGAGGAGCTAATAAAAAAAAGACTTGTTTAAGCAGCATTCACTACTCACAGAACTAATGAATTTAAATTCAGTAAGGAGCAGATAATACACCTTATATGACTTAACTCTGTCAGTAAGAGAAAAATGTTTAGAAGTAAACAACTGTTATTTTACGACTGGAAAAGGGAAGTTAGAACATTGGTTAAGCCGTGTAGTCAGGTAGATAGTTTTCCCCCTAATGTTTCTATCAAAGACACATTTGGCAAAATTCTTATCACTGATTGTTGATGACAGATTTCCACTCTTACTCAGGGGACAGAGCCAACTAAATGTTATCTTGTAGGGATGGCCGATGATCTTCCCACTGTCACCACAGTTACCAGCTAGCTGTCCCACTGATCTTTGAAGAGGTAGTGATGGCTATTAAATATTGCCCTCCAAGGAAAGCCTTGGGCCCTATTCCATCTTTCCCAACTTCCCTAATCACTTGTTCCCTTCTATGGGGGCATTGTGTTAAGGGGATATTGTGCTATGGGATTAAATGGCTGCTATAAGGTTAAATGGCTGCTATGGGGTTTAATGGATACTAAGGGTTAAATGCTGCATATGGTTAAAAGTTGCATGTGGGTTTAAGGCTGAATGAGGGTTAAAATACACAGCAAAGAAAAAGATCTAATTGGCGCACCGTAGGTCTAATTGAATGATAAAATGAATATATAAAAGTATAGTGATTAAATATAATTTTTTAAATTTGATCACTAGCACAGCTGTGATATGGAGTGTGTAAGGCCCCACTAAATAGTGCAAACTATAAACAACGGAAAAAATTATTACAGCGCTGCAACTGGTCAAAATATAACCATGCCAAACACAATGCTGAAAAGGTATATTAGATAGAATGTATCACATCTAAATTTATGAAAGAGTATCTTAAAAATACACATATAACATGCACATAAAAAATGTCTGAATGTCAGCTCAAGATGAAAAAAACCAACACAAGTGTAAGTTGAAATAACAACACTGTTCCAATAACTGAAAAATGATAAACTCAAGAAATAATTTGATCTTGTAATCTCCAAGATCACTAATGAGAGTTCAACTAAGAAAATGACATGTACTGAAAGTTGTAGTATGTTGATGTAAATAGATAAAATAAAGTCTTTCAATATTATCCAAAGGTGCACCTTTTGTGATGAGTGATCTAAAGTACTTAAATAGGATATAATAATCCAGTTCCAA
Source organism: Mixophyes fleayi (assembly GCF_038048845.1). NCBI lineage: Eukaryota > Metazoa > Chordata > Amphibia > Anura > Limnodynastidae > Mixophyes > Mixophyes fleayi. The sequence continues at coordinate 42,119,142 of NC_134409.1, forward strand.
TCAAGTATTGCACATCAATGAAGAACTTGAATTACCTGACATGCAGTTAATCTGTCCGGCCTCTTGCTGCGGCAAGTCATAGATACTGTTCCAGTTGGCAAATGAGATGTTTTGTTTTGCTGCAGGGGATTGCTCATCTGTAGCTGGACCGGTTCAAAAAAGACACAGATATGTAAATGACCAAGATGAAAGTCAAAACCATACAACAGATACAATTTTTCAAACTTACCAATCAATGTCTATCTCTTTCAAATTCTTGCCTTTGAATTCAGCCAGCCTACCCCTCTTGAGAGCCATTAAAGTTTTGCTTATCTTGGCAAGTTGGAGGGTACCTTCTGGGAGGCGGTAATACTGCCGTTGCACCCTGATGTCGTGTACAAGGAAGTTTGCCAATTGATCAAATTCTGTGTTTAAGTTGAGGACATTTGAAAGACTGGAAAAAATGCTTTCAAAGCTTTGTGGAAGACCGTGGGAGATTTTTAGCCCCGCACTCTCAGGCAGCAGGTTATGCAATCGCAGCCTCTGAAATGCGACAAGGAAAACATATAGACGTTTTGGGTAGCCACATTCTTCACGATTCTCTGCAAGCTCTATTGCACTTTGCATTGCTGGTGTCAGCAGGATTGGAACTTTTTTCCCTCATTTTCCCAAGATTTTAATCCATGTAAAGTAACTACACATCCTGTTCTCAAGCTCAGAAAGCACTAGGGCAACATCTTCATGGAGATCCAAAGTTTCTCTTGATGAGAAAGTAGTCAACAGCATCTTGGAAATTTAACTTTCCCTCGTACACTCCTCCGATTGAACAAGATCACCTGTGCCAGGATAACCTTTGCAATGTTGCTAAGCATAGGCTTGGTGAATAAATTGCTTTGTTACACTTGCTGTTTCTTATTGAGATACAAGTAGATCTTTTTTACATCTTCAGTGAAGGTAAAAGCTGAGGCATGTTCCACTGTGACTCCTTAAGAGTTTTCAAGGCCGCTGATGAGAGCAATTTGTTCCATTTTACCTCATAGATCCTCTTTGAAGTTGCATGCATTTTCAACCGCATCAGTGCATATATAGAGCAGTACTCTATAGCTTTTGCAAGCCATGCCCGACCAGCGAGGATGTCTTAAATGTATGTACCAGTCTCCTTGTCATAGCTAGCTGCCAGCTTCACCGCATCTACTACATGCAGAAAGTTTTATGGGATGATAAAGTCTTTCATTCTTTCCAAAAGTGTAGCTCATCTGAAATGTAACATTATCCTGCCCATTTTTCTAAGCTTCTGACGGATGTATTTGAGTTTGCCAGCTTTTAACCTGTCCTGTTTGAAGAGATGCTGCCTTATCTGCATGACGCATCTCTCATTTTTGACTATGAGTAAAATTTCATCTGGGGTCATGTCGTTCCAAAATCCACCACTGATGTCAAGTGGAACAGTCTGAGCAAAGGCACACAGAGACTGTTTTTGCCAGGTTTGGGTTTGTTGCCCCTTTCGTTTAGCTTACATGTCTTTATGTCTCGCCACAGGTATTTTCTTGCAAACAAGCCTTAGCAAGCTTCACAGTACATAAAGCATTTGGTAACCATCTCTGGAGCAATCACTGTTTTTGGACAGTGTTTGGACAGGCACCGCATCATCTTTTCTGGCCTTCTTTGTTTAAAACACTGCTGCCATGAGGTTGAAAATTGTTGTGCACAGAACACGTCTCTCTGTACCTTTGCTTTGTTCTACTTCCCGCAATGGTGCCTCAACATTGGTGTCTGAATCACTCTCCCCTGAAGTGTCAGGGGAATACTTGTCTCCACTCCGGGCTATAGTCAGAGCCACCACTGTGCTGTGTCATGCTCCACTGTCTTCACTTTACTTTCAGCAGGAGACGAATGTGAACATGCCTTATTCCTATGTGGGGAATAAGTTGCATTCATTGCATTCATGCGGTTGCACTGCATGAATGCATAGCAGAATATGCCTCCAAGTTGCTAGAAGAAGATTATATGTACCATGAGATAGTATATAGTGATACATATGCCTCAGAACAGAAAAGGAATAGTGTTTCTTGAGTAATCTGGTAACTACCTTTGCAAGTATTTCATTAATTAGATTAGTTATTAATTTGTCATTAGTGTGCTTGCCTCAATTTTATTCCCTCTTTGATAGCAACATCTCCATTTACAATGGCACTCAATCAAGTCTGCTTTACCTCTGATCTTCAAAGGCATAGAACAGTCACAATTAACTGCAAGGAATGTACTTCTGAATTTTAATATTCCTAATGGTGAGGCAAATGAATGTTTATTAACTGGAATATATTATCTTACCTGAATGACCATACTGTATTTTAAGTACGTTATGTAAATATTTTTATGTACTGTTAGTATGATCTCGAAGTTATCTGGCAGATGTTTTGTGATAACTGAGAGAAAATATGATTAAATAGTTTGGCTCTACTTATAATACATTGTGGTTAAGTTGATGACAGATTTGATGACAGCACCGTGCAGTAGGGAAAACAGGACATACTTAAAACAAAGATGTACAAGGCAGACAAAATAAAAGCAGACATGAAAACAAAGGGTATGGAGGACCCTACTCATTAGAGAGCTTACATTCTACGTGGCTGAGGGCACAGTTGAAATAAGAGGTGCAAGTGTGACTTAGAGTTGGCATTGGGACAGCTGTGAGGGTGTATCAGTGTGAATAGTATCATCAGTGAAAAGGTAAGCTTTAAATAAGAGATGGGTTTTAGAGAATGTCTAAAGATTTGAAGGCTGTGGAAAGCCTGATTGGACAAGGTAGGACATTCCATAAGCGGGGAGTAGCACCAGAGAAGTCTTGTAGGTACAATGTAGGGTCATCTTAACAACATTATGGGCCCCCGGGCAAAGCAGTACACCCGGGCCCCTAGATATAGATATAGATATATAGATGTATACAGATACAGATATAGATATAGATATATAGAGATAGAGATAGATAGATGTACTTGCTCAGTGACCATTGTAGGTTTTTTTTGCAGGTTTTTTTCTTTTGCAGGATTATTTATTCTCATTAAGAGCCCTGCCTATTGGGCCCCCTTGCCCGTGGGGCCCCCGGGCAGCTGCCCATCGTGCCCAATGGAAAAGATGGCTCTGGTACAATGTAGGATACGTACAATACCTATAAATTTGCAAAAGAACTCACAGGAAAAAAATAAAAACGTTAAATTAATGTTACCTGTTAATAATAAAGGCTTTATTGATAAAACAGGTTTAAAAAAATGTCCCCCCCATGCAATACATTTATTAGGATGATATTATTGTCTAGTGAGCATAAAATACATTTTTACAGTTGCACGAGATCGCACTCTAGTTTTAGCATGCATACGAGACTGTCAACGCTACTGATCAGGACTTAGACTAATCCTTTAGCTGGAGCAATAGATACAGCAGAAAAAGGAGTAACTTTGCCATGCCCACGCTTGATTCGGCCGTGGCTGCTTGTGCTTGAGTTTGTCATGCCCTACTGTAAATTCCATGTGGCAAATGCCCCTTCCCTGTCCAGTTTACTCTCTGAAAATGTAAGCTCTAGTAAGTGTCCTTTGTGTGTGATTTTGCGTATGGTACACTCAAAATCTGCATACACGTACCCTGATGAATCAGGCCCATTGAGTTTGAGGTACCATTGCGTCAACTAGGTGGAGATTGCAGGGATGCAGTTAGACATATTGTATAAGAAAGAAGTTGTCACATACTGGACCTGGTGTCCAGGGTTCCAATTCCCATCTCACTGTGTTGCTCCACACTCTGCTATATAGCAGTGGGTGCATGGCTCCTCTGTCTTTTTCTAACTTGGGGTCAGCTGACCACTGATGTCATTGATGTGGCTGTTTTAATTCCTATACGCCTCTTTAAACAGTGATCTGAACACTTTTCAGTGTCAGAGTATTAGGTCACTACTTTGCTCAGCACTATATCCTCCAGCGCTTCTCAGTGTATTTTACTGTAGAGTTATTCAGACTTTGGCTTGTCAGACTATGCTTCTGTTTCCTGATTTGGTATACTGCTATGCTCACCTGTGATTCAGACCTCAACTTGACAAGGCTACTCTTCTTAACTACCATATTTTTACACCAATGGGCAGATCTGAGATCCAGAACCTGTGGACTTCCTGCTGCAAAGCCTAAACCACTTTGTGGGGGTACCTGGTGAATACCAGAAGGTCCATTTGATTCAGCCCCGTGTTCTGCCAGTGTAAACCTTTGCTACCATCAGATCCTACTTCATGACTGAAGAGAGAGATCGGGGAGAAAAGTTAGATTTGAATGTTGTCTGCATAGAGGTGATGGTGGAGGATGAAAGAGTGTATAAATTTTCCCAGAGAGGAGGTGTTAGAAGAGTGAAGAATAGAGGGCCAAGAAGCAAGCCTTGGCACACCCTGATAGAGAGAAGAAGTGGAGGGAAGCAAAGTCATTTAGAGATGCGGAAAGAATGACTGGAGGGGTAAGAGGCGAGCGAGGAGAGCGCAGTAATACAAAGGCCAAGGGAACAATTAGTGTCAAGAGGAAGAGGGTGATCAACAGTGTCCAAAGTAGTGAATATGTCTAGGAGTATGAGAAGAGAGAAGTGGCCCTTTAATTGGCTAACAGTAGGTCAATGCTCACTTTAGTGAGGGCAGTTTTGGTCGAGTGGAAAGGTCAGAAGCCAGACTGTAGAGGGTCAATAGAGAGTGGGAAGAGAGAATTTGAGTCAGTCAGTTGAAGACAAGGCATTCAAGAACTTTGTAAGTGAAGGGGAACTGAGAAGAGACTTCTCCCCTCCAATTGACACACAGATTATTGGAAAGGAGAAAGGGGGGATATTGTTAATGCTGACATAGAAAAAAAGAAAAATATATTAGTGACCTTTTGGAGGAATACTACATGCAAATAAAAAAATAATTGGGTGCACAGCCCAATAACGCAGTCTACAATAAACCCAATGATATTACCAATAAAAGTGGACACACAAACAGAGCTGCTCGATAACTGGAACCGAAAAAAATGGAAAACATTTTTTAAACAAAATTACATAAATAAAAATTAACTTTAAAAAGTTGTATTTAAAATGGTATCTCATTTGCTGCAAATAAAGCATAAAAGCTTATCCTGATTTAATATGCCCAAATTCCAATTTGAAGAAATGCGCTTGCAGGAATACTTGTCAACTAATTGTCCTTAGGAGCGTTTATAAATACTCCCATTCCAGGAAAGGTTCAGTGTAATGGGCTAACTGCGGAATAAAAATCTTCTTCTCAGTTCTTAATAAATTGTATTAGTAATTAGTAACTGGCTGTCTCTTTTCTTAAGAGTATGTGGGGAAGCCAGAGCTTAAAATTACAGGTTGTTAACAGAACTCTCCAGCTCTGAATAAATAGTAAGGAAAGTCACATTAATCACACCAACTTCCCAAATAAATTAATCACAGTGATCACCAGCACAGTAATCATGCAAACTAAATTACTACTGATCAAATCAAACTCATCACCCTGCAAATAGTGCTGAATTAGAGTTCACATATTGTGTACCCAAGCCTGTGTTCTGCATGTGAACGCAAGCAAGTCAATTTTAAATACGCAACATCTGATTTACTATATCTTGATATGTTTCTCCACAATTAGATATGCAGTTTCACAACCAATCAGAACACATTCTGATCAGCAGCATTAAAACATGCATAGTTCATGAATTTGAAACATTAAACTTCAGTCATTGAGAAGTAACAGATACTATTAACAAATATATCACATTGTGTTACAAAATTATAAATAAATAAATCAACTAGTAGAAAGATTGCAGTGTAAATGACAGACTCAGCTGACAGCTATTTAATCAGACACAAGAAAGACCTCAACATTTCTAAAACGGCTTCATAGAGGCATTAGCCCTATAATCCAAAAACTTGCTATATTAAAAGACACCTATTTTGTTTCACAAAAACCACGTACCGGTAATGACATCTGCTCATTTGAAAGAGACCTTATCCTATTCAAATGGAAGTCTTACTATGTGACATTACCAAAGTAATCTGCTATTTAAATTAAGATTAGGTTATTAGTCACATAGTAGTTGGCTCTTTTCAGAATAGTAGCTCATGGAAACACTGCAGTGCAGAAAATGAACAAGTCTATAACCATATATTATTTCTCAAAAAAGTAATAAAATATCATCTATAAAACCAAACATTGTAAGGAAATATCAGCACCAGAAAACCCTGCTTTAAATAGCGGCATATTAAGCATAGAATCTAATGATTAATGGTGCAGTCTAACCTTCAACTATGCATTTACAGAAAAAGTTAAAAAATAAATTAAATAAATAAAATTAATAAAATATAAAATAATTCAAGTAAATAGAGGACAATACTAAATTAAAGTCCAGCTTATGGTAATATAAATCATGTTGTAAAGCATTTAAACATTAGGTATATATGAATAACCCAATGACACCTTCAGTGAAATCTGTGGGTTTCTTTTCTGCTTGGTTTACAATAAAAAATGAGAGTGGGGTGGGAAGGGTAGGAAATATCAAATTGTAATAAAAATGTATAGGTGCTCATATATCATACAACTCTATTGTTCCATTAAGCCCCTGAGGACAAAGTGATCCAAGAACAAAAATCCAGTAATCTTCACACCTCACAAAAAAGTCTGTATCTTCACCGCCTCTAGCTGTATGTTGCTCAATCCTTGTTTGTACATGTATGTCACAATAATGACACCGTGAGATATGCTGTTAAATGCTGTGAGTCTTAAATCTCTTGAGAACATTCCAACTATGTTCCAGAAATCTAATTTTGAGAGTGTGGGTACTTCTCCCTACATACTGAACACCACCTACACACATATACACTCGTATACACTCGATCAAGTAGATGACATACGTCGACTGACAATTAATAAAGTTTCCAGCAGAATATTTTTCCTCTGTTATATATGATGAAATGAAGTGCTTCTGTGTTTCATTATAGTAAACGTCATCTCTCTCTTTACCATAACCAAGAAAAACATAAATGTTTTCATGAAACTACATTGCTGTAAGTAAATTAAAGTGGAATTATGGGAATATTAATTCTTTATAATGTTTTATGATCTAGTTGTAGCTAATGAGATATTATTTTATAACATCCTTGCTTTATATTAAAGTTTAACATGTATTTAGGTTTGTTAAAATAAATGGGTTTGGATATTTTTTAATTCAATGTATGTTTAACTTTTACTCTTAAGGACTGACACATATTGGAGGATATTATGGTAACGATGTTAAAAAATAAGGCAGGTAGCTAGTGGTTGAAATAATATGAAGTTCAGTACAATAACACAACATGCGTCCAAACTGCTGCTGATTGGGCTGCTTTCCGCCAACTGGACCTTTCAGGAATAAAATATTAGAGCAACTAACATAATAGACACACATGACAGTAGACAAACAAAGTGCCTGGGTGGGAGGGGAACTTTCCAGACAGGCAAGACAAAGCTAACTGTAAAAACTGTCCTTATAATCCTTCCCTAGCTATAGCCCCCCCTCCCCCTCCTTAAGCCCTAACACTGATTGGCTGAGCCTCACCCAAAACTTCCCTGCTAAGTTAACTCTTGCTAAGCTCAATATTTGTCTCTGTTTAGACAACCTCAGCGTTTATGCTACTTTGGGCCAATTCCTGCCCTCTGTTATCCTAATCCGCTTAGTGGTTGATGTGTTTCTTTCTTAATATTCTTACACCTATTAAAACTTATTTTACCACTATAAATAATAACACAAGACACTTGTTTGGTGAAATGAAAGGTCAGAAATTTATTGAAAAATTAAATTTATCTAAATAGTGCAATATAAGCAGACCAATCAGCCTTAAACCACACCACAAGCTGTAAAGTTTGAACCAAATATTGGGACACTACCAGGTGTTAGAGGCCAAATCCACCCCATTTGGGTCATTAGCTGAGGCCCGCCCACCCAAGTTGAGCCCCATAACCCAAAAGGGGTATTCTCACTAATTGCCCAATCCTCTTTAGGGGAGAGTGCCGAACACGCCACTCAAATGTGTCCAAATGGCCGCTGATTGGACTGCTTTCTGCCACAGCTAGGTTTCCACACCCCAGGAACCTAAGCCCGCCACCAACTGACCTTTCACAGCCGAACAAGAGAATGAAAAATCTGCTCGGCAAAATATGATACTCCCACATCTGACAAGTGCACAACATCTGCCCTATAGAACTGCGTGAAGCGGGCCTTGATTTCAGGATAACTGATAACTTCACCACAGAGATCTATGAATATTTTACTCACTGCTCTATTAACTTTTGACCAAGCCTTTTCAAAACTAGCTGGTTTATTAGCTCCTCTCTAATTAATTCTAGGGATGATATCTGACCAAAGTAAGTGTACTGCTGGTCAATGCGATTTAATGTCCTTCACATCCACTTTAATATGGGTAATGAGGTCCAAACCTTTTAACTTACCGAAGTCGTTCACCCCCCCAAATGAATTATCAAAATGTCTGGGCAGCCAAACTTAGCCTTGCTATCAAAAACAATCTTTAAAAATGACGCCCGGCGTAGTCTTCTAAAGCCTAACCATCTAACTAAATAAGCACGTGGAAAAATGCTCGTGTCCCGCGGGGCCACTTTTACTGGCCCAAAATACAAATGAATGACCAACCATCCAAACCATCTTGACATCCCACCGAGGACCTGTAACATGGAGTGAGATTAGACATAAAACAACGACCAATACGAAAAACATATAAACAGATAGCCAATTCAGCGCCAGACGCACGCAACGCAGGATGACCGAAAACTTCAGGGTGCCACCAGCCAATCAGGCTCCCATTAGAAGAAAAATAATGGTAAATCCCTCCGTGCCTCCTTTCAACAAGGCAAGCGAGGCATGCCATGGGTCAGCCTCGCAGTTAGCATTACAAGTAAGCTTAGAGCGCTATAGACAGCCTAATATACCTTTTGAAACATGACTTCCATCCACCCAAAGCCATAATATTTTGCTCTGAAACTCCCTCCTCAACTGCTACTGTAGCTGAACATATTCTAAAAGAATGAGTCTCATAATCCGCACTACTCAGACCAAGCTTAGCTACACAACTCTTAAAAACAGCAGAAAACTGAAAATTTGTCAGAGGAGAGCCATCACAGTGCCTAAGCCAGAGGTGGGCAAACCAGTCCTCAAGGGCCATCAACAGTTCATGTTTTTAGAATTTCTTTAATCATGCACAGCTGAGTTAATCTATTTGGCTGGGTCAGTAATTATCCCAGCTGTTTCTACAGACAGAAATCCTAAAAACATGAACTGTTGATGGCCCTTGAGGACTGGTTTGCCCACCTCTGGCCTAAGCCAATAACTACCAGGGGACAGACCCGTATCCCAATACAACACAGCCAATCGCACAGGGCAAATTGCAAAATACTGACTGCGTTGTAAATTGATCCACCGCCCTTTGCCGAGCGGCTCAGTCTTAGACCTAAGAATCTCACAAAGTATGCTATCACCGTTGACGATAACATTTTTATGAAGTAACCCCGAACCAATAGCCAATTTAGAAGAAGCCACTAGCTTACTTATTCTAAAAGCTCGGAAAAAGGACATAGAGAAAGCTAAACGAAACACTGGTGCTTCAAACACATCAGTAGTGATTTCCGAAATGACATTCAACAAATGAACCAACATCCCTTTATCAACAGGCCTCTTTCTATCCTCTACGGTTGGAGAAAACCCTTTAACGCCTTGTGAACTAAAAAAATCTTAGTAACATCCTGAAAACTGCAGGAAAAACAGGAGATGCATCACAGGGCCATCACCATAAATGTTTTAGATTTACCCACAGTAAAACAATGCCAAACAAAGGACAGAATGTGCAGTTCATCAGTCTCAACTCTTGACAAAGCATCCGCAACCCCATTTGAAGACCCAGGCACATGTCTTGCCTTAAACAAAATGTTAAAAGTTAAACATTTATAAATCCAATGTCTTCGTAACCTCAAAGCAGGAGGAGAGGTGGCTTCTTGATTATTGATAGCATGTACAACCCCTAAATTATCACACCAGAAATTTATGTTCCTATCTCTAAGGCAATGACCCCACAATTCCACTGCAACAAAAACTGGAAACAAAAGGTTCTTTGTGAGGCCCTCCTGCCGCCAAGAAAGGGGGCCAAGAGGCGATGCACCACTCAGCGCCCAAATAAGCCCCTAACTCAGAAGAGCTTGCAGCATCAATAAAAAGCTGAAGCTCAACATTATTGGCTGGAGGAGGAGTCCATAAACAAACCCTGTTGAAATTTTCCAGAAAAAGGCGTCACATAGCCAAATCATCCTTAATTTCCTTAGAGAGCTTTACAAAATAATGGGCCTTAGTTACCCCAATTGTAGCCCTCTCAACTTACGACAAAAAACCATTCCCATTGGAATACATGACAGGCAAAGTTAAGAAGGCCAAGCAGTGATTGAACTTGCTTTAAATTCACCCTGCACACTCCATGAAACAAATCCAGAATACCCCACAACTTAGCCACGTTCTCATTTGGTAGCATACAACACCCAGCCTGAGTGTCGATCTCAATACCTAAATACGATAATTTAACTTCCAGGCCCCCCGACTTGTCTACTGCAACGGGAACTCCCATGACCCTAAATCATGATTGTGCAGAAACCAACAAATCCTGGAAGACCTTGGAACCACCCGGACCAATAAATAGAAAATCGTCTAAATAATGGGCCACACCCTGATGCCCAGAACCAGCGATAATACACCAATGAAGAAAACTAACATCGAACATCCCATAGGCAAACATTTTTCCACATAATAACCACCCAGTAAACAAAACCCAATATGTCTAAATGAGGATGGATGCATTGGCAAAAGTCTAAAAGCTGACTCAATATCAAGTTTCGCTAGTAGCGCGCCAGTCCACCGCTGCACTTGCATCAAAGCATCCTCGAAAGATTGATACACCATCGAGCATTCGGATTCTGCAATCGCGTCATTCACAAACATTCCAGGTGAATGTGCCAAATGTTGGATTAGCCTAAATCTGCCTAATTATTTTCTTGGAACCACGCCCACAGGTTAAAGAATCAGACCTTGTAAAGGAGGTGAGGGAAAAAGGGCCGCATACTCTATTAAAGAACACCTCCTTATTCACTTTCTCCTGCACAATTAACTGCATATCCATAGCTGATTTCAAATTTGTAGGTGAACCAAAATGCACTTCCCCACTAACTGGCAATTTAAACCCATTAACAAAGGCATCCTATAAAAATGCTGAGGCCATCCTATTGGAATACCAACCCAACCATTTACCCAATTCAGACAAAATTATAGGTGAAAAGGCCTTAACGAGCAGGAGCCCCTGCTTTGGGTCTTTCAGTGGGAATTGGACAGCTCCTCTTATTGCACTCTCTCCTAGGATGTCCTCCCCCACACTCAGAACAGGCATGCTTATATCTACAGGCTGCCCCTCTGTCACAATGACCACCATTATAGGCAAATATCTGCCCCGAAGAACGGCTCATATCTATTTGGATTTTGCCTCTTTCTTATCACACCCACATCATGCACTCCTTTTCAAGGTTGAGTTACCTCAAGTCACACTTCCACATCCTTACATCCAAGATCCATAACAAGCAACCCATCCTGTTACTAAAATGCCTCGTCATAAGGCCTCCACATGTTACCTCCAGAGCAAGTGTACATCCCTTGAATCAAGTAAATGTATTTTATGACATTTATATGTTCCTCCGGCCTGCTCTCCAGATAACACGCAGCAAAAACAAGGCTGCCCTCTAACCAATTTGAAAAACTCCAATAGGCTTCCTCACCAATACCAAAACGTGACTTTGCTGCAGCCAAAGCGTTCTTTGCCCTATTTGTGATGGCAAACATATCCACAAAATGATCCGTGCAGATCTGACCACGTACTTTACTTCCAATGTCCCCAAAGAAGGCTCTATTAGAACAGCATACAACATCATCACCCGCTATTCCGCTTAGGGAGCTTTCACTTGCATCCCTAGCACGGCGATGGGCACCGCCCAATTTTCTCTCCAGCAACTTCTCATCCTTACCTCTGGATCTCCTGGGAACCTCACTACCAGTGGAAAAAGAGCCAGATTCCGAGCTACCACCAGAAACATTGCTACTATGCTCACCAGCTGCAACAGACCCTCTGAGACTATCGCCAACCACTTGCAACGATGATCCCTGAGCAGATGTGGATGCAGATTAGAAGCGCGCCTGCTCCTGCCTCTGGATGCCATATGCCCGGTCAAACCTGCAGAGGAGTAAACAGAAACAGAGCTCCCAGGACCAGGAGCAGCACTCAAAGAAACCACTGGCCGTGTTTAGGTAGCCAATAACGGATTGGATTCTAACAAGTTCGACCCGACAAGTGCAGGCTGATCCAGTTGCTAAACTGTACTAGGTAAATTTGAAGCAACTGTGCAGGAAGTAACCAGCATAGTCGCCAGGGTGGATGCATAACCTAGCCCATGACCTGCACTTCCAGCAGCCAATTGCATGTTGCTATTAGTCCGTGGTACTGACGGGGTGAAAGCAGCTGCCTGCATTACAGCTGAACCGGTTAACACTAAGGGGATATAGCTGTTCAAAAAGGAGCACTTGTGTTATATAACGAATTGCTCTGATTAAACGGCAACCAGTCCAAACCAACAGGGAAAAGTGGGCTGTGAGAATGACAGATAAAGCACGCTGCTAGATGCTTGGTCAGTGGCCCATGGTAAAATGTAATGAGAAAGAGCGGCCCATGATGTAAGAGAGGGGGAAGAATGAAAAACAGAGTTCTGCTGGAGAGTGGGACTGCTAAACAGTGTTGAGGGATGAACAGGTGGGGTGGGGAAGAGAACTATTCATTCAGCTACGCAAGAAATTGTAGATGATGAAGGACTAGGGCAAAGAAGAGGGGAGGGAGACGGAAAGGGCGAAAGGACTTGGAAATTGCGAAGAGGACAGAGTGGGGATATAGACCGAATGTGGGGGGGTATGAAAAAGTGTGCTGGAGGCTGAGGCTGAGGAGCAATGATGTGGAAGGAGCATTTACATAGCCTTGCTCTAAGTGTGCTGCTATGATAGCGGTGGTTAGAGAAGACATATGTGGAGAATATAATTGAATAGAGACTTTTGCGTAAACAGGAGGGACAGGAAGGGAACACATTTTATTTATATTTTGGGGGGCAAAATTTGGGGAAGAGGTGGGAAAGGAGCCAGAAACACTACCATCAATGCTGGTATAAAAAAACCTGACTGCGACTCCTGTCTGTAACATTGGAAATGCTGTTTGAAGCATGTAATTTTCACCACCCTTTTGTACAGTATCAGGGCGGGAAATAACAGGGGGAGTTAAGGTAAATTGATGGCTCTCCCCTCCCGGCTATAATGTCCGCCAGCCACTCAGACATGAGATAAACCAAATCCTGGCTTACATTGGTGACAGTGGAGCTTCGGGAGCGCCCACAGCTGACATGGCTGCCGCAGAGGCCGGAGCCATTTTGCAGCAGCCAGAGTGGAGGAACCTCCTAACTTGTCCAATTCCCAGAAAGCAAGGGGGCAGGAACAGAGCGATTGTGACAAGGCCTGTGCATGGACTTGCTGCCTGGACATGGCAGAGGGGAACCGGGAAGCTTCTATTAAGCGATGTGGGGCGTCCTGGGGTCTCTTGGAGCGCAGCATAATGAAATAGAAGAGGGGGGGATCGCAGGGGGAAATTACTGGGGAAAGAAAAAGAATAAATAAAAAAGAGGGCTGAAAAGAGAAACAAAGTGAAAAGGGGTATAAAGGGGGAATTAAATAAAGGAAAAGAGAGTAAGGGGAGGTAAAATAATAAAGAAATAAGCACTAAAGGAAATAGCAAAAGTTAAAACAAGTACTAGAATAAATACAAGGCACAAAACAAAATAAAGCAGGAATAAACTAATGAGCAATGATAAAGAGCAATTTCACTAAAGAAACGCAGTGGTAAACACAGTCATGGCTATACTTACGAGGAAATTTCCAGACAGGCAAGAGAAAGCTAACTGTAAAAAGTGTTCTTATGATCCTTCTCTACCTATCATCATCATCAAAATTTATTTACATAGCGCCACTAATTGCAGAGGGCTGGACAGAGAACTCACTCACATCAATCCCTACCCCATTGGGGCTTACAGTCTAAATTCCCTAACACACACACACACAGACTAGGGTCAATTTGTTAGCAGCCAATTAACCTACCAGAATGTTTTTTTTTGGAGTGTGGGAGGAAACTCATGCAAACACGGGGAGAACATACAAACTCCTCACACAGAAGGCCATGGTGGGGAATTGAACTCATGACCCAGTGCTGTAAGGCATAAGTGCTAACCACCTAGCCACTGTGCTAAAGCTCCTCCTTAAGCCCTAACACTGATTGCCTAAGCCTCACCCAAACCTTCCCTGCTAAGTTAACTCTTGCTAAGCTCAATATTTTTCTCTGTTTAGACAACCTCAGCTTTTATGCTACTTCGGGCCAATTTCTGCCCTCTGTTATCCTAACAACCATAAATTTTACAAAATATGGTTTTTGAAAATTTCCAGAAGCAACTTGTCTTCTGGATTAAAATAATAAAATATGACCAAGTGTGGCATGGCAACAATTAATCATGCTCAGAAGGGAACACTTCCCTGAAGATTTCTTAATTTTCTCCCCATATTAAGACACAAGAAATGAAGAACTGCAGAATAGCAGAACGATTCTACAAATGTAGCTGATTGAGAAGATGACAGATGGTCAGAAGAAAGTAAAGAATTGCACTGCCGTAGTTAATTCTAAATTGGATGATATCAACCCTATTGTTTATCTGTTCTCACACACACACACACGCCCACAAGCACACATGCACACACACACACACACACACACAGAAACATACTTGTTTTTATTGCATCATGAGGACCCATGTCTGGAAAATGGCGTGGAGGGACACCCCTTTCCTAATGCCCTGTCGACAGAACAGTCATAGAGGTATGCGGTTTGTCACCAGAGTTACCACATGAGATTTACACTTTGACTTTGCATAAAGTACTGACACGGAATGCAAGATGGGGAAAGTGTCATGTATTTTGACTGTCTGAGGACATCCACATTCCCGCATACATAAATTAATAAATAATAACAATGGTAGGGAAAGTTTTGTGTATTCTGGCCGCCTGAGGACATCCGCATGCCCGCTTACACCGACACCGAGCCATGGAGGCTACAGCCCTGTTCAATCACTTTGCATCATTTCAACAAGTTTGATCCCTCTTTAAAGCTGTTATGCGGTTCTTTATGTAGAATTTCACCCCCGACCAGTTCCGATCTTTATGTATGGATGGTTCAGCCATGAGGCACGCAACACAGTCTCGCTTTACGGGCACCCGGCATGTCTGTATAAACCTCATCAGGTGTTTCTCCACAGTCTAGACCTCCTCTCTGTCCCAGGATTTCCTCCGCACTTCTTTGCAACCTGAAAGGAAGTAGAGTGGTCCATTATGGCTAAAATACAGAGAAGGCAAAGTTCTTCTGCCTAGCAAAAACTGTGCTACACCTACCTGTGGACGCCATGACTGGGCGCTGGTCAACTAAAGGCTTGACCACTTGTCCCTCTGTCACAGGTAATTGCTCATCATCTGACATGTCGCTTTGTAGCTGGACTGGTTCTGAAAAGAAACAGATATGTAAATGACCAAGGTAAGAGTCAAAAGCATACATCAGACACCAGATTTTCCACTTACCATCCGGATCAATGAGCATCTCGTCCAAATTCTTTCCTTTGAATTCGGCCAGTCTACCACTCTCGAGAGCCATTAACAGTTTGCTGATCGGCGAGTTGGAGGGTACCTTCTGGGAGGCAGTAATACTGCCGGTGCGCCCTGATGTTGTGCCCAAGGAAGTCTGGCAACTGATCCAGTTCTGTGTCATTTAGGTTGAGGACCTTCGAGAGAGTGGTAATGTGCGTGTGGGGATGCTTGGCCCGAACAGTCGCATGCAATCGTGGCATGGCAACAATTAATCATGCTCAGAAGGGAACACTTCCCTGAAGATTTCTTAATTTTCTCCCCATATTAAGACACAATAAATGAAGAACTGCAGAATAGCAGAACGATTCTACAAATGTAGCTGATTGAGAAGATGACAGATGGTCAGAAGAAAGTAAAGAATTGCACTGCCGTAGTTAATTCTAAATTGGATGATATCAACCCTATTGTTTATCTGTTCTCACACACACACACACACACACACACGCCCACAAGCACACATGCACACACACACACACACACACAGAAACATACTTGTTTTTATTGCATCATGAGGACCTATGTCTGGAAAATGGCGTGGAGGGACACCCCTTTCCTAATGCCCTGTCGACAGAACAGTCATAGAGGTATGCGGTTTGTCACCAGAGTTACCACATGAGATTTACACTTTGACTTTGCATAAAGTACTGACACGGAATGCAAGATGGGGAAAGTGTCATGTATTTTGACTGTCTGAGGACATCCACATTCCCGCATACATAAATTAATAAATAATAACAATGGTAGGGAAAGTTTTGTGTATTCTGGCCGCCTGAGGACATCTGCATGCCCGCTTACACCGACACCGAGCCATGGAGGCTACAGCCCTGTTCAATCACTTTGCATCATTTCAACAAGTTTGATCCCTCTTTAAAGCTGTTATGCGGTTCTTTATGTAGAATTTCACCCCCGACCAGTTCCGATCTTTATGTATGGATGGTTCAGCCATGAGGCACGCAACACAGTCTCGCTTTACGGGCACCCGGCATGTCTGTATAAACCTCATCAGGTGTTTCTCCACAGTCTGGACCTCCTCTCTGTCCCAGGATTTCCTCCGCACTTCTTTGCAATCTGAAAGGAAGTAGAGTGGTCCATTATGGCTAAAATACAGAGAAGGCAAAGTTCTTCTGCCTAGCAAAAACTGTGCTACACCTACCTGTGGACGCCATGACTGGGCGCTGGTCAACTAAAGGCTTGACCACTTGTCCCTCTGTCACAGGTAATTGCTCATCATCTGACATGTCGCTTTGTAGCTGGACTGGTTCTGAAAAGAAACAGATATGTAAATGACCAAGGTAAGAGTCAAAAGCATACATCAGACACCAGATTTTCCACTTACCATCCGGATCAATGAGCATCTCGTCCAAATTCTTTCCTTTGAATTCGGCCAGTCTACCACTCTCGAGAGCCATTAACAGTTTGCTGATCGGCGAGTTGGAGGGTACCTTCTGGGAGGCAGTAATACTGCCGGTGCGCCCTGATGTTGTGCCCAAGGAAGTCTGGCAACTGATCCAGTTCTGTGTCGTTTAGGTTGAGGACCTTCGAGAGAGTGGTAATGTGCGTGTGGGGATGCTTGGCCCGAACAGTCGCATGCAATCAGAGCCTCTGAAGTGTGACAAGGCAGCTGGTTTGGCGAACTTATAGACATTTTGGCTATCCACTCCACATGTGTCATGCTTTTCTGCAAGAAGGATGAGGACATTTATCCCTAATTTTCCTCGGATTTCAATGCAAGTGAAGTGCGGGCAGAGCTTCCTCTCAACCTCGGAAAGGACACATCTTCATGGAGATCTGAGGTATCTCTTGAGGAAAAGGTAGTCAGCAACATTTTTGAAACTTCCCCTTTCCTTCTTTGATTGAACAAGATCACATGTGCCACGGTGACTTTTGCAAGTAGTGCCCAGTGCCCAGTGGTTAACCTTAGCTCTGCGGATAGCCCACTTTGGTAGGCTTGCTGCTTCTCATCAAGGTACAAGTGCAGCTTTTTCATATTTTCCGTGAAAGGTAAGAGCTGAGGCATGTTCCGCTTGGACTCCTTAAGACTTTTCAAGGCAGCCGATGAGATCAAATCGTTCCATCTCGATCATATAGCTTCCTGTAATTTTGTGTGTTTTCAACCGCAGCAGTGCAGCCCTCCATCATGGCTCGGCACTCCACAATGCGCGCTATCTTTTCAGGCCGTACCCGACCTTCAGTGCCAGCAAGGGCGTCTTAAATGTACCTGTCTCCTTGGCATAGCCAGCAACCAGCTTCACAGCGTCTACTACATGCAGAAAGTTCGATATGGATAGCTCTTCTGGCCTGTAGCAGTAGCCTGCCCATTTCTCTAAGCTTCTGACGGATGTACTCGTGCCTGCCAACATCTGATCTGACCCGGTTGAACAGATGCTGTCCCAGCAGCATGATGCATCGATCATTTTTGACTGCGAGTAAGAGTTCATCCTGGGTCATTGTCACTCAAGAGCTTCCAAAAGCCATGACCGATGTCAGGTGGAACAGGCTGAACAATGGCGCACAGTGACTGGACTCTGTTCTTGCCAGGTGTGAGCTTGTTGCCCCTTTGGTTTAGCTTGCATCTCTTCATGTGTTGCCACAGGTATTTCCTTGCAAACAAGCCCTGGCTACACAGTGCATGAAGCCCTCAGCATCCATCTCTTTGTCTGGAAGTTTGCATGGGACCAGAACGCCATGGCCTGCCCTCATTGCCTCAGCATTGCGTGCAAAGTTGCCCCTATTGTGAAGATGTGCCAATTGCATGCACCTTTCTTTCAAGTGCTTGGAGAATTTCAGGGCCCAGGCTACTTCAGTCTCATTGCGGTGAACATGCTCCATGTGTCGGGCAATTTTTAAGAGGGGCTTCTCACAGTACAGGCAGTACTGCTTTTTGTTATACGCCCTGGAGCTTTCACTGTTTCTGAATAGCATTTGGACAGACACTGCGCTGTCTCTCCGACCCTCTGTGTTTAAAACACCGCTAGCAGAAGGTCGAGAATGGTCATACATATAACTCATCTCTGGGTACCTGCACTCTGCTGCGCTGATGGGCAACGGGGCATCACAGCTGGTGTCTGAACCACTCTTCTCCGAAGTGTCACTGGCATACTCATCTCCACACTTTGTAATTCCAGTGGACACTCAGATATATAAAAGACATAGCAAATAGCTATGAAATAAGAAACCAATGGCTTACCTGTTTTTCCAGGAGATGCTGGAGGGCAGTTGCAGCGATCTAAGAAAATGACCTCTCTATGACAGGTAGGTCTGGTGACACTATAACAAGGAAACCCATAGCATTGGGTCCTCCTGTCATACTGTCACACAATCCTGCCCTGTTCAGCATGGGCATGAATTCCCTAGAAAATTAGGGAGGGGGCAAATTTATTTGTGGGCCCAATTTCCCTAACTAATTCAGTCTTGTGCTGTACAGGCACAAAATATGTGACATTATGACAGGGGGACCCCACTCTGTGGGCTTCCCTGTTATACGGTCAGCAGCCCAGCCTGTCATAGAGTATTGCTGGTAGCAGCTTTTTCATGGTGGGATCCCATGCTATTGTCCCCTTGCAAATGCCACTACCAACCCAGGCTAGGATCACTTTTGGGGGAGAGGCACGCTGTTTAAAACATTTTTTTTAAAAAAACATTAATTACTTTTTAAATCTACGTTAAAACGATTGTCATCTTCATCAAGTTGATGACAATGACTTGAGTTTCAAAAGCATCATAATATCACGGTATCATATGCTATAATGATTAAACACATTTAAAAGACTATACAAAAAATTGCGTCTTTTTTAAATGCATTTTACATCTTAGGTGCAAATGTGTTCAAATTCAGCATGAGCCCCAGAGTGCATATGTGTCCAATGCAGTTTAATAGTAGTAATCACACTCTCCCTGACTGACCTAAATATTGCAGAAATGAAGGAACATAGATATACCTTAAATGGAACTGTCATCACATTACAAATTGTTTGTCAATGGTTCCCAATTATCTCAATACCATGCTACAAACTCCTATTCCTATTATAAGAAATTCCCTTATGTGTATCATTAATTTTAGTAATCCTAAATTATTGCCAACCCACAACTCACATTAGTCTATTTTATGCTCTCAAGTGCATAACCTCCAAATGGATGTCCCCAGAGATTCCAACACTTGAAATGTGGATATTATTCACTTGGATCTGCTTACTATCTGATTCATTTATCTATATAAAAAGACCACTGCTAAATTCATCCATATTTGGGCCAATTTGATTACCAGCCATGGTGATATTGTCTATACATTGGCTACTAGAGATATTAATTTTCTCTTATTTGATTCTAAATATCAATCTCATAGCCATGTTAAATTGATTTTGTACCAGACCAACAACCTATTCATATTGGATTATGTATAATGCAACGGACCACAAGCTGGTAAAGAGTGCCATGGGGGCACTGGGTAGTCAGTGCTATATGAGCCCTACAAGTTGGTGCACAGAACAATGGTGGGATCACAGGCTTGAATAATATAACATCATTTAAGCAGTGTAATATCTAATGTTTTGAGTTATTTTATGCTGGTCATTAATAGGTTTATGTTTACTTTCAATTTTTTATTATTATTATTATTATTATTATCTTTCATTTATGAGATGCCACAAAGGGTCGTACATAGAGGTTAGGCTAACAGTACAGAGTGATAGTAAATAGCATACAATATCTGGCATACAACGTAGTACAAAGCAAAGTGCAGTAAGGGCAATGTGCAAAATAAAAAGACAAAGAGCAAAATGTATAAACAGGTACCAATTTAACAGAGAGAAGTGCACAGGGCAAAGAAGTAAAAGTGAATTTGGATGTACAGATAGGAAGGGAAGGAGAGAGGTGGGGAAGTGAATAAAGGGATACGCCTGTGCCCATTTGAGTGGGCAACATTTAAATGATCAGGGCAGAGGTGGAGAAGAGGAGGCACTGTCAGACAGAGGTGGAGAAGAGGAGGCACTGGAGAGGAGGAAAGGTGGGAGCAGGAGTCAAATGACGAAATGAGGAGAAGAGATGGAGGGCAAAGGGACAAGGAACAAGAGGAGAAGGACACGAGGAATGAGGGGCCTGCTCAAGGCAGCTTACAATCTAAAGGTGACACAGAGTGGGAGGATGGGGTGAGGGACAAGAACACTGAAGGGAGAGGAGCAAGAAGAAAGAAAGATTGGCGAGGTAAAGAAAGGTTAATTAGAGAGAGGGATGGAGGATGGCAGGGTTAGGCAGAGGAGAGGTAGGTTAACCTGAACAAGTGGGTTTTAAGGGAGAATTTGAAGTCTGACAGGCTAGGTGAGAGCCTGATAGAATGGGGGAGAACATTCCAGCAAAAGGGGACAGCACAGGAGAAGTCTTGAATGTGGGAATGAGAGGTGGTGACCAGATGGGGGGTAAGGCGACAGTCGTTGGATGACAGCAGTAGGTGGGAAGGAGTGTGAGTGGAGATGATGATGGATGATGATGATGGGGAGATATGGAGCAGTGGAATTAGAGAGGGCTTTTTAAGTGAGATTGAGGAGATTGAAGAGAATTCTGAAGCGGAGGGGGAGCCAATGAAAGGCTTGACAGAGAGAGGAGGTACATGAAGACCAGCGGGAGAGGTAGATAAGTCGGGCTGCAGTATTAAATATCGATTGAAGAGGAGCAAGATGGGTAAGGGGGAGGCCAATGAGGAGGACGTTGCAGTAATCAGGGCGAGAGATGATCAGAGAGTGGATGAGAGTTTTGTTGGCCTATGTTGCGAAGATAGAAGCAGCAGAATTGGGCAAGGGATTGAATGTGAGGAGTGAAGGAGAGGCAGGAGTCAAGGGTGACCCCCAAGCATCGAACTGGAGGAGAGGAGGAGATGATGGTAGAACCAATAGCGATGGAAAGGGTGGAAGGGGTGGAGTCTCTAGATGGGTAAGGGAGATGATAAGTTCAGATTTGGCCATATTAAGTTTGAGGAAATGGCAGAGAGGCAGCAGGACACCTTATTGAGGATGGAAGGGGAGAGAACAGTAGAAGAATTTTAGATTTTGGTATCACCAGCATAGAGATGGTACTGGAGGCCAAAAAAGCTGATAAGATCATCAAGTGAAGAGGTGTACCATAAAAAGAGCAGTGGGCCAAGGACAGAGCCCTGAGAGACTCCTACGGGTAGTCGGGAGGAGGCAGAGGAGAAGTCAGAGTTAGAGACAGAGAAGGCACGGTCAGATATAGGAGTCGAACCAACCGAGGACAGTGTCGGAAAGGCCAAAGGAGTGAAGGGTATGCAGCAGGAGAGGGTGATCGACAGCGTCAAAGGCTGTGTAGAGGTCCAGGAGGATGAGGAGGGAGTAGTGGACTTTGGATTTGGCAGTTAAGAGGTCATTAGTGACTTTAGCTAGAGCAGTTTCGGTGGAGTGGAGGGGGCGGAAACTGGATTGAAGAGGATCAAGGAGGGAATTGTCAGAGAGGTAGTTGGTGAGAAGTTTGTAGATTAACTGTTCAAGTAATTTAGAGATGAAAGGGAGGTGAGAGAAGAGGTGGTAATTGGATAGGGAGGGGGGATTGAGATTCAGTTTCTCTTAAGAATGGCCAAGACTAGGGCATTTTTGAAGGAAAGATACCAGATGAAAGGGATAAATTGAAGAGGTGAGTCAGGTGGGAGCAGGCAATGGGCAATAGAGATCTGAGGAGTTGAGAGGGGATAGGATCAAGGGGGCAGGTAGAGGAGAGTAAGGACAGAAGTAAGGAATGGACTTCCTCACTGGAGGTATAGCAGAAAGAGTACATAGAAAGATGGTTGGAGGGCAGAGGGTGGGTTGAGGTGAGGGGGGAATGAGAGATGTTGGAGGAAGAGATTTCGGTTCGGACGGCATTAATTTTGGAGGAGAAGAACGTAGCAAAGTCGGAGGCGGAGATGGAGGGTGGAAGAAGAGGAGGGGGAGGAGAAAGAAGGGAATTGAAAGTAGCAAAAAGGCGGTGGGGGTTGGAAGACTGGGAAATAATGAGAAATTATGTTTATATCAATACACATCTCCAAATACCTAAAACAAATGTGTGGCTTGCCATTTGCTCATGACAAAATTACTGGCTACTGCCTTTTGCATCACTTTGTCCAGGAATGTCTTAATCTCAGTATGGGAAAGCCGATTAATCAAATAACTTACTTGTGAAGACACAATGAGAATGCAGATTAATAGGCATAACTAAACAACAAAACAAATAACGAGGAAATGAAAATAAAACAGATTAACATCAGAAACAGGCTTGTAATGAATACAAAGCTTTAATTTACATACCATATGAGTGAATTGCATCATTTACGTAGCAAAAACAGGGAAAGACACACATATAGTTTTGATATTTATTAACTGTTTAATGGGCAGTCCACAACTCCTAAAGGTTCGCTTATGAATCGTAAAAATTTGCAGATCCACAATGCTTCTTTATTTGTGCAAATGCACCTATTTGTCTTTGGAAACACTCCTGTAAAACCTATCTGTAGCTAGTTTAAAGGGTGGTGGATAAACCGAAAAATTGTGCCTTGTGAATACATTCGAAAATATTACATCAATCTACAACTTACTTCTACTTTAGGACCACCTCTTCTACTATTCATTTAAAGTTATCAATTTTTAATTATTGTGGGCGGGGCATCCTTAATGGCCTCATTTTAGATGTGTTCCTGCTAGCTGTTTATAAATTCATTAGATCTATGACTTAAAAAGGTCTGAAAACCCTCAAAATACATCAGGCAATGGCCCTGAATCTAGACATATAATTGGCCAGGGTAAGCAGGATTAATTGTGCACAAGAGTCTGAGTCCTTAAGTTCGGGGCCTAGCTCAGCGCTGCTCTCTGTTGTCCTCCACCCACCATCTTAGGAGACGCGTCTCATTGTGGAAGAGGTTCCTTCCAAACTACCTCCCTGTAAAGAAGAGTGACTATTTATCAACAGAAGTCCTTCCGTGCAGGAGCAGCTGATGTAGCACACCATTTGCAAAGACTGGCCATATAGCGCCCCTTACAAGCAGTACAGTGGACACAGACTCCACAAACTCCTGTTATACCTGTGCCCAGGCTGATTAGGGAGTGAAGCATACTGATACCAACATACATTAAAGCCTTCCCCTAAGTTTGGGGCCCAGTTAAGTTCTTCCACACCGAACTCTTCAAACCATGTCTTTGTAGTACTTGCTTTGTGCATTGGGGCACAGTCATAGTGGAATAGAAAAGGACCTTCCGCAAATTGTTGCCACAAAGTTGTAAGCATTGCACTGTCCAGAATGACTTGGTATGCTGAATCATTAAGATTGTCCTTCACTTCAGATAAGGGGCCTAGACAAAACCCTGAACAACTGCCCCATACCATTATCCCTCCGCCACCAAACTTCACAGTTGGCATATTGCAGTCAGGAAGGTAAGGTTCTCCCGGCTTCCGCCAAACCCAGACTCGCCCATCTGACTGCCAAACAGAGGAGCGTGATTTGTCACTTCACAGAACACGTTTTCACTGCTCCACAGTTCAGTGTCAATGTGCTTTACACCACTCCATCCGACGCTTGGCATTGGTCTTCGTGATGTGAGGCTTGTGTGCAGCTGCTCGGCCATGGAAACCCATTCCATTAAGCTTCTGTCGCACAGTTTTTGTGCTATGGAATCAGCAGAGCATTGGAGACTTTTACGAATCATGAGCCTTAGCAGTCGTTGACCATGCTCTGTCATTTTATGTGGTCTTTCACTTCATTTCTGAGTTGCTGTTGTTCCTAAACACTTCTTCTTTCTAATAATATCACTTACAATTGACAGTGGAATATCCAGCAGGAATGAAATTTCACAAACTGCCTTATTGCAAAGGTGGCATCCTATCACAGTGCCACGCTTGAAGTCACTGAGCTCTTCAAACTAACCCAATTTGTATCTCAAATGTTTGCAAATGTAGACTGCAAGGCTAGTTGCTTGATTTTATAGACCTCTGGCAATGGGTCTGATTAAAACACCTAAATTCAACAATTAACAGGTGTGGTCAAATACTTTTGTCCATATAGTGTATATTTGATAGTGATAACCTGAGATTCACTATCTATTTTTATATCCTTATCATACTGTATATCCCTTGCATTTTAATTGAGCAAGTACCCTAGCATATGTTGGATTTCATCTTAACTCTCTTTTATTTACTTTGTGGTAAGTGGCCACTTAGTGCCCGTTGCTATAATTAGCTATTCCCAATTAGCCTTCATATACTCTTTTTTTCTCCCTGATTTTATAATTGTTTTGTAACAGTTATTGTTCAAGATGTGCCTGGCCTGCTTTGGGATAACAAAGCATGTCAAGTTAATTCTTGTTTTGTCACTTTATTTTTATGCAGGATAACCTTTGTGAGGTAGTGGAAGGAGCACATAAGGAATCAGAGAATTGCTATTAGGAGGGCTGCCCCCTGTTCACTGGGATGTACTCTTCTACTGTATGCATTGCATTCCCTAGGGATAACAAGAACATGACCACACATGGGATAACAAGAACATGACCACACATGGGATAACAAGAACATGACCACACATGGGATAACAAGAACATGGCCACACATGGGATAACAAGAACATGACCACACATGCAACACAGTATAGTAAATTTCTCATTTGGAGTATAGAGGGATTAAACACCCTGAAAAAAAAAATCTTGAAAAAAACAATCCCTATATCGGAGCCCTACAGACACTCTGGAAAAATAGGGATTGCTCCACCCTTAAAGATGGTTGTATAGGCAATGGTGGAATCAGCGATACATGTATAATTAATGGTTATATAGGTGACAGTTTTATAGGCAGTGGTTGTATAGGAGACAGTTGTATAGGCGAAAGTTGTGTAGGTGAAGGTTGTATAGGTGATAGTTGTTCTGCATGCTAGAAATGGCAGTGAAATAGCTTTTCTTCATATTTTACTCAATAATATTGATAAAGCTTAGGCTAAATTTTACAGATGTTGGAAACTCCCTTTAATATTTCACTGTAGTTCAGTCATAACAACAATTTGATGCCACTATGAAATTTTTCATTCACTAAACTGCTGAGTTTGCTTAAAATGTCAGTTTCATTCTTATGATGCTAAGCATTTATTAACCTCTGCAAACCAAAAAATATTCTTTTAAATCAAGAAGTCATAAAACAAAGATATAGGGGTAAATGTATGAACTTCCGGATTCTTCAACTCTGACGAGTTCAGCGTCTTCAGCGCTTAAATTTAAAGCGGCGCTGCCTTGTAAAGGGAGACTTCCCTTTACAATGCAGCGCCGCTTTAAATTTAAGCGCTGAAGACGCTGAACTCGCCGGAGTTGAAGAATCCGGAGGTTCATACATTTACCCCATAATGTGTTCTAGCATACACAAGTGTTACTTATAATGCACTTAATAGTTATAATGTAAATATTCAATAAAACAAGATTCTTTGGGCCTGAATCATTAAGGAGAGCAAAGCATAAAAAAGGAGTAAATTTGCACCTTGGCATAACCATGTTGTACTGGATGGGGGAGGTAAATATAAAATGTGGGGCCAGATTTATAGTTCGGATAGGGCATGTTGAAGATCAATTTTAAATTTCCAAGTAAAAATGAAGCTATTAAGTATTTGAGCTACATGAAAAAAGAGCTAGTATTTAACTTATGTGCAAAATAATAAACTGATTTGCACCCCTTGCATTGTAACATGCTTGGTCCAGGAGAAAACGTACTCCTTTTATTTGCTTTGCTCTCCTTAATGACTCAGGCCCTTTATCAGTACATTTGTTAATGTTTACATTTCTTTGCTTGTTTTATGGAGATCATTGTTTTCTAGCTAAGAATGAGACTGGGAGCTTTTACTACACAACACTTTTATATTAATCAGCTTTACTCTTTTTACTATTTTATAGACATACAATTTATTTGATATGACTCTATTCTCTGACTTTGGTTTGCTATTACTTTTATTCAACTTGAAACTTGATATTATTTCTACATTTTTTTGCCTCTCCTCTGTTCTGTTGTACTTGAATATCGTACACTATGCTCTTTGTCTGCCGTGCTTCCTCTGTGTTTCCAAGCAGTGAATGGCTTGATTGTGTACATTTAGGGGATTATCAAACATAACAAATGCCCATTTATGTAAATATGCATCTTCCCATTTACGTTCCACACTTGTATTTTGAGTTGCATGCATCTTAAGACGTGCAAAATTTAATCATGCTTGCCTACTGTTTATACCTCCCCTCATAGAGATCCTGGAATGGAGTTCCAAGGAGCACATGCAGGGTTATGTTGAAGAGACTTGTGTCATTACAGCTCTATCCCCTGCTGCGCAATGCCATGATTCACATCATTGTGCAATGGGGAGTGGTGCCATGATGGCACAACTCCCCACGATTCACAGCAAGTCCCACCCACTTCTAAAGAAAGAGATGCAGGATCAGGGATGGTGGCTTACTCAAATAGGACAGCAGACAAGTATGCCTTTTATCGAGCATATAGCTCTGTCTTTAGCAAATATGCGGAAATCAGCGTCATCAACTTTAAAACTGCACCTGTCTTGTGTAGGTAACCCAAAATAATATGCATGTCAATATAGCATGCTACCTTTGCATCTATAAACAGCCTTACTGTACTGCACATGCTCATGAACCACTCTGACCAGCCCCTTGATGTGCAAGGGGCTGCAAGTGTCAGATATGTGCAGCTTACAATAGGGGCACAAATTGTATGCATTAGCAGTACGTTATTATGTGAAGTGCAGAATTATACCATGGAAATGCACTTATGAGCAACTGTAAATCATCCACTTAGTAATTCCTGTTTCCCCAGCAATCTCCACTTTTGTACCGCTTTAGAAATAAATAGCAAAATGAATCCACTTGTTAATATGGTACATGAAATCACTTGAAAAACAAAATTCACGTGAAATTAAAATGTAACATTCATAGTAATTCCAAAGAAATATATTAATAGCATATCAGTCTTACATCAGTATGAAAGAATGTAGTACAAGGAGACAACATGTAAAATAGAGCTGATAAAACATAAATTGGTCTCTGCGCCATGTTGGGTGATTTATTTTCCCAAACAGGAAATAAAATAAATAATATAGGTGTCACTATATGAATAATATCCTGGCAAAGATAAACTGGGTTTTATCCAGCTGTATCTTTCATGTGATTTCTGCACGACATTCTGCTTAGAATACAATGAGTTGACAGATTTTACAACTATCTGTATCCCAAAAAATTGTGAAAGTTTTGAACTAGGGTTTGAGAACTTTTTTAATCATTATTCACCTCTTGCTCAATTGTTGTGTGTCACGAATGCCCAGCCTGTCCCAGATACAGCAATCTGAACAGCAGGCTGTGACTGGCGTCACCTTAGTCACTTAGCGATGAATACACCTTTTCTGCCACCACAAAGGATTTACTATGGTGTCATTATGTTCACCAAATCCACTTATTAAAGTTTCCCACTTAAATCACATAAATATATATGTAGCGTGAGCCTCCCTGGACTTCGTAAATTCAGAAAGAATCACGGAGAATATGCTAGATTAAATGTATTTAATCTGAAAAATGTTTCCAAGTCTTAGTTACAAAAAGTTAATAACAGTACATACAGTAAGTTGCACAATGAGTTTTGAAAATTAAAATAGGAAATAAGACCAGAGTCACTACTTAATAGTTAAGACTTGGTGTGTGTGAGGGAGCATAATTGAGAAATATGCGACATTTCAGTCTTGATAGACCCCCCTCATGAAAATGCACAATATAATGTCTAAAGCAGAAGATTTTAAACCCTTCTTACAGGCTCTTCACCCCCCCCCCACCTTAGAAATTACATTTTCAATTAGGTCAGATTGATTCCCAAAATGACACCGAGCATTCCGAAGTGAGTTATGGATGTCCTGAGATCTGGAATGTTCACAGTTCTCACCTCTGCTTGTTTGAGAGGCTAGATGGTTTACAACTTTGGGGCTTCAAACTCCTCCGAGATGCTTATCTCCCCGAGTATGGCTAGTTTAAAAAGATTATTGACACTTGCATAGGTTCAGACTTCTGTCATTTAGCAATGCACACATTGAGATTACATTACAAGGTTACATACAATATACATTGTCATTCCTGAATATTAAGGGAAAATAACAATAGTATATAATCGGCACAGTGTGTTTTCATTTTTAAAATAGAAGGGGGACAAATAAACCTGTAGCCAATAAGAACACCCAAATGTTCATAGCAGCATGGAGTATTTCAGGAAATGAGTGTGCTTATAATGTGCAAGGCAATGATCTGAGTGATGGGTTGGCGAAGGTACTATATAATTATGAGGGACAAATCTAAACTCAAAAATTAGGCAAACAAAGCCGAACTCTTGGAGCACCAGCAGAGAAACTTAATTCCAACTTTGTTCTTCCAAAGATTCATGGGAGAGAAAGACTTATAAAGGCTACATACAGGTGTAATCTCTTCTCCTCTTAAGTGACTTGACCTCTAGATATGTATTATAGAATCATGTGACAGTGCAAATATAAATATCTCAATTTTCTGTGGCAGTGTTCAACATATATATAGCTCAATATCTTTTGGCAGCACTCAACAGATATATATTTCAGTAAACATTCACTCTAGAATCCCGTGGCAGTGCTTAATATATATATATATTATCTAAATTATACTTCTATAGTTCCTTAGATAGGTGATTGATAATCAATCAATGAATAGCTTACAGAGACGGGTCTTTGGATACCATTGACTTGAGGATTGGTGTGACTCCATAAGGTATGAAGAAGCGTATAGCTGAAATAGAGACCACAGGATTGGTCAGAAGTTTGAGAAATCATCAGAAGGGATTGATAAGAGTTAAACCCGGAATTCCCAAACTCATGGGGCTAAATGTATCAAGCTGAGAGTTTTCTGGTGAGTTTGACAAACCAATCATTTTCTAGCTATCATTTATTTAGTATAGTCTACAAAATGATAGCTAAATTGTGATTAGTTGCTACAGGCAACATCTCCACTTTTCAAACTCGTCGGAAAACTCTCAGCTTGATACATTTACCCCTTGGTCTCCGTTGAGAAAGCCATGGTCTCCGTTGAGAAAGCTATGCCCTAGAGAAACATTTGTGCGTGTTTACTAATGCTATAAATAGAGCACCAAACTTTTCGTCGAAGTAGATCAGGGCTGCCAGTCGCATTGCAGGGACACTGCACTCCCCCAAACAGAAAATTGTATATATATATATATATATACATATATATATATATATATATATATAGGGTGATTCAAAAGTCGCAGTACACCCTTTTATTTCAAAAACTCTACAGGAAATTGGGAAACCTGAATACTCCAGTAAGGTATGGGTGATGTGGTCTATCTTTTACGGTATGTACCAAACATGGGCGCCATCTTGAAATCGGGCAATCGGCCCAATTCCTGTAGAGTTTTTGAAATAAAAGGGGGTACTGCGACTTTTGAATCACCCTGTATATACACATAAATATATACACACATATATATATATCTATATATATATATATATATACACATATACACACACACACACTATATGTGACAGCGCACAAAAACTTCTGTATAGCAAATATTAGAATACTAATAGATATCCACAATATATTTTTTAGGCAGCAGTTCTTGTGTGCTGTTGCATATAGTGTATATGGTTTACTGATACTATTGCCTTTTGTACTTCCATTTATATATTTGGTTTGGGTGATAATGGATAGTGGATGTTTTACAAACCTTGAGAATCAGAACTTAGAATCTGCAATTAAAAACAGGAGGGCCAATATAGAGCTAATGTATGTGAACATTTTATGGATGAATAAATCATTAACAAGGAAACAGTGACTGTCGAACAACATGTGACGATAGGCTTACTAACTCTCAGAAGTTTTGGCATAAATTAAATTATTTTAAGTTGGTGGTCTCTTGCTGATGCAAACTAATGATTTATAGATGGATACATTATATGGATATATCTGATTAACAATATAAATATGCCGGCTAGTTAAGCCACTTCTACAAAATACAAGTTCCAGAGCTTAACTTGTCAACTTGTTAGTAACCAAGTAATACATATCTGTACATTATGATCTGCAGTACATGCAACTTAATAAGAATACAACTGTGAGTCCAGATATTAGACCTAATATTTGAATATCAGGGTTCTTAACATAAGAGATAAACACCCTAACATCCAACATAAACATCATCATATACTCAATGTGAAGAAGTGCAATTTAAGTAGAAAGTAACATATAAAAGGTATATATAATATAAGTTTAAATAATATTTCCTGTGGATGTGTAAACTACTATGAATGGAATTTCTTTTTGGACAATTACTCAACATGCCACATTTGTTGACATGGAAGGTTATCTCATAATAATAAACATTACTATATATGAATGAAGGCTTGCATTGTGTAACATCTATGTTACCAACAAATGAAAAAGATGGTTTTGTGTACAGATTTCATCACATTTGCACAATTTCCCTTCACGTTACAATGTCATGGATGGCAATTTTAATATTATAGCAGATGCTAATTTAGATAGTTAGGAAACACATGAGTAAATGTACTAAAATTAGGCTGGGTACACACTACAGAAAATGTATGCGAAATTGTTAATGATTTTACCAACAACTGAAAGTTGTTAGGGCAGCACGGTGGCCTAGCGGTTAGCACTTCTGCCTCACAGCGCTGGGGTCATGAGTTCAATTCCCGACCATGGCCTTATCTGTGTGGAGTTTGCATGTTCTCCCCATGTTTGCCTGGGTTTCCTCCAGGTGCTCCAGTTTCCTCCCACACTCCAAAAACATACTAGTAGGTTAATTGGCTGCTATCAAAATTGACCCTAGTCTCTCTCTGTCTGTGTGTGTGTGTGTGTGTGTGTTAGGGAATGTAGACTGTAAGCTCCAATGGGGCAGGGACTGATGTGAATGAGTTCTCTGTACAGCGCTGCGGAATCAGTGGCGCTATATAAATAAATGGTGATGATAATGATGGTGATGAAAGTCCCAGTCAACATGACGATTCATGTGTACACCTTTAGATCTGTGCTCTTCATCTGTCATAACCATCGGCTGAAAAGAGCTTGACTATGTAAACTCTATGCAGATCTGCCTACACTGCTGGTCATGAGTGCATACACCCTTCAGAATTTGCCTGACATTTTGCCATCTTTGATAGTGATTTTTAGCTAGATTGTAAAATTAAACCAAATTATACAATGTGCTTTCGAACGATAAAACACAATTGCGGGAGCATACACACTAATGCGATATCGGACCTAATACTCATTTATAGTGTGATTGGCACGATAATCGGGTGAAAAACCTGTAGTGTGTACCCAGTCTTAGATTAGAATATATTAGTCCACAGCCCCGGCTAGTGGTTATTTGTAGAACTACACACCCCGATGATTTGGATTATTTATGACTCTCTAATGTTTCTGGTTCGTTATCCCATTTAGATTACAGTTTTTAAACCTTGTCGATTTCCGGTTAAATTTGCATAATCTAACGAGTTGAAGGTGTTTTTGGATTGTAACAGCACAATAATGACCCAAATAGTAGTATTTTTACTAATAATATTCTCGAAAACTGCTAAGGCAATATTAATATTATGTCACATAGAAGTAAATGGAATACAGAGATTGAGAAGACCTAAAGTACAATAAGATCGGACAACTGCCTATCGTATTGTCCATGTAAATAATACTCAACAGTTTAAAGTATTCTTATAATGAAGAATGTAGAAGAAAGGATGATGGAATTCCAGAAATGTGGACTGCATAAGTATGGCAATACACATAGTAAGTTGCTAGCAAATTTAGTTAAAGCGGAAACAAGTAAAAACTAATTGCATTGTTTCTATGCCACTAAATCTCTACTTATTATTGTATGTTATGCTCTTATATCTACACTTACATTCATTTAATGATGAAGTGCCTGAGAGATTGATATACATTATCAGCTTGATAATGTTTAGCACTAGGTGCTATTATACCGCTGTTAAATGCTGAGGGTGGGATTGGATTTATAACACAACCAATTGACCTTGTGTAAATAATGCTCTGAAGCAATACTATATAAGAGTCAGGGGCGGGCTGGCCCGGGGGGCAGGGGGGCAGATGGCACCCGGGCCGGGCCAAAAAAGATGCATTCGGGCCAGTCCCTGTGCAGTGGTGACTGCATACTCCCCCGGCAAGCCACCTCCTCCATTCTATCTGCGGCGCGGGTCTCCGTCCCTTCAAGTGTCACATGGGATGAAGAAATGAAGACATTGCGCGCCGATGAATGTATGTATGTATGAGAATGTCCCAGTATATGTATGTATGTATGTATGTATGTATGTATGTATGTATGTATCTGTGAGAAGGTCCCAGTATATGTATATATGTTTGTGTGAGAAGGTCCCAGTATATGTATATATGGATGTGTGAGAAGGTCCCAGTATATGTATGTATATGTGAGAAGGTCCCAGTATATGTATGTATGTATGTATGTATGAGAATGTCCCAGTATATGTATGTATGTATGTATGTATGAGAATGTCCCAGTATATGTATGTATGTATGTATGTATGTATGTATGTGCGAGAAGGTCCCAGTATATGTATATATGTTTGTGTGAGAAGGCCCCAGTATATGTATATATGGATGTGTGAGAAGGTCCCAGTATATGTATATATGGATGTGTGAGAAGGTCCCAGTGTATGTATGTATGTGTGAGAAGGTCCCAGTACATGTATGTATGTATGTATGTATGTATGTATGTATGTATGTATGTATGTGTGAGAAGGTCCCAGTATATGTATGTATATGTGAGAAGGTCCCAGTATATGTATGTATGTATGTATGTATGTATGTATGTATGTATGTATGTATGTGTGAGAAGGTCCCAGTATATGTATGTATGTATGTATGTATGTATGTATGTGTGTGAGAAGGTCCCAGTATATGTATGTATGTATGTATGTATGTATGTATGTATGTATGTATGTATGTGTGAGAAGGGGCCAGAAATACGAATGTATGTATGTGTGTGTGTGTGTGTGTGTGTGAGAGGGAGGGGGGTCTTAATATAATGTGGGGGGTAGGCTATTAATTTAATCGAGGAGTGCAGGTGGGGGCTAATTATTGGGTGCAATTTTATTTGTGGGGTGATGGTGGGGCTATTTAATTTAATAGTGGGTCCTATGAATTTAAGATGGAGTAATTGGACCTTTAATTTAATGCTGGTGTGTTTTGGGAGCTATTTATTGATTGTGGGCTGTTTGTGGAAAATTAGATCTATTAATATATGATTATGTTTTATTTAATGCCTGTGATTGTTGTGGGAAATGGATATATTTGTTAAATATAAATGCTATTTAAATTATTGCTGGGGCTGTTTGGAGGGAGGGAAATAGGTTTATATATTAAATGTGTTTGCTATCTAATGTCAGGGTTGGTTGGAAAGAAAGAGATATGTTTAGCAAATGTAAATATTATTATTTTAATGTTGTGTCTGGAGGGAGGCCTAATTATAAAACATGAGTGCTATTGATTTAACATCGGGACTGGTTGGAGTTTTCTACATTTCATGTACCCATTTTTTTTTCCAAATAGGGCCTCCAACATTCCAGGATCCAGACAACCAGCAAATGAGCTAAAGTAACCAGCAGCCACAAGTGGTGAGAGTGAAAAGACAGGTAGGAGAGAGCAGGACAGTCTGCCAACTGTCCTGAATCTGGTGAAACAGTCCCTAACTTGGGTGACTGTTTCGCTTAGGACAGTTGGGAGGTATGTCCCGCTTCACTGCCTGTGAAGGCAGAACTGTGTGCACCTAACAGTAGTGCATACAGTATTGCCTGTGTATTTGTCTAAAATGATAACCATGCTACATCATAAGGGTTACCCTGTCTAAAGTGCTCAGGCCCCCCAGAGCCTTAATCTAGCTCTGGGCCTGGGCATACAAATATATATATATGGATTAAGCAACACTACAATAGCCTCTTTTTATATAGATATATATATTGTACCAAAAACCACCCTTTAAGGATGGGCAGCTGCTGTGTGCTTGCCCCCCGGGCTGAAATCTGCAAGCCCTCCCCTGATAAGAGTCCCACAAATATTAGAAAGTACAACACTGTAACAGCCAATTTGTACACAGGCTGCAACATAGTACAATAAATATTTATACTGTGTAACTTTAAACAAATTATAAGAGCCTGATTCATTAAGGAACGCATTGTGCATTTTTTTTTTAAAAAGCTCATGTAAATCGGCAATCTAAAGAAACGTTTCTTACAGGTGTAGGTACGCCCTTGTGATATTGAGACAAAGACAACATCCTACAGGTTACATATTGTACATATGTGAATAATAAAGTCCCAATAGAAAACACAGACTAAAAATTCAGTTATTGTCAGTATATATAGGTTTTTTAAAAAGTTTTTTTTCTCATTTTTTTAAGGATGTTATTAATGTCTACTGGATATAAAATGAAATATATATATATATATATATATATTACACATGATTGCTGACTGATATTATATCTGTTAGTATCTGCATAAACCACCTGCTGCAGTTATATAATAAAACCAACACCTTTGGCTGAGTTCAAAACTTATTTCTGGCTTAACATCCATATCCAGCATCGCTGACACCTATCACAGACACAGCCCATGTGTTTTGATAATAGGTGGTCCTGCCAAAAGTGAGAAACTTTTGCATACACAGAAAATATTCTGACAGTGAAGAAAGGCAAAACAGAACAGTTCACAGTCATTTACAATGCAATAATATTTTCTTCATACATAATTTGATTTTAAAGAGAACTGTCAACAAAAAAGCTTTAGATTAATTGACCAAGCAAGCCTGAAAGCCCACACTCCCTATTGAGGTTGTATTTATCTATAAACCTTTATTGTAAGCTCTAAAAAATTTAAATGTACATTTCCAGATAGAAAGAAAACTGGTCGGAGAGAGGTGGGCGGAAAAGTGAACAGAGCCTGAGACACATAATTGGGTGGGGTGGTAGACAGAAAGGAAGGGAATGTAAAAGGTAAACTTTCTTTTTGAGCTTCAGAGGATCAGTATGCTATTGATCCTCTTGTTAATATCACAAGAATTATGTGAAAAATATCTTACTTTTTAATATATGTTTACCAAAGGCAATAACCACACATTGCTCCTACTTTATGTGTTTGCCTGTCAGAAATCTATAAGCAGTCCTTCCCTTATGTTACTCATTTTAACAAAGTGTTCCATGAAGGAATTTGTAAATGAATTAGTGAGATCAAGACGCCTAGTGATGTTCATCAAACAAAACAGGGGTGGATGATCAGTTTAAACTGTAACTGGGTGACCATAATGGAAGTTGTAAAATTTGTTGCAGGCAAACACGAAAGCTAGCAGTGTAAAGTTTCCAATAATGGTTAAGTTATTGTAACAGTGTGCTACATGGGAAAAAGAGAACAGTGGAATAGTGGTTAATATTGCTGCTTCACAGATCTAGGGTCATTAGTTCGATTCTGACCAGTACCTATCTGTGTGGAGTTTGTATGTTATCACCACATGTATTTTGGATTTTTAGTGGTGCTCTAGTTTACACCCCAGACTAAAAACATACTGGTAGGTTAATTGGTTTCGGACAAAGTTGACCCTAGTTTGGGCGAAGTAGGGAATTTAGACAGTTAGCTCCAATTGTGCGGAGACTGATGTCAATGGTTACATATATTATGTACAGCGCTCCATAATATGTTTGCCACTATATAAATAAATGAACAATTCAACCCTATGTGAAGTGGCTCCAGGAATCAGTGAGTATGAAAATCTGTTCTTCAAAGGCAGTAAAATAAAGCCCCCTGCCCTGTTATTATTTACTGATGGTTCATTAATGTAAAATGGTGCTAATAAAAGCTGGACACCAATGTGGAGGAGCCATGTAAAACACATTTACTCAGTATCAGGTACAAACAGTAATAACTGACAAGACACCGGGGGTATATTTACTAAACTGCGGGATTCAAAAAGTGGAGATGTTGCCTATAGCAACCAATCAGATTCTAGTTGTCATCTTGTAGAATGTGTTAAATAAATGATGGCTAGAATCTGATTGGTTGCTATAGGCAACATCTCCACTTTTTCAAACCCGCAGTATAGTAAATCTAGCCCTTGACCTCTCCCACCAAGTCCATAATGTCAGTTCAATTGGGTTCATGGCAGGACATGCATCTACATTCCTCCCTTCATGAACATGGGAAAAGAATACAGTAAACAACAAATAGATGGGGCAATGTAAGAAAAGTGTATAAGATGATCCTGGTGTTTGTTGAAGGAAAGTGCTCTGATGTGTTCACTGAGCTTCTACTAGGTCTGAAAACAGTTCTGAATCTGAATATATGATCTGGGGTTCAAGTTGAACAGGATTGGTAGAATGGGATGTTATAATAGAATTACATGTAGAAGAGACAGGCACACTTAACAGGTGGCATCTGTTCTATCTGCATGAGGTTTCACTAGCTTGGGTCACGTAAGATCGGGTGGATGCTTCTTGAACAGTGGCTAACTTGTCATGCCCACATAGGGTTTCCAGTTTTGTATTGACAGTCTGACCAGGATAAAGTAGAGCAAGTCGATGTGCTGTTTTGTCAAAATGTATTTTGCCATGCACTTACAACCTAGTTAGTGAATCGGGTACTTGAATTTCAACAATCTGCAGCAATTGATGCTTTGTTATAGAAATTAATGTCCTGGTTCAAATAGTGACCCCCTAACCTTACAGTGGTCCAAGCACAACCATGACATCCGATTTGCCTATATAAATCGTGAGCACCAGACAGGCTTTAGCTACAAATAGTTCTTTGTCACGCCTGTAAATCACATTCAAATTGTAAGTTTGTAGTTTCAATATCATTCTTTGTATACGGTAAGAATCAGTATGGAGAGACTTTCACAGGAGGGGCGGATGATAAGTTTCAACTGTAACTGGATGACCATAATTGAAGTTGTAAAATTTGTTGCAGGCAAACACGAAATCTAGTTGCTCTTTCTCTATTTGTGCACATCTAATTTGGTCTCGGTCAAATTAGACTTTGCGCTAAATAAAAGGGCCACACCATTGCATTTAAATGGGACACTGGCAGTATAGCAAGTTGGAAACCTATGATCTTTGAAAACCGGAGGAGGTTTAGTGAGAAAATAGGTCTCCTGTACACAACACTCGCCCGCTGCTGGTGGAAAAAGGAAAGCACTAAGGGGCGTTTGTGGAGTTCAAGCTCCTCGCATTAAGCGGGAGAAATTGACCATTTAAAGGAGTAAGTAGAAGTCCTGGCTGCACAGAAAGGTTCAGGAGGAATCAATAGGTGTCCATGGTGTGTACCCGGGATGGGGTGGAAATCAGTGGGTGGGGGAAAGGAAGAGGAAAGGAGGGGGAAAGAGTAAGGAAGAAACAAAAAGAAAGAAATAACCGCAGGACTGGGGTTAATTTAGTTTTCGGAGGGGGAACTAACCGGTAAAATCAGTATCATGGGGAACATGACCTGCAGGGGGGCTTCGCCACCTGCGCCCACCTGGTAATATTATACGACAATACCCGCAAACAATGGTTAGCAGGAAACAATAACAGTAAATAAATATGTATATTGTCAAAAATCTAACTCAGATTCTAATTTCAAGAACCTAAAATACATCCAAATAGTGTCCTGTATATTAGATACTTACACTAAATACAAATACAATACTAACACTAATACAATACTAAATAAATAAAGTACACTAAATTCGGACAAATTTGCAACAAATTAACTAGATAAAAGAGAGTCTGTTGGACACAGTCCTGCTTAACAGCCTGGGACCCACACTTTGTTCCATGGAGAGGGTACCCTCTTGGCAATGAAGGCATTGTAAAAGTCCAGAACCTGTGACCAGAGGGGGCCTTGAGATCAGCAAGGCAGTACCATGGGTCCCGCCGGTGCAGTACAAGCTTGACTAAAGAGAGTTCATTGCTCAATCTCCTGGCACACACGTCCAGTCCTGTTGAACTAGTGTCTTTAGAGGCGGATCGGTGGAGGATATTTGTATGTCCCAAGATTGCAGGAGTTGTATTCCATCATCGAGAGAGGCAATGATATGGGTGCAGTTGTTACGTTGTATGATCAGTTTCACCAGGAAATCCCAGCTATAAAGGATCTCTTGGTCACGCAATGCTCTGGTGTTGTCAGGCGTCGTCCTGGTTCTTCCTCCAGACAAGCGCCTGCCTCCTTGTGAGGTCCGCGTCCCATCACATAGCGATGCACATTTTCCATTCCAGTCGCATGCGTACACTGAGCTTAGCACCGTTGCATAGCAACCGCTATCTATGTTCCTGCTTACCATCCATACGCATGCACTAGGCTCCACGGTCCGTCGCACTGTGACTTATCGGCGATTGGTTGCGGTTTTCCTGCCGATTGTGGCAGCACCTATCAGGGCTCTCTTTCATCTATTTAAAAGGACATTCTGATGCCATTTGCTTGCCAGAGTATTTGGTCTTCAGCCTTGCTCCAGCGTTTTGTTCCTGTATTGTTTGCCTATTTGGATTCTGACCCCGGCCTGTTCCTGACTTCTCCTTTGGTTCCTGATTTTGGCTTAGAGTGATATTTGGTTCTGACCTGGTTTCCTGACTATTCTCCTGCTTCTGATTTGCCTCTGTTCATCTCTCTGGTTTTGACCCAGTTCACTGACTATTCTTCTTCTGCTGCATCCAGTGTTCCACACTATATCTTAGTGGTCCATTACCGCTGTCTCCTCTGATTCCTCGCCAGCTGACTGACACTGAGGGCCACAACCTGCACGCCCATACCTCCTTGCGGGGGTCCCTGGTGAAAACCAGGGGCGTGTTAGACTCCACGCCTCAGTGCTCAGTAGTGCCAACTGCTGGTAGGTGTCGGAACTTCACCCTCGTGAGTGTGATAGGTTGAAAGGACCTCTTCTTGGCGACAGTGGCTGGAGAAAAGTCAAGAAAAAAGTTTTAGTTCCTGTAGAATCTGAAGCTATGGCCACTCTCATTATCCTCTCCTTAATGTGGTAAAAATGGACACGCATTAGTGTGTCACAAGGCACACCTTTGTCAATATGTGTATATATCTGAGGCAGACAGAAGCAGTTTATGGAAAAGTTCCTGGACGAAAGTAGAAAGCTCAGAAATAAACACTGACTCCGGGATGCTACAGATTTTCAGGTTGCTTCGTCTGGGGTGGTTCTCAAGATCAGGCAGTTTGTCAGACATGGAGAGTACTTGGGTCTCCAGCCAGTCGTAACAGGCGATGAGGTCATTATGTGATGCAACAAACACCTCCATTTTATCCTCGATGTGTGAGGTTTCCCTGCTCAATCATGTGACTTGTGCATTAACTTCCTGGAGAGAGGAGCTCAATTGCATCATTTTGATAGTAAGTAGACCATCGGGATCGGCTTGTGTAAGTAAGTCAACAGAGGGTGCTGAGGCGGGGGGACGGATATAGTCCACTGTGAGTCTCTCCAAGACCCTTATTTTGAACTGTGACCCCTGGAGAGGATGAAGGTTTCAGTTTAAAGAACTGGACCACAGAGGCTGGTGCCATAGATTTATTCATTTTGTGTCACATGTGGAAGTCAAAGCGAAGATGGATGTGGTGGTGGTCCAAGATCTCTGGTACACAGGCCAGAGCGGAGTTAGATCAGCAGTGATAGGTGCATCAGCACGGACAGGGAGCAAAGGTACATTTAAATTAGAGTCATGTGGGTACAGGAGGGGTTCTCCCCATCTAATTGGATGCGATGCAGTTTTGATGTGGACAGGTAGACCTGTTGGGGCGCTCCCCACATCTCTGTGGCAAAGAGGATAGTAAGTAGGTCCACACTTCAGCAGTAGGGAGTCACCTGTATTCAGCCTCCAGACAGTCCTGAGATGGACACATTGGTAGGGGATGGGTGTCACAAATCGGGATCTTAGCCGCACTTACCTCATCCGCCGCTGTCATATCACGGCTACCTGGGTCCCTTCTGGTCATCTGCTGCATTCCCGTTCTCCACACCTTCATTTGTAAACAAACACATACTGTTTGTCCTGCTGCATGGGCGCGGCCATCTTGGATGCAGTCAGGTGATCATTCCAAACCAACCAGATTCAGAAGCTGTGATCACATGAACTGATCAGCCAATAGTTGTTTGGGACATCCTATTTAAACCTGCTGCTGTGATCTGTTCATTGCCAGAACAACACACTTCTCTCCAGAGGATAGTTCTTGGCTCCAGTGTTCCTGTCTGCATTCCTAAGTGCAGTGTTCCTGACTGCATTACAAGTGCAGTAATCCTGTCTGCACTCCTAAGTGCAGTGTTCCTGACTGCATTACAAGTGCAGTGTTCCTGACTGCATTACAAGTGCAGTGTTCCTGACTGCATTACAAGTGCAGTGTTCCTGTCTACATTTCCAGACTGCTAATTCCCCTGCTATATTCTACAATCAGCAAGAACATGAGCAAGAAGTTCATCCAGGCTGCTAAGTTCTGTTTCACTCCTGCTCCAGCTAGTCCCAAGGGTCCCGAATCGGATCAAGAAATTCAGACGACCGTGACAGTTTGTTCTGGCCTAATGGATCCGCTAGGGGAACATACCCCGAGGGAGGACTCTGTCCAAATATTAGCTGAACGCATTGAGAGACAAGAAACTAACCAGGGGCAAATTTTGAGATTGCTGCAGGATGTTTCTACACGTATGGATACCTTGCAGTTATTCCGCAGTCAACCATCCCATACTCCGCCTGAGCCAGTAATACCTGCTTCACTACTTACTTCATCCAGACTCCATCTTCCCACGCCAGCTAAATACAATGGCGATCCGAAGAATTGCCGCGGGTTTCTCAACCAGTGTAGTATACACTTTGAATTACAACCCAGAAATTTCCCCTCTGCACGTACCAAAACTGCTTATATTGTTTCGCTACTATCAGGGCAAGCTCTGGCATGGGCATCACCGCTCTGGGAAAAATCTGACCCAATTTTATTTGATATTGATAGCTTCCTGTCTACCTTCCGCAGAATATTCGACGAGCCTGGAAGAACAACGTCAGCCGCTTTAGATATTCTGCGCCTTCGGCAAGGGCAGCAGTCTGTGGGCCAATATGCCGTTCAATTTCAAACACTTTCCTCTGAACTATCTTGGAATAACGATGCTCTTGTTGCGGTTTTCTGGCAGGGCCTGTCTGACCACATTAAGGATGTATTAGCGTCTCGGGACTTACCTACAACGCTAGACCAATTGATTACCACCTGCAATCGGGTTGATCTTCGGTTCAGAGAAAGAGCTCTAGAAAAGAGGAAGCTGAAACACCCCAAGTTCCATCCTATTCAACGGGCCCGTGTACCGTCTCCTTTCCCTGAAGGACCCATGCAATTAGGCAAAGCACGTCTTTTACCCACCGAGCGAGAACGGCGAGTTAGAGAGAAACTTTGCTTATACTGTGCCAGTTCCGGACATCTGTTACATCATTGTCCTCGCAAGCCGGGTAAACACAACCTCCTAGCTGACGATGAGGAAGTGAGCCTAGGAGTGGCTCTTCGCTCCCCACAAGGCAAGGACTGTATTATCCCAGTCACTCTGAAACACGCTCAAGGCTCCCAATACATTTCAGCCCTGCTGGATTCTGGAGCAGCTGGGAATTTCATGTCTGCCAGATTAGCTGCTGAACTAGCCATTCCACTAGAGAAAATTCCAGTGACCATCTTTCTCTCTGCGGTTGACGGTAGCCGTATTCCAGGGGGTACCATTACGCATCAGACTTCTCCAGTGACGCTCCAAATAGGAGTTCTGCATTCCGAGTCTCTTACCTTTTTGGTCATCCCAGAAGCCACTAGCCCTGTGGTTCTCGGGTTTCCATGGCTTCAAACGCATAACCCCCATATTGACTGGTCGACTCCGCAAATCCTGGCGTGGGCTCCAACTTGTTTCGGGTCCTGTTTACAACGTGTTCTTCCACATTGCTCCACCTCTGATAAGTAAGTTTTGCCAGTTCCTTCTGCCTACCAAGAGTTCACAGACGTTTTCAGTAAGCAGGCCGCTGAAACTCTACCACCTCATCGGGATTGGGACTGTCCCATTGATCTTGTTCCGGGTAAAACCCCACCGCGTGGCAGAGTCTACCCTCTTTCTATCCCTGAGACAAAATCTATGTCTGAATATGTAAAAGAGAACTTGGAAAGGGGCTTTATTCGCCCATCCTCTTCACCGGCAGGAGCCGGGTTCTTTTTTGTAAAAAAAAAAGATGGTGGATTACGTCCCTGCATCGATTACCGAGGTCTCAACGACATTACCATCAAGAACCGGTATCCTCTGCCCCTCATCACAGAGTTATTTGACAGAGTCAAAGGTGCGCAAATATTTACGAAGTTGGATCTCCGCGGGGCCTACAATTTGATCCGTATCAGGCGTGGCGATGAATGGAAAACCGCCTTTAACACCAGGGATGGGCACTACGAATATCTTGTCATGCCATTCGGTCTGAGCAATGCCCCAGCGGTTTTTCAGAATTTCATAAACGAAATC
Organism: Mixophyes fleayi; assembly: GCF_038048845.1. Classification (NCBI taxonomy): domain Eukaryota; kingdom Metazoa; phylum Chordata; class Amphibia; order Anura; family Limnodynastidae; genus Mixophyes; species Mixophyes fleayi. The sequence continues at coordinate 42,162,538 of NC_134409.1, forward strand.
TTTCGGGACTTACTGTACCATACTATTGTGGTATATTTGGACGATATCCTCGTTTTCTCCTCTGATATCCAGTCCCATCGCAGACATGTTAAAGAGGTCCTCAGCCGTCTCAGAAGGAATAAACTGTATTGCAAGCTTGAAAAATGCACCTTCGAAGTTGAATCCATTCCATTCTTGGGGTATATCATCTCGGGCACTGGTCTCCGTATGGACCCAGAGAAGGTGCAAGCTATTCTTAACTGGCCTCAACCATCTACACTAAAGGCAGTACAGCGATTTCTGGGATTTGCTAACTACTATCGAAAATTTATTCGTGGCTACTCTACTGTAGTAGCACCACTCACCGCCCTCACCAAAAAAGGAGCTAATCCTGCCAAGTGGTCTGAAGAAGCCCAATCTGCTTTTCAACTTCTGAAACAAGCATTTATTTCTGCTCCCATACTGAGGCAACCAGATTTAACCTGTCCATTCTACTTGGAAGTTGATGCCTCATCTGTCGGAGTAGGGGCAGTTCTCTCCCAAAAACCGGCTGATGAGCAATGGCATCCCTGCGGGTTCTTCTCCCGAAAATTTTTACCAGCTGAACGAAATTATGCCATAGGGGACAAAGAGCTGCTTGCCATCAAATTGGCGCTTGAAGAGTGGAGACATTTACTTGAGGGAGCTCGTTATCCTGTCACAATATACTCGGATCACAAGAATCTGCTCTACCTTAAAACTGCACAGTGCATGAATCCACGTCAGGCCCGATGGGCACTATTCTTTTCTCGATTTGATATCCATGTCACCTTCCGTCCCGGTTCCAAAAATCGCAAGGCCGATGCTCTGTCACGTTCTATGGTAAAAGATGAAGATTCCATCATTGTGGATCCACGGCCTATTATCAGCCCACTCAGCATCGCAGTCAGTAGACCCGACAATACACCTCCCCAGGGGAAAACTTTTGTTCCTGAGAATCTGCGTAAAAAATTGCTCCAATGGGCACATTGTTCCAGATTTGCCGGTCATGCTGGCATCCGCAAAACTCAATCTTTCATATTGAGAAGCTACTGGTGGCCTACGCTTCATCAGGATGTTCAGCAATTTGTTTCCGCATGTGGCAGCTGTGCCCAACATAAAAGTTCAAGACAATCTTCAGCTGGTCAACTTTTGCCTCTGCCTATTCCCACCAAACCCTGGACCCATATTTCTATGGACTTTGTTTCCGATTTGCCCAATTCTAATAATTTCAATACCATCTGGGTCATCGTTGACCGATTCTCTAAAATGGCGCATTTTGTTCCTCTCCGTGGACTCCCATCAGCACCTATCCTGGCTCAGCAATTTATAAAGGAGATCTTCCGTTTGCATGGGTGTCCTGAAGAAATCGTCTCAGATAGAGGAGTTCAGTTTGTGGCGAAATTCTGGAGATCCTTGTGCCAAGCACTACAGATCAAATTAAACTTCTCTTCGGCCTATCATCCCCAATCCAACGGGCAAACGGAAAGAGTTAATCAAGACCTAGAAACATTTCTCCGTTTGTACATATCCTCTTCTCAAGACGACTGGGTAGATCTGCTTCCTTGGGCAGAATTTGCTCATAATAATCATTATCACGAATCCTCTGCTTCCACTCCATTTCATACGGTCTATGGCCTACACCCCAGGGTACCCTTGTTTACTCCACTTCCTACAGCCTCAGTACCTGCCTCTGAAGTTTTCCTAAAGAATTTTTCAGGCCACTGGCGCCAGGTACGGGAATCTCTACTTAAAGCGTCCCAACGCTACAAAATTCAGGCCGACAAAAAGCGACGAGCCATTCCAAGCTTGAAACCCGGAGACAGAGTCTGGCTGTCTACTCGCAATCTACGCCTCAGAGTTCCATCTATGAAATTCGCTCCTCGCTTTATTGGACCGTTTAACATCTCCCGAGTCATCAATCCAGTGTCCTACAAATTACATCTACCATCTTACCTCAGGGTACCCAATACCTTCCATATCTCTCTCTTGAAACCACTGGTGCTAAATCGGTTTTATACACCCAAACTGGTTTCTCCTGAAGTGCAGACTGAACATGGTGAAGAATATGAAATTAAAGAGATCTTGGACTCTCGGTTTCGACATAAAACCTTACAATATCTAGTCGACTGGAAAGGCTATGGTCCAGAAGAGAGGGCCTGGATCAAAGCTTCTGATGTTCACGCTCCATCTCTCATCAAAAAATTTCACCGCAAGTTTCCAACTAAGCCCCAATCTAAGTGTCCAGTGGCCACTCGTAAGGGAGGGGGTACTGTCACAAATCGGGATCTTAGCCGCACTTACCTCATCCGCCGCTGTCATATCACGGCTACCTGGGTCCCTTCTGGTCATCTGCTGCATTCCCGTTCTCCACACCTTCATTTGTAAACAAACACATACTGTTTGTCCTGCTGCATGGGCGCGGCCATCTTGGATGCAGTCAGGTGATCATTCCAAACCAACCAGATTCAGAAGCTGTGATCACATGAACTGATCAGCCAATAGTTGTTTGGGACATCCTATTTAAACCTGCTGCTGTGATCTGTTCATTGCCAGAACAACACACTTCTCTCCAGAGGATAGTTCTTGGCTCCAGTGTTCCTGTCTGCATTCCTAAGTGCAGTGTTCCTGACTGCATTACAAGTGCAGTAATCCTGTCTGCACTCCTAAGTGCAGTGTTCCTGACTGCATTACAAGTGCAGTGTTCCTGACTGCATTACAAGTGCAGTGTTCCTGACTGCATTACAAGTGCAGTGTTCCTGTCTACATTTCCAGACTGCTAATTCCCCTGCTATATTCTACAATCAGCAAGAACATGAGCAAGAAGTTCATCCAGGCTGCTAAGTTCTGTTTCACTCCTGCTCCAGCTAGTCCCAAGGGTCCCGAATCGGATCAAGAAATTCAGACGACCGTGACAATGGGGAGTTGCAGATGGGCAGGCATGATATTAATGGGTAAGCATAATATTAATTAGCAGGACAGTGGCAGTGGCAGACACCGTCCCCGCGCCTCCTCGCTGGCCGGGGACGGACGTCTTCTCCCCAATGAGCGCCGCGTTGCTAGGCAACGGGGACGCTCCTTCTGGCGGTGCCAGGGCACATGTGCGCCCTTTGCCATGGCAACGGGACACGCACCCCAGCTTCCTGTTGGCGGTCAGCGCGTCTGACCGCCGCACCACTGTCCACCAATGGTAACTGACCTCCCACTATATAATTCCTGCTCTCACACCATTAGGGTGCCAGAGCAACTAGTGTACTAGTCTCCAGCACTTCCTATGTTCCTAAGAATTTTGACTGCTAACCTGTGCTCCGACCCGGCTCTCCCTGACCTTGTTTCGGATACCCCTCTGGTTTTGTACCGTATTCTCTGGATTGGCCCTTGGCTTGCTGACTGCTCTCTGTTTCCTGATTTGGTACTTCATTTGCCCGCACGGTTCCTGACCTCAGCCTGTATGACCACGATTCTCACCGCCATCTCGCAGATAGCTTCCTGGGAGGGCCGCGACCTGCACGTCGTTTGCCTTTGAAATCCAAACTTCCTTGCGGGGGTCCCTGGTGAAGACCAGCGGTGTGTTAGACTCCGTGCCTCCTAGTATAGCAGTGACAATATCCGCATGTCCTTCCATGTCCAAGCCAATGAAGGACATGTGTCAAATGTTAGGGGTGACAGCTGTTCACAGCTCCTTTTACCTTTCACAAACGAATGGCTTGGTGGAGCGCTTTAACCGCACATTAAAGCACATGCTAAGGAAAGCCATGCGCAGGAAAAAAAAATATTGGAACACTCAGCCCATATCTGATGTTTGCCATTCGGAAGGTACCTCAAGCCTCAACAGGTTTTAGTCTCATTGATTTATTGTTTAGGAGACAACTCAGGGGTATTTTGGATATGTTAAAGGAAGGGTGGAAGTAGCAAAGCCCCAAGGAGGCAAATCTGGTACAATTTGTGCCCCAAATGTATGAGAAGGCTAAAAAATGATAGGGCCCATTCTACAACAACATGTAAAAAAGGCTCAGGAATGGCAGAAGATAAGTTATGATAAAAGTGTTGTAGTTCGATCTTTTAATCCTGGGGACAAGGTCTTAGTCCTGGTCCCAACTGAGGGAAGCCAATTTTTAGCCCACTGGCAAGGTCCGTATGAAGTCCTAAAGGCTGTGGGTCTGGTCACTTACAGGGTCTCTCAATTGGGGAGAAGAAGGGAGGAACAAATGTACCACATCAATCTCCTTAAATCTTGGTATGATGAGGACACCTCTCCTCGGGTAGTGAGTACTGTCATTGAAAAGTCTGAAGTGCCCATAGAGCCAGCTTTATCTGTTAGGCAGAAACAATAGAATGAGGAAATGATACACCTGCAACAGGGATATCTTCTTTCCCATTCCTCGGTGCAATACTTTAATTGAACAAGAATTATCACTCCACAAAGAGTTGTCTAAAGCAGAAGCCGTACCGCAATCTTAAAGCCAGATGGGCTGACGTGAGAAAGGAAATTGAGAAGATGTTCCAACTGGACATGATTGAGGAATCCACTAGTGAGTGAAAAAGGCCCATTCTGCTTGTCCTAACCCAATTGGAGTATTACTTCTGAAATGACTTTAGGCGGTTAAACAGCGTATCCCAGTTTGTTGCCTACCCGATGCCATGTGTAGACGAAGTGGGAGAAAATCTGGCTGGTAGTAGCTATCTGACTACTCTTGATCTACCAAAGCGGCATTTGCAAGTTCCTCTGACATCCTTAGCCAAGCCAAAGACCACATTTTCCACCAATGATAGTTTCTTCCAACATAAAGTCCTACCCTTAGGTTTGCATGGGGCACCTGCCCCCTTCCATGGGACCATGAATAAGTTGCTGCAACATACAGGTTTTGCAGCCGCTTATTTAGAGGATATAGTGTTTTAAATCCCAGACTGGGAGTCACATCTGGCCAAAAATAAGGAGGTATTACCCTGGGCTAATACACTCCTAGCACTCCTTGCCTTCCAGACCAAGCTACTTAATTTCAGTGTATATCTTGCCTGTCACAATTTTGCAGACCAAAAAATGTTTTGACGGCCCCCAAAGCCTTGCACCCTAGGCTGCAGCCTAGCCAGCCTATTAGATAATCAGGCGTTGTCGAAGCTTACCACTCATCTGTTATAAAACATGTATAGAGGTTTAATAGTTTATAGCTCAGAGGTTTATCTCTCTGTTCATAGTAATTTTAGATGTCTAGGAGAGAAAATACCTAAGGACGCACATTTCATCTATATTCAGAGAGTCTGGTTGACAAAGCCAAGGGAACTCTGAATCGTTGATCCAAATCTGCATGCAGCTCATAGAGTACATACCATTAAATCTTTGCTTGTAAATGCTGTTATAGTAATCAACAGGAAGCAGTCTTCACGGTTAACCAATCACAGACCCCCTTTTGACTACTATGAAAGCAGCCAAGACATGACCACAAGATGGAGCTTCAGTAAGGAGGAAGAGGTAAGAAATTCTATGCAGCCCCAGACACCAGAAACAATTTGCCATAACCCTAACTTTGTGACTCAAATGTAACTCGTCAACTCATGCACACATGCATAGGGAATCTGTTCCCATCCCTTCCACCAACTAAAGGATCAAATCTAATATTACATATTTTTACATTTACAAATATATGTGTAAACCAATGAGATAACTTGAAATATTGCACATCTGAATGTATCTAGCAAAACGAGAGAATGAATTATTAGTTTATATTTTGTTTAAAACATGTAAGCAAATGTCAATTTTTGCAAGTCCTACACTAAAATCTATGCTTCAAAGATCACTGAAATGCAGTTAAAATTAAATGCATTCACCTCTCAGGTATTGAGGCTGAATTATACAATAGAAAGAACTGCGCTCATACTAAAACATGATTGTATGATGTTTATAATGTATAATGCATCACAACAAACCATGTGTTTGGGATATCAATAAGTATCAAGATGATGATTTATACTCTATAATAAATGCATATGTCGAAAGCATATGACTGAAAAATTATGAAATAAAATTAAATGGACCATCCATCATATAACAAACAACTCACCACTATTCTAATATAAAACTCAGTACAGTATCAGACTGTCTGAGGATAGAAACACATTCCTAACTAGATAAATCCAGGAAATATTTGAGATTGTATATGTTCCAGCAGATTTGCATTTCCTTCATTGGTGCTCTGTTGCCACTCTCTGGTTCTCCAGCAGTATTGCAGTCACTTGTGTATCATTACTGTAATCTACTTTGTGGCTTTTCATATCCAGCAGCCATTTCTCCAGCAATAATCACTCTGAAACTTATTATAGAGAGCTGACTGATGCAGAAAATAAGCACCATGGCACGAGCCAGGATAGCCTGCCACTACATACATGATTCTCATGTTTGCATCACAGACCACCAACAGATTGAGAGAGGGAAATGGTGGTAGCTGATAAAAGTCTTCAGCCTGAGGCGAGGTTGTCTCTGCACAATGTGTGTGCAATCTATGGTCCCCAAGATAATAGGTAGTCCTGAGAGCCGATAGAATACTATTTTCAGCTCATGCCATTGTGCCTTTTGGGAAAGCAGATATGTGCTGAACATTTTGTTAAGAGCACTTAACACTTGAGAAAAATGTTTTGAAAATGTCAACTGTGTGATCCCTACCACTTGTGAGCCTTCAGACTGAAATAAGTCAGTGGCCATAAAGTGGAGCGCACACTTTCATCTTTTCAGCCCAGGCACTGTAGTGTACAGTTTGAGAAAGTCAGCCTGGGAGCTGATGAAACGCATTATATGGTTACTGCAGACTCTCTCATTACCCATTATTCTTTGGATTGACTTACTGGAGAGAAACATTATTCGGTGGATCATGTTTTCGCTAGCCGTTCTACAAATGGACAACATCATTTGAATCTATTTAGTTCAGTGCGTTACACGAGCACTGCCGGCACTCTGATATCCTAATAGACTGCATAGATTCGGATTAAGACTGACATCAAATCCTACACAGATCGGTAGGTGTGTTTACCACATCTAGGCACCAGATTATTAGACACACGGTGTCACTGTTAATATCTATATGAAGTATATGCTGCTACAATATAATTACTGGACACATGATAAGTCTTAATTGGAAGAGCAACACTCAGCTGTTGAAATAAGAGTTCGTAGCAACTCCACCTCTTGAATTCAGACCATTCTTTGCAAAGGATACTGCCGAATAACGGACTACAACACAGATAATGAATGAATTGACATCCTATCACTCCTACTAACACGGATACATTACATTTTGAAAGATACACCAAAATGTCCAGCGCTGGGAATAAACCCTCTGCTTATATACAATCACTCTCTATAAAATACACACTTGAGTAAAATACACATATTTGTTGGAACTTGAGTTCCTGCAGTAAATCACACAACTCCCAACTGGGGAGCTAATATGCAAATGCAAACAACAGTATATGATGTTTATATTAGGCTAAGCATGCCAGTATAATCCAACCTTTATATGTCTCATAAATTGTTAAAAAGGGAGACCAGTATGAGCAACTGATACAAGCATTCTATGTCTCCTCTTTTATCTGATGAAACTTGTATCTATCATAAACCTTAAAAATGCGAATACATGCATGATTCAAAAATATAGAGATCTCAATTCCCAAAAATGCTTGTCTAAAAATAAAAATGAAAAGATGCTTTGTAATAGGATAACGATACTATGGGATTCTATATATGTGTAGAAAGGAAGATATTATGAACTGCATTCACCGTACAGATATGGAATAAGTTTAATTCTGTATTTTTGGATTTTTTTTCATTCCACTGAAGATCACTTGTTCGTTGTGGATATATATGAAGTAGTTATCCTATTACAAAGCATCTTTTCATTTTTATTTTTAGACAAGCATTTTTGGGAATCTTTTTTTTTCACGGCTCGATGAACCGTGGTCTAAGCTGCAGGGTTACCCAAAGAATATTCCCATAACGAGGGTTATCTGCTGACTACAAGTGCCGAGGTTGTTCCCTAGGGAACTGTTTGTGTATTACATTTTGAAAACCAACAAAAGAAAGAAGGCTATACATTATCACCGCAGTAAGAGGCACATATGTGTCTATCCTTTTTCAATTTTATCTTTTACTTTTTTCTTGAGATCTTATTACAGACATCCATTATTGATGTCAGATTGCTATACTCATTTAATGAGGTTATTATAATCTTAAGTATTTTGGCCAGACACTAACATTTATATTATCTATTGTTTTGTTTTTAGGTTAATATATTTTAATTTTATTATATTGTTTATTAACCATTTCATTGATATGTACATTTTTGGAGATTTATAGAATAAACTGGTATTATACACAGTCCGCCATCTAAGGGTATTTTTATTTTGTGCATGTATATCGTGGCGCATCCCACTTCTAGATTATACTGTAGTGTAGAGTTAATGGCTCCAATTTATCTCTCACCTGCTCATACAGCGTGAGAAGTTTGTGCGATTCGACCTAAACATTTGCACAACCTCCTGATCTGAGAGCGTGCCCAGGGTCAAGAGTGAATGGAAGACAAGCAGACTCTGCACCACCTGCTTGTACCCTGGTGCTGGTGATGTTCATCCTTCTCCTCCATCTAAAAACATGAGCTCAACAAGCAAAGAATCTAGCAGAATTTATACGCCAGTGATATTGTCACAACCACAGTTTTAGATGGGGGCCCTTGTTATAGGCATCATAAGCCTGCATAGGCCAATGGCTGGCAATTTTTTTTTGCAATTTCACCTCTCAGAGCCACCTTGGATTTTCTGCCTGTCTCCAAACACATTCCTTGTGTTCTTATATTGACTAAAAGTTGGGATGGTGACTTGTAATGTTGCACTTTTGAAAACAGCTCTTTTCAGAGGTTTCTGTTAGTTTTCCATTTCATATGACAACGATTTTTAAACTGCCAAAAAAAAAAAAATCACTGAAAACCTGTAGCTTGATACATCTTCACCTTAGACTGAATAATTCAGTGAATTTAATCTTTTCCAGCAGGTCGTAACAAGTAATTGTCTTATTTATAGAAACATCTACAGTTCCATTTAATTTCCCAACTCATTTGATCTTTTCTAGTATTTACTGGTAAAATATATGAGGAGAGAGGAAGAGAGAGAGGAAGAGAGAGAGGAAGAGAGAGAGGAAGAGAGAGAGGAAGAGAGAGAGGAAGAGAGAGAGAGGAAGAGAGAGAGAGGGAGAGAGAGAGAGGGAGAGAGGGAGAGGGAGAGAGGGAGAGAGAGAGAGGGAGAGAGAGAGAGGGAGAGAGAGAGAGAGAGAGAGGGAGAGAGAGAGAGGGAGAGAGGGAGAGGGAGAGAGGGAGAGGGAGAGAGGGAGAGAGAGAGAGGGAGAGAGAGGGAGAGAGGGAGAGGGAGAGAGGGAGAGAGAGAGAGGGAGAGAGAGAGAGAGGGAGAGAGGGAGAGAGGGAGAGAGGGAGAGAGGGAGAGAGGGAGAGAGAGAGAGATCAGTGTTCTCTTTAGCCAAGGCTAGCCTTGTAAATACAGCCAGAATAAACTCTTATAATGCGCTAGTGACAGGTGTCACTCCCAAAAGTGTGCAAAATACAGACATTAAAGAATCATACAAAGTTTTCATCATTTTTATTAAGAATTGTATGAGCTATTTCATTCACAAATCAGTATAGCATTTATTCTTAATACCTGCACATGTATATTTAAGTAGCATCAGCTATCTGTCCAGTGGATTACTATGGTGGATTGTCTCAGAAGACAAAAGATAAACGAAGATATTTGCCAGAAAATCAGATCAATCAAGGAGCTTAATCAATGATTTAACATAACATTATCAATGAGTAATAGTTTGGGAATAATGGATTTATATCTAAATGTATGTATATAGTAGACACATGATGGCTCCAGATGTGGCTGCATTACTTTCCCCATGATGCTCAATTAGGAATTGGTCATGAACCAACTGGCAATAATGGGACTTGTAGCTGAGCAACAAAAGGATTGTAGAAGGCTCCTCTTCCTTTGAGAAAAGGCTTTAAATCAGTACAGCCCAACTTTTCCATAATTAGGGTCCAACATGTTTTAACTATACAGTAAAATAATGCATTGCATTACAAAATATATAATATAGTGGATTCTATTGAGATGCTTTGTGGAAAAGAGAGCCTCAGAACATGGTAGCAGTACCAGCACGCTGCTATAAGTGGTGTGACTAGAGTCTTGTTCATAAATCAGATACTTTTCATTCACAATGTGTAATGTAATTAATAGTAAATCAACAAGTCTGTGTTAAGCTCTATTACTGCCTATGAAGCAGTTTCATTATTTAAAGCTGTTTTCCATGATAGTAAACAGCAGCTGTATACCTTAGCATTAATGTAAAACCCTTTCAGAGCTTATGTATTCATCTAACATAAGCATCACATATTATGGAAATTGCTATCACATATTATTCTATAACAATGGGCAGCTGCTTTATCATCCAGGAAGGGATCAGAATAAAAAATATACAATTGTTCTTTCATTTTTAGAGTATGCAAAACTAGGCTTTAAGTATTATTTTCTTGTTCTTCTCCAGAACCTTCTTCAATGATTTTCCGATATGCCATAGCTGAATTGTCTGTTCTTTATGTGGGATACGGGTGGTGGTTGGTGGGTGGTGACATGAACAGGGCAGCCCTTGCCAAATTAGATGGCTCTGACTTTTGATTATTCTTGTCTATAGCAACCAAGGTAAAATAAATGACTGTCACATTTTTTTTCATAGCAATATTTTGGGGAGTAAAGCTGAATTGTTCTCTAGAGCCGGCTGGCAATGGTGTGAGACTGGAGATATTAATAGCAGTGCCATTTTCAAAGTTTTTTAATAACATCTGGCTGTTGAGACTCATTCGTAAATCGTATCTGGAAGCTGAAAATTAAAAATGATAAAACATAAATGGGCATATCATTTACCAAAATATCTATATTTCATTTAAATCTATTTTAATCTCCACATTTTATCTCCACACACGATTGAACAAAATGAAGAAGATCCATCCCCAAGACCAATTGGCTGGATCATTTCTGGCCTAGTAGTGTAGTTAGAGGATTACTGTAAGCTCAGTAACAGTTATCTTCCAAAAACATTATTTAACACACCAGATAATCGGATCAGTTTAAATGCAATTATCAGATGTTGTGCTTGTATTGGTACTACACTCTCTGATATTGGCAGCTAACGATGGCCAGCGTGGTACATTCATTTGAAACCGTTTTATGAATAATTCCACAAAGACAGCTATCCTGTTTTTCCAGCTGTGTTAATGTGGCTACTGAACAAAAATTGATTATGAGTTTATATCAATTATTGTTTCACCTGCCTTTATTTTTCACACTACGGTTATGCAAAACTCTCAAATGTTTTTTTCTCAACCTGTTAAGGGGCCAAAGGCACCCTGGAACAGAATACCTCCTGATTCCAGCGTGAGTGTTATTTTTCTAAAATTGTGTTAATTTAACAGCCTGGGATTTTTAAATAAATTATAGGGTTCTAATTTTAATTGAGCAGAATTTTGGTTGTTCCAGCTTTTCCTTCTGCCCCTTGCCCCTCAGAGTTGTATAAATGGAGATCATGCAGGTTACATCCCAAGTGCGTTGTAACTACTAACCAGTACAGAGTGCCTGTCTCATGCTCCCACCAATCAGAGCAAAGCCTTTCTCTATTGATTAGAATCTGACATACTGGACATTCTTGCTAGGTTATTTGTTTTCAATATGTATTAAAAGCTGTAAGAAAGAAGCGGTCCCCGTCTGGACTTAGGTGGCTAATAAATGGGTAAAGGAGGGTGTGTGGGGTCATGTTTTTATGATTAAAAGAAGACATCATAGCATTTGTGTCCTTATTAGCATCCAGTAAGCTCCTGGAAGCCTGGGCATGCTGGTGCTTATAGATGTTATATATTCTACTTCTGTGTCTTGCAGCTCAAATTATACTCCTGAGTGCCACTCCATTCTTTCAATAGTTACAGTATCAAATATGTGTATATATCAGGTGCATAACATAATAACCCTAGAGATAAGGCAAATTATATATATATATATATATATATATATATATATATATATATATATATATATATAGTAAAAAAAATGGATCATGCATGCATATATACAAATCAAGTAACAGGTTTTTGTATACTCAAGACCTTGTATTTAAAAGTTTGTGTTGATGCTTCAAGGTATCCATACCATCGTGGATGTATATAAAAAGGAAAGAATATATATATATATATATATATATATATATATATATATATATATATATATATATATATATATATACACACACACACACACATGTAATTATAATATGATACCATCATACCAAGTCATTTAAACTGTATAAATAATCTCTTAAGAATATGTACCAACCGATTCAAAAAATGTTGATTATCTCAACTTAAAAACACAGTGTGCAGAACGTTTCGGATTATGGTACCAGCCCATCTGTATACGCACTTACTGTTGTGAAGAGCGGTCTGTTCGTTTTATAACACCGCACATTTAGTTATCAATTATTTTCCTCTGAGTAGCTACTTTTCCAGGTCTTTGCTTCTCAGTAATCCGTTCATGTGAAAAAACATATAAAAAGCAAACCCTGATGCAATACCCTTAAAATATTTTTTACACTTTGTAATTTTTACTCCTACTAAATGTTTCTTGGAGATACCAGAGTTTATTAGATGTTACATCACGGGTTACTGCTCCTAACAATCGCCTTTCAACCAGAGGAGTAATTCTTTAAAGTCTAAGGCCTGAGTCATTAAGGAGAGCAAAGCATATAAAAGGAGTAACTCTGTACCTGGGCAAAACCATGTTGCATTGGAGGGGGAGGTAAATTTAAAATGTGGGGAGAGATATGTAGTTGGGATAGGGCATGACCTAGATCAACTTTCAATTTCAGTGTAAAAATAAAGCTATCAAGTATTTGTGTGTTACATAAAAAAAAACACCAGTATTTAACTTAGGTGCAAAATAATAAACTAATTTGCACCCCTTGCGTTGTAACATGGTTTGTCCTAGAGAACATTTTCTCCTTTTTTATGCTTTCCTCCCCTTAATGACTCAGGCCCTAAATTTTTACTTCTAATTTAACATCTAATGAACACCGATATCTCCAAGAAACTTTTGTTATGAGCAAACTTGCATAGTCCTCAAAAGAATAACCTTCTAGTTTTATTTCTATTTATTTGTGTTTTATATGTACTATGTTATGATCATTAATTGTGAGTGTTTTTATATAGAATTACATTTAAGTGTAAACATTTCTTTAAGGGTATTGCACCAGGTTTTGATATTTATATATTTTTTCATGTGAGTGTCAAAGCAGATTTTACTCTTAAAAATTGCAAACGCGTCCAACACTAAATGACCCCCAATATCTCTGCCTAGATGTTTTATTATTAGCTACATACTCCTGAAGGGGGGACTTGCACTTCTCATACAACAACAAAGCAGAATATGCATTTACCTGGTAAATTTACATTTAGCACATACCTTTTCCCTTATCCAGGTCATCACCAGTTGCTGTCCAAGACAATATAACTTGTTGGTCTTTAATGAGTGCACTCAAGTCAGTGATTTTACAGGGCTTATATACATCTGTCAAAATATCTGGTACATTTGAAACTATAAAAGCACCTCCTGACGATCTGCGGCTGAATTTTCCCAAATTCTGATTATCCGAAGTAACTTTTGGTCTTGGTGGGTTGCTGATTATAGTTCCTATTAAAAGAGAATAGTCAATTGTGAGTTTTCCTACATTAGAATGCGAAGGGTGATAGAATATATACACTGTATGTCTTAAAGTTAGTAAAAGCACTTAAAAATTCAAATAAATGTTCTGTCCCTTAATTTTAATTTGTTATTGAAAGAGTCTCAAAGACCTATTGGAAAGGTAGTAGTTTCTACTTCCCTATAAGACAGTGTTTTCTTCTCGGATCATCCCTAGAATATATCAATGTTATATGTAAATGATGAAGGCCATATGAAAATTAGTACACTAGTAAAACATAATTTAATTTCAAATGTCACTTGACTATGGATTTTGAATAACACATTCTTGACATGTCAAACAATATTGGTGTGCCATTCTAGAACTTTTTGCTTCCTCGGAAACAAAGCTGTTGATTTTCTTCTGCAGTTGCCTATCTGTAGTTTAGTTATTTTAACAATTTAATGGTAACACTTTCAAACATAAGGTATCTTATAGAAAGTTAAGATTTATTTCTTATATACTTGATCTTCTGATTTAAATACTTTAAAAAGACACAACAGTCAGCGTCCCTCAATCAGAGAACAATGGCTTCCGATAATCTGTATAACAATTCTAAATGCAGTGTCAAATATTCCAACTTATTTCATGATATGGAAAGTTTTATTATACTATACAATTGTAAATGTTGCAATATCCTTTTTATCATTTAATACATAGGGCCACTGATTGAAGAATTACAGTAGATTCATTGACAAGGCTATAGCATATTTAAGAGATAAAGGGCCTGATTCATTAAGGCATGCAAAATGAACATATTGGGCCTGATTCACTAACAAAACCATAAATGCCGATACGTGCCGCATTTTGCTTAGAATCCCACTGAAACATGCCCAGAAACGAGCCATGCACCACAGAACGCTGCAACGTCTTATTCATCTTTGAGCGTAAAGGTTTCTTACTACAGTCTATGATTTTTGGGGGTGGGACGGGGAGAGGAATGGGCATATGCACATAAACAATGTACAGTAAGGGTGTGCCAAGCTCGAGCGCATGCAGTAGTGTCCGATTCAAGCTTTGGGCAACTCAAAGTTACATGATTTTCAGTCGCATAACTTGCACCAGCTACAGGTCTGGTTGCTAGTCATGAGGGCATGATAGAACATGTGTTTGCAATCAAGAGCAATCTTAAAAATTAATTGTATGTAGATTAGTCATTTATAACATACTAATAAATTTAGTTTGTTTTTTATTTTTTTTTATGTTTGGTCATTAATTACTATATTATTAACAGTTAACAATAATTGAATAGTTTTTCTTTTTCCGTGAACTCTTTTGTGACTTTATATTCCACATACGTATTGGACATATCCTGCAGTGTATTGACTGTTAGAGCTGAGTGGACCTAGACCCGTATTCTTCAGATACGCGTCTTGTTGAAAACGGATTTGCGTATGCCCGATGTACGCGCGTTTTTTTTTTTAAAAAAATGACTTCATGTATGGAGTAGGAAATGGGTTATAGTTGTCGGAATATCTGGGAGACTCACAAATTTCTAGGAGTTTCCCACTGATCCTGCCAATTTCCCTGGTGAAGTGGGTGGGGTTGGGGCTTAATTACATGATTCTAGCATCACTCCCACCCCTCAATCGGCCCCAGGAACAATGAAAATGTTGGCAAGTATGACATACTGTCCGTAAAAGCAAAAAAACAAACAAACGTATCAATTGCATTAGTCTTACACCACAACCATAACAGCATTTTAGTAAATGTGACTAAGGAAGCATTGATGTGTATTGATACATTTTATAAATGTATTATATTATCATGTTTCTTAAATATACTGTATCACTACCAGGGGTGTCAAGAGAGAGTGAGAACAAGTACAACATACCTGGGCCCAGGCCTGCCTTGGGAACCCAGCAGTTATGGAATATATTAGGATGTATGGGACGATGACCTGGGGCACCAGGGGGGCCACAGTTCTGACCCTATCCAACCAAGGTATTTGCAGAGTTGGCCTAAAGGCACAGGGGAAGCTTGAAGGCAGGTGACTTGCGCAGAGTAAAAGCTTCCTATTGGTCCATGAGGTCACACACCCCTAACTGCTTTTGCCAGGGCCTTAGAAGCTATTGCATTGCAGCCCCAGTTTCCTCTTGGCGGCCCTGAATACAGTTACTATGTGACATCTATAATTAGATAATAGACAAGCAAGCAGTATTATAATATGGTATCCACTGGAAAAATAAACAAGCAAAACAAAATGTTCTAAATGTTGGTATTTACTTAATTGTTGTAAAATATTATTACCTTTCTCAACATAACCAGGCAGGTATAGTGCCCGACCTCTTGGTATGGCAGCTTGGACATTTTTGTCCTGATTCTCAACATGCACTTTCAAGTTGTATCTGCCATTTCCATTGAAGTCAGTGTAGTATCTGGAATAGATCCCGTCATTCTTGAAAATATCAGCACCTTAAAGGAAAGGAAAATGTAAAGCTACCACATACACTGTTACACTGCCCCTAACAATAACAATGTTCAATGAACTGCAAAATCAATGATTTCATGATTTGATATCTTAATGAAGATCTTCACCCATAATAACTTTCTGATGAAGAACCCAGTTTCCCAAGTTAGTTGCTGTTGTTGTCATCATCATCATTTTTCCACCAATTCCGCAGCACTGAACAGAGGATATTTGCCACCCACATCAGTCCCTGCCCTATTGGAGCTAATAGTGTAAATACAGACACACAGACTAGGGTTTTTGGAGTCTAAGCAGCTGCAATGTATACCCTGCATTGAGCGTCACTTAGACTGAAGCACATAGGGGTGAGAGGATGGTGAATATCTCCTAACATATGGGGTGTGAGTGGGAGGACCAATTATATTAGTCTTCCTGGTCACATCTCTGTTCTCCACAGCTATTTTAAAGTGGCAAACTTGAAGGTTTTGCCAGTTCCATATTATAGTGATGCTATCGTAAGAAAGTTAGTATGAACATATAAAACGATACATAATGTATGGCTAAATGTACTTGTAGGTTAGAAAATATATTTTGAAAACATAATCTTTCATTTAAAAAAACGGCTTTAGATGAAAGAATCCCTTTTTAAAACAGTTTGAACGTCTCTTCAATAGACCCCCACCCCCCAACAAAAGCCCAAACAAATAACAAAAATACTGTAGCATCAATAAGCTCACCTGCACCATTGTCCAAAAGCTGCAGTGTTATAACTTTTCCATTTTGGGATTCAATGAAAGCAGTGACTCTTACACCTAGAAGTGGAGCAAGCCCTTGTGTTACCGTCGCATACACAATCATTGGAGAGGGGTAACTGCTTTTCACAGCATTCATGAAAGTTTCAGCCACAATTGGGGGCACATTTGAATTGGCTGCTCTGGAATTCACTGTTATACCAAGAACTTGCTCTCCTGATTGAGTGTTACATATGTTATATTCCCAATCGCCTTTCTACAAAGAAATTTACACAATGAGGTTATAATTTAACATTAAAAAGCATAACCATTAGATTTAAAATATATTATGTTGTTTGATGCTGGAGAAAATAAATCACCCAATGCTGTTTCCACAAATTCCACGAATTTTGAACTTTCGTGACCATTTTAGACAATAATTGTGAGTTCCCTGCATGTCAGACAATATTTGATTTAAATTTGAATAGCCGCAATTTACTTCTGCCATAGTATATATTAGTTTTGTATTATTTTTACTATTTTAGTGTCATAGTCCAACTTTCCATTTTATTAAGCTGCATAACACCAGAGTATTACAAAATTAAAGTATACATTTAACTTTATATATTTATATTAATATAACAATTTGGGGTTTAACTCTTGAGCAAATAGATAGGAGGCTGCATATATTTGTGTAATAAAACTTAAATAAGTCATAGATGGCTCTTTAGAAAAGATATTTTGCTAATCAATAACTTTTCCAAGATGCTGACTTTTACAATGTTAGTGACTGTAATGATGTCATACACATGATCCAATTCTATCTGTGGAGATTATAAACCTTAACACAAGTAAAGAAAATGTAGCGCTGGCATCCAAGATGGGCAGAGGGAGCAGGGGAGTGAAAGATGAGGTGAAGAGTGGGAGACATATACCTTTTGGAGAGGAGTGGATGCAAATGCGAGGAACCATGCTGTCAGTAGAAGCTGGAGACCAGTGAGATAAGGGACATCCAATTTCTATGTTATATACTTGAAAGGACTGAGTATTTTATTATTTTTAGTCAGACAGAAAATTGGTGGAGAGACCTACATCATCATCATCATCACGGCCATTCATTTATATAGCGCCACCAATTCCGCAGCACTGTACAGAGAAAATTTGTCTCTAGACTCAATTTTGTCAGTAGCTAATTAACCTAACAGTCTGTTTTTGGAATGTGGGAGGAAACTGGAGCACCTGGAGGAAACCCACGCCAACAGAGGGAGAACACACATTCTCTACACAGATAAGACCCTGTTCGGGACTCATAACCCCAGCGCTGTGAGGCAGAATTGTTAACAACTAAGTCACCTAATGTGTAAATCTCCCTTTTGCAGGACTATACTTTAGTATCAAGGGTGTAGAGCAGGGAGAGATAGATAGGAACTTTGGGACACTAAAAAGAAAGAGTGATAAAATCACTAAAGGCAAATCCATTCCAATGGAAATCTTACAAATGTGAATTGTGACAAAGGTTAAGGTGGAGGGGACAGTGGATTGCAGCATCACAGTAAAAAGGAGGGAACTGTCTGTATTTATTACATGTGCTTCTGTTTCCATGTTGGATTTACCTTGTGTGAAATGGAAGGAATGTTGTTTGTAAAATTTAATTTAACAAGCAGTATTAGGCACACTGGAGCTTGTTCAGCCAATCATCGGGCAAATCAGCCGTCATATGACTGTTCGGTCAGATATCGTGTGAATGACAGTCGTTCCAAAGTGCCAACCATCGTTTCACTTCGTTGGTTGTACTGTTTAATAATCTCGTTCCAATCACCTTCCGATCATGTAGTGTGTGTGCACTCTGCCAGAATTGGAACGACATTTTAGCTAAGCAGCTGCACTCCTCTTCCTCTCTCCATGCTCACCGCACTGCTCCTCAGTCCCAAGGTTTCGCTCATTAATAAGCAAGAGGTGAGTTATTGGTACTGAAGCCCTGTTTATCCTCCTCAGAGTCAAATCTGTCAATTATCCTTAAGGAATGAGCTACAGCACAAGTGTTTTAAGTAAGAGGTTATGCAGCAGACGTCGCATTATCTATTGCCGTTACCGTGCTATGTTATTTCATTTTCTGCTCTCTCGGCCTTCACTTGTCCCAAACAGCGCCGGGTGTACAGTGACACTGCTGATGGTGTATTGTCTGGTGCTTAGGGGCAATGCAATGCCGAATTTACAGTGACACTGCCGATGGTGTATTGCCGGGTGCTTAGGGGCAATGCAATGCCGAATTTACAGTGATACTGCCGATGGTGTATTGTCGGGTGCTTAGGGGCAATGCAATGCCGAATTTACAGTGATACTGCCGATGGTGTATTGTCGGGTGCTTAGGGCAATGCAATGCCGAATTTACAGTGACACTGCCAATGGTGTATTGTCGGGTGCTTAGGGCAATGCAATGCTGAATTTACAGTGACACTGCCGATTGTGTATTGTCGGGTGCTTAGGGGCAATGCAATGCCGAATTTACAGTGATACTGCCGATGGTGTATTGTCGGGTGCTTTTAGGGGCAATGCAATGCCGAATTTACAGTGACACTGCCGATGGTGTATTGTCGGGTGCTTAGGGGCAATGCAATGCCGGATTTACAGTGACACTGCCAATGTTGTATTGTCGGGTGCTTAGGGGCAATGCAATGCCGGATTTACAGTGACACTGCCAATGGTGTATTGTCGGGTGCTTAGGGGCAATGCAATGCCGGATTTACAGTGACACTGCCAATGTTGTATTGTCGGGTGCTTAGGGGCAATGCAATGCCGGATTTACAGTGACACTGCCAATGGTGTATTGTCGGGTGCTTAGGGGCAATGCAATGCCGGATTTACAGTGACACTGTAAACTGCAAAATGAAAGTTTCATTGAAATAGTTACATTTATTTATTTGCCACACAAGGTTTAGTTTATATGGATAAATGGTTCCTTGTTCCTTTGTAAACGGTTTAGTAGTAATAATAATAAATGAGAATTCATTCATATTTCATTTATGTGACCTCAGGCGGGTAACACGCTCTTCCTTGTAATAAACTGTAATGTGCTGCTTAACAGAGACTTTGGGTGATGACAGAAAAATTGTATCAGCACAAAAATGGGCTGTAAGTCAAAGTTACAGTAACCAGTAATGGAAGCATTTAAAGAATTGAAGCAGCATAGTGTTGACTTATTATGTTCTCTTGTCCTATTTAGCTTGTTATGTAGAGATTCCCAAAGTTGTAGCATGAGTGAAACAGACTCTTGAAGGTACACTTGTCACTGTCCTCTTTCCAATTGCGCTGGAGTGTCCACTACACTGTTTCCACAATATATTCAGTTATAACATGCTGTCAAAGCTAGCTAACATATAAACCAGATATAATTACAGCTAAATCCCTCAAATATACTGACTATTAAATGTTACTCAGATTCAGAAATCTACTAGAACAGCTTTAAGACTCAACTACATAGCATGAATTAACAGTGGTTGCTAAATTAATATATAATGTGATTGATGTTACAGGGGCGCACTTGGGTATTGTTTCCTGCCGCCCAGACCCCCCCTGCACAATGGTTCACTCTTATTCTGGTTGCAGTATAATCTCCACGGATGCTGCAGCCTTATCAGCTGTTCATTAACAGTTCCTGATGCAGTTCACGCCTTCCTGACAGTAGTTTTCTCTCTAGGCACACCCGTCTAGTGCTATTGAAACTCCTTTAGTATTGCAGACTGAGGTGGGTGTTACCTTAATTTTTTATACACAACCTTTGGGTGGTTCTAAACCTTTCTGCTTTCTTGTAATTGGATGCACACTAACTGTGCACAGCCTGATTTTGTTTAGACATGCTGTCTGGCTCTCAGCTTGATTTACTTTTTAGATTGCTATTCAGGTAAATTTATTATGATTTGATATACTGTATATTAATCTATTGCTTTGTTAGTTTGCTAATTTACACTGCATGACAACTGATATAAACAACATGCTTTTCTTGTATTAGCAATAATTATGGATGATTATAGGCAGACTTATATTTTATACACCTTGTATATACCTGATCAACATTAGGATCTTTCATTATATTTGCTTTGGAATGTTTCCATTTTTATTGCTTCCTTCTTGTATGGATGGATTTACTTTTGGGAGAAGTGAGTCTACATGTACTCATTCATTTGATTTTTGCTGCATTGTTTTTACTTAAGCTACATGGATAGTCACTAGGCAAATTGTATTCTGTAAGTATGATTTCTATGGACATGATAACATTTTGTTTTACTTCATGTGTGATTAAAAAAACAATGTAGGTGTATCCCAGTTCAAACACAAAATATAAAATCTGACAGCAGCCACCTATGTGAAAACTCTGATCCACCAACCAGTTTGGTGCAAAAAGACATATAAATAGGTCCTTCGTTAATATGGAGTACAGTAAAAAATGTCAATAAACATAAATGTCATATGACACTGGTAAATATCAAATGTTTGTAGAATGTTACTTCAATAAATTCAAACCAATTAGGAAGGTAGCCAAGTCACCAGAAACAGTCATACAGCAATGGAAAAATTGTTGATCAATCGAGGACCACAACAGTAGATGATGGAAAGTCAATCTTTCCTTTTCATAATCTAAGTGAATTCATTATAGAAGGTATAGAATTTATTCTGGTACGGTGACAACTTTTACTTACAAAATCAGGGGACAGCCATGGAGACCAGATTCGCCCCCAGTTACACGAACAGGTTCATGGGGTGGTGGGAGGATACCCACGTTTGGAATCACTATGATGTGGTGGTGATTCCAGTCTCCTGATTTAGATATATAGATGATGTCCTATTCATATGGTGACGAAATGATGCATCTTTAAAGGAATTCTGTGACCAACTAAATCATAATACCTTAAATATCGAAGTAACATATGTCATCAGTAAGGAGGAAGTACACTTTTTAGATCTGCGTATTTATATTAGTAATCAACGGAAACTTACCAGCAACTATAGTAAACCTATGGTTTCTAATTCCTTTAATGCTACCAATAGTAACCACTTTGATAAGTGGTTAAACAGTATCCTTATAAGCCACTCAGAAAATATTAAACGTAATTGTACTGAATATGATATGTTTCAGGAACAGTCATTCAATTTAAAGAAACAATTCTTGCAACAAGGGTACAAAAATGACCAATTGAATGAGGTATTAAAAAAAGTTGGGAATATTGAGAGGAATACACTCTTAGTCCCAAGAAATAGGGAGGAAGTTCATAGTAAATTCAGAAAAACAATAGGGATTCAGTTTATTACACAATATAATACTCATTATAAGGATATAGAAAAAAATCATCAGATGTCATTGGCCTGTCCTCAGTAGAGACCCCCTCCTACACAGAATTATCTCTAAGTAACCTAGAATTATTTATAGAAAGGCCCCAACCCTCAGAAATCATTTGGTCAAGCCGAATGGGATAACAATAAAACCAAGGGCTTCTTTAGATGAGGCTCGTGTATTGTGTGCAGAAACACCACAAAAGAAACTAAAAGCAGATACAATCTTCCTCTACATGCCATGCACATAGTATTAGGAACTTTATGACTTGCAATTCTACTAACTGTGTATACATAGTACAGTGTACTAAATGCAAAAAACAATATATTGATAGAACCTCCAGAAAATTAAGAGAGAGGTGGGGCGAACATCTAAGGAACATCAAAAAGGGTTATGAATTGAACTCTCTGTCATCCTATTTTTAAAAATTCTATAACTGCGACATCAAATACATTGAATTTTTCTGTGGTTTTACAAAAGATTGAGGGTGATTGGAGAAAAAGATGCTCTAATATTGAATTGGCTCGGGCCGAAATAAGACTCATATATTCAATGGACACTCTATCCCCACATGGTCTGAACAGTGACTTCGAGACTAAATGGTTCCTTATGAAGAATTACTGTGTCTGGTCATTATATATAGGGATGTTGTGGCTATTATGTTATTATGTTTATTATTTGTTGTTACAGTCTAACTCCCCTTCTAATGTTCTGAAAGATTAAAGGGAGAATTATTATCTTGTGACTAAATTTACATGTGAATATGATACTTCCGTTTTAATAAGCGCTCAAAAATAAGATAATAATCACGTTTTTGGTATGATCATATCGATGGATCATGGGTCTAAAGGGTCAGAATATGTTTTCTATCAGAGGAGACACGAAAATACAGATTGAACAAACTATAGATATATGAATATCCAAGGAGTTAATATACAGTCTGCTACATACCATAGAATGGTTGAATTGTTGTAACAGATCATGGAGGTACTCATAATTCACTTGGTTCCTTATACGGGTGCATGGGCAGGCACACATAGGTGTATTGAAAAGTATCCAGAGACAAGGTATAAGATTGCCATGAGATTGGTATCTATATACGGGTATATGATCTATTATCTGTTTAGATATAAACTTTGAAGATTCTGTGGATATTATGACAGAACAGGCCATTTTAGGTAGATAAGAGGTTAACCTGGTGGGTTATTATGTATAGGTGTGCCCATTGGATGGACCTTAGTGTTGCTTATACTTTTAGTTACAATTAATAAACAAGAAGGAGTAATGGTTTTTTTGAGGAGTTAACACAGATATCGTGACTAATATATATAAGCACATGAAACAGTCAGATATGGGTTCATTTAAAGGGAAGATTTTCACACACAGGTGTGCATGAAACAATTAGGCAGTGATTGACCATTTCAAATTTAAATAGAGAAAATGGTCAGAGCCCCATTAGCCTTGACAAACATCTTAGGATTGAAACGCGTTGGCTGGGGTGCACACCGGATCCAGGATAGTTATTCCCCCGGAGCTGGCATCAGCGGAGGTAGCCGGCTCTCCATCTGTAATATCTACACGCTGTATACTATCTGTTTTAGGGTTAGAGTCCAACCAGTACGGGATGAGCTGCGAAGTTTTTAATGAATTTTTATGTTTTTTTGTTAATCTGCTTTTTATCAGTACTATTATGCTAGATGTGTGGGGGGAAAAAAAAAAAAAATCGCTTTTATAGAAAGAGAATGCACTATGAGTCCTTGTTCTTTTATATGTATGCACAGATCCATATTATCCAGTGAAGTTAATTAAGAAGGAGGTGATCTACAATATAATACACTCTACATACTACATGCCATTGATCGGATATAACTCTTGTAAGTGTATGCCCCTAAGGGGTTATCACGGAGAGAACCACTTGGTGATGTGAGGTGTTGCATGTTAAGAAACATGAGTTTTGCAAATACATGCTACACTTACATGAGTCTGCACTATATTTCTTTTTTCTGTGCTCTTTTTCTTTGACTACAGATAACATCACAAAGATATATAAAAAGAAAGATTGACTCCTCATCATCCACTGTTGTGGTCCTTTCTGGTGACTTGGTCTCCTTCCTCGTTGATTTAAATTTATTGAAGTAACGTTCTACAAAGACTTGTTATTTTCCAGTGTCATTTTACACATATCATATATATATATATATATATATATATATATATATATATATATATATATATATACACATATATATACATATATATACATATACACACACACGTGTGTGTTTTTATTTACTTTATCTTCGGAAGCTTATATACGTTTTCTCCCATGCTAGATGTATGTGTTATTTAGAATTTATATAGTGTGGACTCACATTTTCTTATGTTTGTATATTGTACATCCTAGCACATTCTGTTAAGACACAAGATCTGACAGCTCAGACTGTTTGCTGCAGCTGTCAGCTGTGCGTGTTCTCAGATTACCAGTGTCTCAGAGAGAATAGTGAGGTCTAGCTACATTGTAACAAATGATGTGGGTGGAAGAGACCCTTTTGGGAGGGCTTACCTGGGTCGTCTGCGCTTGGTTTGTGTATTTTGAGGGTGGTTGCTGCCGTTACGGATGTTCCAGTTCCCGTGCTTGTTTTCTTGTTTCTGCCGTTGGCGCAACCTGTGATGGAGAGAGAGTGGGGCGTAGGGGGGAAAACATACACAAAAACAGCCGATCTTAGGGTGCTGCTGGTATGGGAAACGTTTACAGCTTCTTATGTAGTTATGGTCTATAGTTCTTTTGCTTTGTTTATAGCCCTAGTGCCGTGTATACTGTGGTGGTGGTTGTGGTTTTGAGAGTATGACTCTTTGGGGTAGGGCGGGCAGGAGGGTTAGACTGCCCTGTTTAGAAGTCAAAGTCTGTAGCTCGCAGTAAAGACTGCTCTCCTTGAAGAGGCTTGTTGTTTTTAGCTCAAAGTGCTAAGCTTACAGCTCTTGAACTGGGTATGCTTCTTAATATATTATAGCTCAGAATGTAGTGCTATCCTGTTACCAGGGGATGAGGTATGGTGTAAATATGTTAATTTTGTCTAGTGTAATGATTATGATAGTATGTGCTAAAAATATGTGGAGATAAGTGCTGTAGTAAATACAGTGGGGCTAAGGAGGATAGGTGTTAGGGATGTGGATTATGGGCTATTAATGAGGTGTGTGTGTGGAGGTTTGGTAATTGACTAAGAACTATAGACCATAACTACATAAGAAGCTGTAAACGTTTCCCATACTAGCAGCACCCTAAGATCGGCTGTTTTTGTGTATGTTTTTCCCCCCTACTCCCCACTCTCTCTCCATCACAGGTTGCGCCACGGCAGAAACAAGAAAACATTGTAACAAATAACCAGGAAATGTAAGTTTGTATTCATTGTTGTAAGGAGTCAAGATGTAATCGCTGTTTATATCTTCCAATAACACTCACTAGAATATATGTCAGATAGAAATTGGTTTATGGATCTCCTATTTTCAAACAGCAGTATGAGCGAATATTTTCAGATCTGCAGTGTCTCAGATCTGATGATAAAAATAAAAAATCT
Organism: Mixophyes fleayi; assembly: GCF_038048845.1. Lineage (NCBI taxonomy): Eukaryota > Metazoa > Chordata > Amphibia > Anura > Limnodynastidae > Mixophyes > Mixophyes fleayi. The sequence continues at coordinate 42,188,399 of NC_134409.1, forward strand.
ATGTTTGCTGAATAATTCCACCAGCTTTGATTGGAGATTTCTATGTGACATTTGTAACTCATTCATTTTTGTTTAGAAAATAGTATCCATAATTGTATCAGTTTGTATCTCAGTATTGTATGCTGGTAAGCATAAGGCTGTATGTTCATATTGATTCATTTATATAAAGTATATATTATTTTGCCTCCTGTTTGCTCCGTTTAAGTTTGCTGGAAGAGAGCTATATATCTTTACCCATTTATTAATACCCAGTATGTTGCTGCCTGCCTTCTAATTGCTCCGTTCTCTCTCGGGGCTTAATGGAACTATGTGGAATCACATCATTGTCTGAACACATACATCCGACAACACCAGGTGGCAGCCTGTCTGAATCTGCATGATAACTTGCAGCTTGATAACCATGGACAAGCTGGAAATGTATCTGCACCACGCAGATGTTTGGATACAAAGGATACAGTATAACTTAAGGATGTATTATTTAACTTAAAAAGATTTAAAAACAATCGTACTACAAGACATTTATTATTAGGGCTATTAGGGAAAAATAGGTAGATGTTGTAGCTGGGAAGCTGTGAGAATTATCTTAATGAGGTCTTTCGCTCACTAGCAGTACTAGACAAGCTGAAACTTTAAAATATTAACAGAGACATTGATTTTGCACTGACAGCATGGCTTTCATTTGGCAGGCTGTATGCCAATTTCACAGACTGTTGCGCTAATGATTGTAATGATCTTTGTAATATTAATTCCCAACATCAGGCTGTCAATGTCAGGGCCGTAACGAGGGTGGTGCAGGCGGTGCCGTTGCCCAGGGCGCAAAGCCAAGTGGGCGCAGCAGCCGCCCGCTACCTGCCTTCATACTTTCAGCCCTTAAGTTCCGCTTAAGGGCTGAAGAAGAGAGAGAGGGAGAGTTTAACTAACCAGAGTTTGATGCTTCACTCTTTAACTTCCGCAGTGGAACGCAGGAAGTTCGGCATTTGGAACGCAGATGCGTTCCAAAAACCGAACTTCCTGTCAGTGGAACGCATATGTGTTCGTTCCACGGCAGAAGTTAAGGACAAGCATCAAACTCTGGTAAGTTAATCTCTCTCTCTCCTCCCCCTTCTTAGATGGGGGCGCCGGTGCCCTGTCTCGCCCAGGGCACCAAAATGTATAGTTACGCCACTAGTCAATATTAATCTTTGTGCCTTCTATTATCTTTATCAGCAATTTTCATTCATACTATAGTGGCTGCTTCTTTGGTATCAGCGACCACCAGCTTCTCATTGACAGCATACTTATTGGCAGGCTGTCATTTAAATTCAAACGGATTACCATATTGGATAACTAATTACACATATAGGAATGAATTGCAATGTTAGGAATTCAGTTACATTTCACATTATGGCATAATGGCAAAAACAAAGCATATTTTGCATGCTTAGCAGGCTGATTGTAACTAAATAAATAGCAGAAGTATGGGTGTCAAGCAACCTCAAACATTTGATGCTGAGGGTGTTAGCTGGATACCAGGAGAGGACACTATAAGGAGATGCTGCTACTTTTCAGCCGATGTTTATGACAGATGAAGAGCAGAGATCTGTAGGTAATCGTGTATAGTGTGTACACATGAATCGACATGCTGATCAGGACTTGTTTTTTGTCATTAGTAAAATTGGTAAAAATACTGTATCATTAGAATTTTGTTGTAGTGTGTACCTAGCCTTATTGTTAGAAATCCTGTGTGATTCGTCAGCTAATTAACTTAGAGGAACTGTGCTATTGGTTTAATCGTATATCTTGTAATTGTGCATTTCCAATCTGGGGACAAGTATTAAGGATAAACACTTTTGTCACTCCTGAATTCCAAAGACGTGAACATTTATATCTGGTTCAAGCTTGTATTGCATGTTTTATATTACTCTGCTTGAAGCAAGGTAGAGTGTGACAATAGTGTATTATCTCAGAAGGTTGTTTATGTGATTAGAGTTTGTATATGCTCTCAGCCAACTTATAAATAAATGGGACAGAGTTCCCTCTTAGTGAGATAGCATATAGAATGGAGAAAACATACAAATTGTGTTTAAGTACTCATATACATTTTGTGACTATATTTGACTATTGCTCTGTAAATCCTTCTCTGAAGTTTAAATTGTTTTCATTGTTATATATCTAACTCTAAATTAATCATTTCTATGGTGAAGTAAATTTTTGATAGCAAAATTGAAAAAGCTTTAATGGTTCATGCCTCTGCAAATAAGCCTGACGATGAAGCTTTTAAAGACCAGTTTGGAGTATTGAGATTTCATTTGTGTGTCTGAGGTCGTAAGTAGGTGGGCAGAGGGTTCCTTAGTCTCCCATTGGTGTTAAAAATTCACTCAACATTATCCAATGATACTTCTGAATCCTGACTAAGATAGAGGCACTGCGTAGAAGATATTTAGGTGAGGATTGATAATCGGTAAAAGTAAAGTACACACCCTGCTTCCCACACATGATCCCTGTATAGAATTAACCATGTTTATGTGTTTTACTGTTCATGTGAAAGAAGAAAAAGCTCATTTACAATTATATTTTCATTATTTTCACTGGGTACTGTACCTCTGCGGTGCCTGGGATCATTAGACGAGTTGACTTTGCAATTGAGTCTCTCAAAAAGTGGCCTTTTGTATAGACTTTGCCATTTGGATCTGTTAGTTTGATATTTGGAATGGAACCGCTCCATGTCACTAAAAAGAAAGTGTCTTTGCCCACAGTTTTGTCGATGGTCACTTTGCCAGCCAGACATTGATTTGGTTTAATTATAGTTGCAGTACTTTCAATCTGTCCAAGGAAGAAAAAAGTTTAGCAATAGGAATAAAATACCTGCCCAGCCCTGCAGCAGCAACATAATATAAAATACCTGAATGGATTGTTGTATGTCATCACCGTTACTCAATTTGATCCCGCTGAAGGAGTCAATCAAACCATTTGCGTCTACTTTATCCGACGCAAAAAGTGTTAAACCACCTGCGGGCACGTCATTCCATTAAAAATCATAGTTAAAAAAAATGAAAAAAATATTCTAAGCAGTCCACAAAGCACATATGTTCATTCACAAGGACAGCATAATGAATAAAAGTGTAATTAACAACGCATTAAATGGGAGATTGTAGCTAGTGATTGGTTCTCCCACTCACATGTCCAATCTGCCTCCATTATAAATGCTGAACTAAATTGATTTGTTGGTTGTATATTATAGAAGCAGCAGAGTCCCCAGAAAAATGGCTGCATATAGCAGCCCATGAGGCTCCAGCTGAGGGGACGGGAGCATTAGTAAAATCTTTTGTGTAGGTAGTTGTGGTGCTTTAATCAAAATTTTATGGCAGTAAATATAAAGAATCAGAAGAGTGCCCTTTCATTTACTGCCTCTAGAACATTTGTATATAATTATATGTTCATATATTCCTAACTACTTCAAAACCCAAATCCCTAAAATACTGTACATTTACATCTATTAATTGATGAAAGTATTGATAACACACATCATTTTGTCTCATCAGTGTTAGTGCATCTCATTGGTATTTGAAGCACACTGTTATCATTTCCCATATTCATATTTCCCTTGTAATTTTATTTATTAACAGCATACTTGCCAACCTTTCGTTAATGCTCTACAGGGGATTGCGGTGGGAGGTGGGAGTGAGAGGGGCGGGGCTCGGGGAATTGCATCATTTTGGCCCTGCCCAGTGACACAATGACGCAAATGGAGAATCATGATATGGAGCTCCAAATTCTGCCCACTTCACTTGGAAGTGAGCAGATTTGGGAGAATGCCCTACTCTTCCGGGAGAGATGGCAAGTATGAATAACAGTTATTAATATAATGCAGCAATTAACAGATAATATTTAGCCATTCACATCAGTCCCTGCCCCATTTGACCTTACAATCTATATTCCCTATCACACAGAAACGCAAGGAGTAAGGTTAATTTCATGAGTAGTAAATTAAGCTGCCGGTATATCATGGAGTGTGGGAGAAAACTGGAACATCCAGAGGAAACTCATACACACATTGGAAGAACATGCAAACTCCACACAGTTAGGGCCCTGGTTGGAATGAAACCCATGTGCTGTGATGCAGCAAATCTAACCACTGTTCCACTGTTCTGCAATTTAATATTTATTATGGGCTAATGGTGCATCAAATATAAAAAATACAATATAAAGTAATGCATTCACATTGCTTCTGTCAGCTGTTGTAACTGATAAAGATGTAGCTAATCTAACATTTTAAAACATAACCCACCTGTCATGGTAGATAACTGTTCTAGTCCTTTATCTGCACTGGGTCCTAGAGCGAGAGTGTGAATAATCACACCACTCGCCGCTACTTCACCAAAACAACTGCTAATACCACTGTCCTCTCCATCAGTTAACAATACAATTTCGGTGCCTTGTGAGCTTCCATCAAGACCTCTGTTTACCTGCACAAACATCAAAATACCAACATATATTATCAAATATTCTTTACAAGAATTTAGTCATTTTAGCTTTTAGGCTTTCTTATACAAATATATATATATATATATATATCTTGGGGGTTATTATTGTTGTAATTTATTTATATGGCGCCACAAAGGGTCTGCAGCACTGTCCAATGGGGGACAGCAAAACAACATCAAGTAACACAAAGAACAAACAACATACATAGCACATACATGATGCAAAACATGACAGTAGGACAGTAGGGAAAATCGACTGCCAGTAAAATTTATTTCACAGTACAGTTGGCGGGAGTACCAAGGAGGGAAGTGGACAGAGAGGGAGCATTCCAGTGTGGAGCAGGACAGTGATCAAACGGAAGGACAGAGGAGGTAGGGCTGGAGACAGGTGAAGACTAGAAGACCAGATGGAAAGTGCTAGGCATGGACACGTAGGAGGACAGATTAGTGGGTGAGTCAGTGTGGGAGGGGGCAGATAGGGATGCGTTAGGAGGAGGGCTTGGAGGTTTTGGTGAAGAGATGAATTTTGAGGGTATGGTTGAATCCTTGAAGATTAGAGGACAGTCTTATTGTGTGAGGGAGTGAGTTCCAAAAGGTGGAGCTGTATGGTAAAAGTCTTTTAGGCAGGATTAAGAGAAGGTAATTAGTGGAGACGTGAGGAGGCGATTGTTGGAAGAAAGGGAGTAAGGGAGAGTGGGGGAGATGAGGTTGGATATGTAGGGAGAGGAGTGAGAGTGGCATTCTCTAGGACATAGGGAGCCAGTGCACCAACTGGTTGAGAGGGGAGGCTGGCACAGAGGGACAAGAGAGGAAAATAAGACAGCACATTTTCTCCCCTCTTTCACCTCTGAAACAACTTATCTCTTCTCACCCGTGTAGCAGCACATTCTCCCCTGTAAACACATTCCCCACCCCATTCCCCAGAACAATTCTTACCTGTCCTGCTTAGTCTCTCTCTCTCGTGTAAGCTACAAAGTTGTAGATTCCTGAGTCCACAAAAAACAGTTCTGTGGGCCACATTGTTGTGCACTACCAGTCTATGGCAATGTAATGAGTTTTTAACTGTAGCCATACCTGGATGGAAATAACATTTCCTGTATCCCAATATCACTTATCTGTGTTGAATGTTACATGGACTTAGTTATCCACAAGGAGAAATTACACATGTTTACTTATTATTAACTGAGCTGCACCCAGTGGCTGGGTATGATGAGCTGCTTGCTTGATGTGGAAGAAGTTTACTTCAATTTGAACTAAGTATGAATTTATCCATAACAGTTTTTCAAAGGACCATGAGCACTGCTACCACATTGGTGGAAATGTCTTGAAGTTCGTCCACCCGAAAAAAAATGCAAGAATGACACATACAACACGCAAAATATTTAAAGATGCAATCAACAGACTGGTGCAACTATTTTCAAATCCTGTCGCCAAGACGGTAGACGGGTAGAACATGGCAGCACTGAGATTACAACATATTTAACCAAATATAGAACATATCTGAGTAATGTTTGCACTATGTTTGTGTCCCAGAGAAAGCACACAGCTATAGACATAACATAGGGCAGACGCAGAAAGCCTTAAAACAAAAGTACAGTAACATTTCTATAAATGTCACGCCGGGAATAACAACAGCATTAACATTTTATCTGTATACTGGACCTTTTAAACAAGTGTTAGGAGAAAGATTTTACATTTACAATCAGATGCAGGCATTGGCACTAAGAGATGTCATGAAATTTTTTCCCCCTAAAAAAATCTATTGACAAAGGAAATACCTGAAATCCTTTGCGAACTCCAGCACATATGTTTGTGCCTCCAGCAACTACCGTTGGAAGAAACTTTTTGAGCTTCTCACGCTGAACGGTGTCAACAATCTTAACTAAATTGGTCATAATTGTTGCATCACTGGAGAAAGTCACAATTCCAACATAGGACCCAGATTCAACAACTTGCATGATATAAACTTCTGAGGCTTGGTACATGCGGGAGATGCGATCAAACTGCAGGGCACAGGGAAAAGATTGTAATGTTATTTTAAAAAAAATAAAATTCTAAATTTACATTGTATTTTAGCCTGGCAATATACTGTATACTTGCCTTGTAGAAAGAGAATATCATTAAAAAAAGTGAAGTAATGTTTTATAAAAAAATAAAGTTCTTGGATTTGTGTTAAGAACTCACCTTTCTTAGTCTGGTTACACAATGGAGTTAAAAAAATATCAGTTACGCCACAAGTCAAATGCAGGTGCGGTAACGAGCGCTTGCTCTTGTGGTTAGGGCAGGGGCGGATCTAGAAAAGTACTGTAACCGGGGCGATTTAGGGGGGGGCGATTTAGGCCCCGCCCCATCTAACAGTTTAGGCTGCCGACGGCTGCACAGTATGTGCAGGTCCGTCCAGCCGTGACAGGCAGGGACAGTGTGCTGCCCGGCTGCTCTAATCAGAGCAATCAGAGCAGCCGGGCAGAACACTGTCCCTGCCTGTCACGGCTGGACGGATCTGCACATACTGTGCAGCCGTCGGCAGCAAGTGTCTGCTAGGGGGGGCGATCGCCCCCCCCCCCCCCCCCTGGATCCGCCACTGGGTTAGGGTAGTCATGAATGGAGTGTCCTCCATTAACCCTTCACTTTGACTGAAAGAACAAGCGCTGATTAAAAAGATGCTACTAAAAGCATGTTTTTTTGTTTTTTTTTATCACCTGTGGGTATGGTGCAATAAGAGATTGCTGTGATACTTTTTTTTTTTAACTTAAGTAAAGATATGCTGATGTGCTCATTCATAAGGTCAAGTTTTGTCCACATTTGTATTTTTATTTTCTGAAACCAGATTGTCTTTATTAGTGGCCTCGTGCTGTGAGATATCCTTATATTTTCACAGTATTTGTGCTCAGTATCTGATTGATGTAAATTTAAAGGAGAAAAACAGAAATGAGGGATGAAAACTATTGTTCAAAGACAGTGTATGAATAAATGTAGTATATTATCTTAGTCACTGGCTGGTATGTATGCGGAATGTCCTAATATAACCACAGTAGTGAAAGATATTGTTATTGTTATCTCCGACCAGTGAAGGTAGAGGTAGGTAAATATAATGATATCTTCCACAACTGTTTATACAATTATCACACCACTCACATATTATATATAATTGTCCTTTGTGAGCTGTTGAGGGCAGAAATAATTTTGACCTTTGGGATTGCATTCATGTTTTGTATTTCATGTCATATGGAAATTATTGTTTGTTTCAGAGAAACAAATATGTAATATATCATATTTATTATACTAAAATAAAAAATATATATTCCCTTCTTCAGACTGTTTATGACAACTGCAAAATCTAACATTTATGAATATACAATTGTGTTATAATTTAAAAACTTCCAAAAGTAGTGTGTACTTTAACCTCTAGCAACCAATCATATATCAGTTTTGATAAATTGAGTGCTAAATAGACTAAAGAAAGATAAAAGTGTTCATTTACTAATGTTTAATTTAGTTGCAACATTTGAAGTGAATGAGAGCAACCTTTTATCTGAATCTAAAAAGAAAAAGTGGAGGTGTTGCCATAGCAACCAGAGTCAAGTTACCATTCTTTTGAATGTACTGGATAAATGATAGCTAGAATCTGATTGGTTGCTATGGGCACCACATCCACTTTCCTTTTGAGATGGTTTGATACATTTACAACCAAGTGCCTTTTGATTGGTTGCTGTAATCCAATGTAAATTTTGACCCTACATGCAGTGTAAGTAAAAGAGCACCTATACCTGGTTGTTATGGTTTACAGTACATGGTACCACTTGCACCATATTATAATATAAACCTGTATATGCGATTTTTAAATGTGAAAATAGCTATGCCCTTTGTTCATCACGTATGACTGTAAATATGCACACGTGTTCAGTAAAAGAAAAGTTATAAATGGATAAAGAACTTACCCCACCCATGCTTCCTGAGACATCAAGAACCAAGGTGACCACTCTGTCTTTATACTGCAGTAGGACGAAATTAGGTGGAGGAATATTGGTGTTAGTTAGAGGAGCACTCTGTGATATGTCGGCAGATTTCATAATGACTTCCCATGTGCTCTGTTGATTGCATAATCTGTTTTGTTGGTTTGGAGCTTCTTTGTTATGGGTGTTCCCTTTGCAGAATGCATTTACCTTAAAAAAAATGATCATATTAGTTCTTTATTTTAAATTAATGCAGTATATCAATGTGAGAGGATTATGAAGCCAGGTCTTATAATCTTCTATCGCATGCTTCCTCCAACCTTTCCCAAATAAACAATATCAACGGGAGTGTGCACGTGTGAAACAGAATACTGTCTAGTCTCTGATATTCACTCACCCATTCCCATGCCTGCCACTCCTGAGTATCATACCCAGCTTAAACTTTTGTGCCATCCTGGGCCACTTTTGCCAACTCATATATCGCCAGCTAACCATATAAAACCAAAAAATGTATTCTACAAGTTATTGAAAAAAAATCATTTTTACACTGTCAAATGTACTTAAGAAAAATGTAGCTTAGAAGGTCTAATTCTCACTAAAAATATTTTTGAAAGGTAAAGGGTAAGGAAAGAAGGATGATGGATTGTGAAGTGGAACAGAAATAAATTGATAAAGTCATGTGACTCAGTCGGATGCTGTCAGGTATTATTATAAATTAATTCTTTTCTTGAATAACAGGAGTTGTTTTCAGGATTTGCGACAAAGCAAAGCACTTTAGTTTTGATACTTACAGGTGCCAGTGCCTGTACATACATAATAGATTCATGCACACCTGGGTCCAAATTTGGATAAAATTTACAGTTCTCCTCATAGAGGCCGGTGTCAACGTCTACAGCACAATCTTTTTTTATCAAGCTTGATCCAGACCCAACTTCAATCTTATTTAAACCACCCATGCTCAGAGGACACCTAAAACCAAAAGAGAACCAAATGTTATGTAATATAATTTGTATATTCTACTTTACAATATGTTCCATGATACAGCAGAAACACTTTTGTAGGATGATGAGATCTGTCTTTTAATTGATCGAGCTAATATGTGTTTACAGTTGTTTCTATTAAATAGTTATACAGTGTAATAATTTGTGAAAACCAGGGATATATAGAGGCTATGTCCACCTTGTTGGGGGGTGGGGTGCATTCATTTTTTTTTTAAATATGTATGGATCTTTGCCATTCACTACAATGGGATTTCTGTAGTGCACATGCTGTAAACTTCATTGAAATAAATGGGAAAAGCTCTGTACTGCACGTGACGCATATATCAACTGCATGCGAGTTGCATAGCAAACACTTATCGGATGCATGCACAAACACACTGCATTTTTCACATGCGGCTTATACTTGACCTAAGAGATTTTTTGGAGCGTGCCTAGGAATGCACCGTCTTGTAGAAGGTGCCAAAATGTATCCCATTAAAAGCGCTGAGAAAAAAGAAGAAGCTGGAAAACCCCTGTAATGAAACCTCTCCATCACTTATCTCATTTAAATAATCTTATCCTGAAAATAAAATCCAATTTTGTATGTTGGCACAAGTATGCGCACTCGTGTGCCTGATATTAAAGCTATTAAAATAAGCCCTATTGTTTGCTGAGTATTATAATTTTACTTTTATACAGTGCTCCTTTCCACACTCTTAGGCCCACTTCTAGATTGTAGAGGCGTCTCCAGAACGTGGAGAGTACATATACCCCTGGATGTGCTCTGACCAGACCATCCTAACATCAACTGTACTTCGTAAACGTGCCTCAGTTATTGCAGATTTCCTGACATCACCCAGCAGGTGGTGCTGCAGGACCTATTTGAGCCTCACAATACTTCAAACCTGGAAGAAACCTATTCTTTGATTGTTTTTCTGTACAGTATATTATGTTGTTTAAAAAAGAAAGCGGATATCTAAACGTATAGTAATAGTGAATATAAAAATGCAGACTTATATGGCCATGTAAATACAGAGGCTGCAAGCCAAAATTCTCTCAAATAAGCATAGTTACAGATAAATGGGCACCAATATCATGCTAAATACAAAAAATATGGTGTTTATGCATGGAGTAAAGAGATTTTATTGCCCTCTGAAATCCTAAAATAAAGAAACATTTTGTAAATATATCTATAATATTATATTGTGTACGCAATATAAAATATATTATAAACTGCATAACCTGGATGCCTTTTCTTTCCCATCACAATAGCCTTTAATTGTCATATCTTAACTTATCTAAATAAAGACTCAGGGCTAGATTTACTAAGCTGCGGGTTTGAAAAAGTGGGGATGTTGCCTATAGCAACCAATCAGATTCTAGCTGTCATTTTGTAGAATGTACTAAATAAATGAAATCTAGAATCTGGTTGGTTGCTATAGGCAACATCCCCACTTTTTCAAACCCGCAGCTTAGTAAATCTAGCCCTAAGAGACTGTATAAAGTGGCTAAATAGGTCACAGTTTATTAATAATTGTAAACTTGGTGGCGTAGTAAGTGCACTGCAGGACAGCTAGCCAATTCATTACCCGAACCAAGCAAGGATGGCGAACTGGTCCTAATCCACTTAACACGGGGAACTAGTCCCTTACTGTTTGGTCAGCGCTAAATCTGGCATCAGAGTGATTACACCCCCACTAGACTCACAATGACATGCCCTCATAAAGCAGGTCAATGGATCCCCCACACTAAGGGGCCAAGAGTCACCATTGCCTCAAAGGGAGCAGTGACCTGCGACCAATCAGCGATAGCGCTGTATGTATCAGCCACTGATCGCAGTGTCCTTCCTACCAACTGTGCCTGCTCTGTGGCGAAGGGAAAAGATATGGTTAATACACATAATGTGGAAGTGCCCATGGTACCACCACTTTTGAGGACAGGAGGGGCGGAGTCTTTCTGATGCCATAAAGTAGCACGGGGGACTCTGGGCCGGATGGCCATACCCATTTGTTGGTTGGTATTGACTGGCAGCTGTTCCTGCATCTGCTTTCCTTGCCACCCCTTTTGTTTAATAATTAAACTGTGACCTCAGTTTGCCAAAATTTAAACGTGTCCTTGTCGTTATTTCAGGTCATAACTAAGTTGAACTAAATCTAAAGGAAAAAGGTTTAAGAAGGTGCAGGGTTGGTATATCGGCCCTTGGCATTTGTAACTGTCAAGTCAATATCTAAGAAATCACTTTTCTCCATTTTAGTAATGGTATGTTAGAACATAGACCATAAAATGTAATTACATGTACAGTATCAGTTTCCTGGAAATAATATTTTCTGAAAAATACTATTGGGAAATATTGATTGTACAGGGTTGCACTGAACAACATATTCAAAATACAGTGCATCAGAATGTAGTCATATTATTTCCTGGCCACTCATCTTACAGAGAACATTGAATGTAAGTTTCACACATCTCGGATTTACCTGGTTGCCTCTACTTTGCCTAGATTACTGAAGTAGAATGGAATATCGTTGTTGTATTCATCAAAAACTCCCCATCTCAAGTGAGCCCATTCATGGACAAACACTCTTCCTGTGAATATAAAATAACACTACATTCATATACAGTTATTTCATGTCCCATCTATGAATGCTTCCATAAATGTAATTCTAAATTCTAAATGTATTTGGAATTTTGCCATTCAGAGCAGTTATGGCTCATGGTAATATTAGGTTAAACAAAACAGCACACAATCTGTATACAATTCTTAGCGTAGCTGTCACCATGTAGGCAGCATGTTACATTTTATGCATATAACAGGTATATAGTTTGACCTACATCCAGTCTTGCATGTTTTCCTGTTTGCATGAAGCTAGACAGCTTTTGGGCAAGTATAAATATATTTATACGTATTAATGAAAGTATGAAAATTCTGTGTAATGGCAGGAGAACATTCTGTGACTGCATCAGACTGTAGGATGCATATCAAGGTATTGCGAAATGAGAACTACTATAATTGTGTCCCCTTTATCAGTCTGTATGGCATTGCTTTGTTTTATAATACAATACAGGAAAGAAGTTACCGCCGGCGATAGCATTGTGTTTGCATGGGGGAAGCTTATTTATTGAATAAAGCATTTTTAATACTTAAATGTTTTAAAATATTTTTATATTTTAAAATACCTTTTGCCTATTCTAAAACATTATTTTTTTACTGAGAGGAACTAAAAGTCCAAATGTACGCATGCTAAAAAAAACCTGCTTATCGCTGTTTTCAGGGAACTCCTGATAAATAGACCCTTCAGTCACAGATAGAAATGAGTGTGCTGATATACAGAATAGCCACTGCCTAAGCTATACAGATAGTGCCTAGTGTGAGTGTGAGTAAGAGTTTCTTTGGTCTGTTAAGTGATTGAAAATCAAAGAGGATTAACTGAATGGTATAGAACAGCAACTGTTAATCGTGAACTATCACTGGATAGCCGACAATATGATTACAAGGGTCGGCTGATAGAAGTAATGCAATGTAGTCTTCTATCCAGACTAGTGCTATGGAAGGGGCTGCATATACAATATTCTAGTAGTCCCTTTGAGATCACTTGCTCAATAACTACTTATACTAGTCAGTGCTAACTGTAATTAGTAGTTTGTAAAACAGAAAATTACATAATCCAAGGAGAGCTCCTATCTAGATATATTCATTTAAGTACTATCTCTCTATATATTTGAATGACCAGAAAAATATATATTTACTATTAGGGCCATTATTTGGATTATATTATATTTGTGACATGGTTTATGATAAAAAAAAAAATAGTAACCTAATAATTTGTAACAGAAGCTTTAGGATTGTGTGAATCGCAACCTTTTCAATACACACTTATCTGTTCTTCACCCATTCCTTTTTCAATTTTTAACAATAAAATAAAAATAGAAATAAAAATAGGATTACTCTGAAATATAGCAAACAACTCTTCTTTTAATTTATGAAATAAATTTGAAAAGCGGTTAGCAATTTTTGTGAAACACAGAGCGCCCCTATAGAAAGACCTCTTTATTCTATTTTTTGTTCCTACATGCTATATGCACTTGGGTGCACCCCCGCAACACTCACTGTGTATAAGATAATTTTCCAAAACATATATTGAGAAAGCAAATGGAACGGGATGTTTTCACATCTGGTACTATTTACTATAAATTCTGTGCGGATGTTCACTATTCCCCTTTTTCTTACATGACTAGAAATATGCCAACAAATTTTGTCATCCAGCACAATACAAAGTTAATGATAGGCTGTTATCTACAGGAAAAAGCAACACAATCGGCAGGTTTGGCAAAACATATTTTCCATATTCTTTTTTTGGACAACCCTTGATGGTTTTATTTTTAAGATGTTATATTATGATGTAATGCACATTTATTTAATAACATTGTGTAATGTGCACAAATGTGCTTTTTCCATAGTAGCCAATCAGAATTTCACTAAATTTTTTAGCACACTTTACAAAATGGAAGCTTATATCTGATTGGTTGCTGTGGGTTGCATCCATTTGTGCACATTGGATTGTGCTAATAAATAAGCCCTATAGTTTTACTTTTATTCCCAAAGGGACCTTATTACATAAACTTTAATTTAAGATAATATCCTGTAATCAAAGTGTGCACTGCATGGGGCCTCCATGACCAGACATGTCCTTGTGTGACCTGACTAAACCTGGCTCAGGTTACCAAGGATACAGACAACAATACGCTAAAGTAAATTAGAACACATTAATCTCTAGAGAGCAGATAACTGCTATATCCTTCCCATTAAAATTATATTTAGATATAAACACTAGTATGCTGTACACAATTTTTTTAATAACATCCTATTCAATTGAATAGTTTTGGATTTAAATTGTTAAATAATGGATAACCCAGAGGTTACAGATTAAATGCAATAAAATATAGATAGTATTTGATTATCCAATTAGATTAGGTGATTATTATCCAAGATTGAATCTGATTATATTATAAAAGTACAAAGTGTAATGATCCTGCAACACTCATGCACTGCCAATGTCTTTCTGCTCATCACAAATGGAGTGTGGGTGAAAAGGTAAATTGATTTTATTTACATTCAGATTAAAAATAATCAAATTAAAAACAAATGGAGAATGTGAATTGTGTGTCTTGATTGTATATTGATGTGATTGTACCCAATCTAGGTGTTTGTGTGCCCAGCTTTACTTAATCATGTGTAACTAAGGCTAAGGCCAGGTACACACTGGAGTTTTTTCAGCCAATTATCGGGCAAATCACTCGATAAAGGACAGCTCGGCCACACACCTCGTTAGTGTGTATACTGATGCGATGAACAACAATTGTTCAAAAGTGCCTATTGTCATTTAATTTGGTTGGTCGTACTGTTTATTAATCTCGTTCCAATCACCTTCCGATCATATAGTGTGTATGCACTCACGATCATGATCTCCATAGAGTTTACAGAGCCATGGTCTTTTCAGCCAATGCCAGCAATGAAAATGTCCCAGTGACTTAACTGTAGAGAGTGCTGTAGAAGGAATAGTTTGTTTGTTTGTTCTGGGACTGAATATATTGTTTCAGAGTCACAGAAGTTAACAAAATTCCTACGGACATGTGGATAGCTATAACAAGGCGGTTTTAATCAGTGTGGCAGAAATGAATGAATGAATGAATGAGTGACTTTTGTGCTATCATTCTCTAATACCCCATTTATACTGCACCAAAAACCCGGGTTTTTGCAGGGGCACGCTGAAAAACCCGGGTCTTGGTGTAGTATGAATAGTCCAACCCCAAAATCCCGGGTCTAAAATCCCGGGACTTAGACCCGGGATTTTGCGAGGGGTAATTCCCGGGTCTCACCATTCATACTGTAAAAAAAAAAAAAGTCAATGTAAAAAAAAAAAGATTTTAATTAATAAAAAATACATAACAAATGTTTACTTTACTTATTTTCAGCCAGCGGTGTCTCCGGTGCGTTGCCGGCTGTCAGGGGGACCTCTGGGTACTAAAATGACGTAATTTCTAATGGACTAGAAATGACATCATTTTAGTACCCAGAGGTCCCCCTGACAGCCGGCAACGCAACGGAGACACCGCTGGCTGAAAATAAGTAAAGTAACTATTTGTTATGTATTTTTTATTAATTAAAATCATTTTTTACACTTTTTTTTTGTAAAACCCGGGTCGGGCAGGTGCAGTATGAACCCGCCCGACCCGGGAATCTTCTTATCTATACTGCCCTCTGCCCCGGCAATATCCCTGGTTAACAACCCGGGATATTGCCGGGGCGGCAGTATGAAAGTGGTATAAATGACTAGAGGACTAGATGAAGAGCACAGAACTGAAAGTAAATCGTGTCAGTGTGTACATATGAATTGCCCGAGCAATTGGACCTTTAGTCGTTAGTAAAATCGTAGTAGATAACATGCCCGTTGGAAAATACTTCAGTGTGTACTTAGCCTAACTATATACAGGCCAGGTAAATGCCTGTTATTCTGTTTTTTAATGTACATTTTATTTATTGTTCTTTTCTTTTATGGGTGTGCTGACAGAAGAATAGATATACAGATGAGTAGGGTAAACAGATAAGTGGGTCTCCGCTCTGCCTGCTAAAGACAGATGGTGGGAGAAAAAGTAAGGGGAAAGTGTCTGTAAATAATTGTGTTGCCCAGGCAGATTTGGTTATTTGTATTGCCCCTAGATAAAAGAATTGAAGTCTGTGCTTTGAATTTAATTGTAGTTCAGATCTGATTGTATCTAAGGGCAATGAAAATATACAGATCTGCCTGGACAATTTATGTATCTGAAGGTGGAGCTCCCATTTATGTTCTGGACATTCAGATTGATCACCAGGTGTCAACAGTTTGTCCAACTTTTCAATGCTTTGAGAAAGTCTGCCTAGTACAGACGAAACGCGTCAGGGCAGTAGTCTGATAGCAGTGTGTTCTATTACCCACTTATTGAAGATTTGAAAGAACGTTACAGCTACCGTCTATTGGCATTGTGGACCACTCACCACATAGGAACCTTCCTAACGCCTTTTGTTTTCAGACGAGTATCTCTAGGGTGCGCACCCGTGAATCATGTGACCGCCGGCTACTGGGAGTTCCGACAGCGATTCATCCAGCAGGGAAGTCTGTGAGTTTTCTATTCGGCGCTCAAGCGCTGGGTCATATATGTTATTCTAATTTACATCATTGGTTGCATTATATGGACATCTTCACATTGGGAAATGTCCCTTAAGGCCATTATATGACGATTTTTGGTCTATAACCTGGAGCATCATTATTCTACTTCATGTTAATCTGGTGACTATTCAATCCATGCTATAGGAGTTTATGGACACGCTGCTTTCTACGATATCATTGCATATTTAATGCCGTTTATCAGTATATATGTGATATTATTAATTATACACAACATTGGAATATATTTCTAGTAGCCATATTTATCATCTTGGCTTTATGTGATCACACTTGATGTTATATACATTTACCAGGGGTACTCTCTTTTTTACATGTATTGTTCATATTATCGTGAAATAAATGTGTTTGTTTTATTTTTCTACATGACGGCTTGATCAATTGTTAAAATATTTTTTAATTTTTGTTTCCTGAGGGCGATATTGCGCTGGTTTTTCTCTTTTTTTGTATACATTTGTTTTGGGTGTGACCTTGCACTTGAACCTGTTAGGTTATTGTTAGCTATTCATCTTTTAGCGCCTGATTATATATTATTTTTGTAGTTTGTCCAACTTTGCCACATGTGGATATTTTAAGCTGGCTCAATTACAGTCAAGTTTAGGCCAGTTTGGTCATCCAAGTTGGCCAACAAAATCACCAGCTCTGTGGCCAACTTAATTGTATAGCTGCAGAATGACATTATGCAGTGTCCAGTACAATGTGAAAGTATATTTTTTGACAGCTATTGTGTCTCAGGTGTTGATTTATGCGCCAGGTGATTAAATACAGTAAAACAAAAAAAATATTTACCTTGAAATGTCAAGAATGTTACATGGTTAAATATGCACATATATAATTTACTTTACCTCTGGCTCCAAATATCTTCAGTAGGTCGTCATTTAATATGAAATTAGGTGTAAGATGTATGTATTTTCCCTGTTCCCCACAACCACCGTATTGCAAAGTGCGTGGGTCATCTCCGTCAATTAAAGGATCAGCTATGATAACATCAGCCTAAGGAGAAAAAATAAAAAGTTTAAGAAAACCAGACTGCAACTTCCAGTAAGTACATTTCAGAAGCAGCCCCCAGATCACATGCGGCTGAAGAGGCTTAAGTGTTTTGACATCTAACAAAGTATTTTTAACATGTTATTCATTACATATATCCCATTTATTTATGATATTTTGTTATCCTTTAACACAATACTTCTAAAAAATGTATGCAATTTCAAGTCAATATTAAAAGCACATATTGAACAACAAATCATTGCAAATAAAAACTTAGATTATTATGGGCAGAGAACTTGTATTCTAGACATTATAATTCGTACAAATCTGCCTCATTTTTATACCTCCCCTCTGGGAGACACTTAACAGAAGTTTCAAGGAACAAGTGCGCCAACTTTGCAAGACTACAAGACAATTGGGTGGGAACCAGGAGGTTGACCTAGCCTTCCGGGAGTCCAGGAGTATTGCTTGAAATTTGTGCGTCTCCCTGACACTTCGGGAGAGTAGGCAAGAATGAGTTAGAATAACTGTGAAACTTACACCTATCAGCCACAACATTAAAACCACTGACAAGTGAAGTGAACAGCATTGATCATCTCATTACAATGTCACCTGTCATCGGGAGGGATATATTAAGCAACAAGTGAACAGTCAGTTCTTTATATGATGTGTTGGAAGCATGAAAGCCTAAGGATCTGAGCGACTCTGAGAAGGACCAAATTGTTATGACTTAATGACTGGGTCAGAGAATCTCCAAAATAGCAGGTCTTGTGGGGTGTTCCTGATATGCAGTGGTTAGTACCTACAACCGGTGAACCATTGACAGGATCTTGGGCGCCCAAGGCTCATTGATTCACATGACGAGTGAAGGCTAGCCCATCTGCTCCAATCCCACAGAAGAGCTACTATAGCACAAATTGCTGAAAAAGTTCATGCTGGCTATGTTAGAAAGGTGGCAGAACACACAGTGCATCACAGCTTGCTGGGCATGGGGCTGCGTAGCTGCAGACCGGTTAGAATGCCCATGCTGACTAATGAGCGGCATGTGAGCATCAGAACTGGACCATAGAGCAATAGAGAAGGTGGCTGGTCTGATAAATCACGTTTTATTTTACATCATATGGATGGCCAGGTGCGTGTGTGTCGTTTGCCGGAGTAAAAGATGCCACCAGTATGCACTATGGGAAGAAGGGAAGCTGATGGAGGCAGTGTGATGCTCTGGCAATGTTGTGCTGGGAAATCTTGGGTCCTGGCATTCATGTGGATGTTAATTTGACACATGCCATCTACCCAAACGTTGTTTCAGACCGAGTATATTCCTTCATGGCAATGGTATTTCCTGATTGCAGGGGCCTCTTTCAACAGGATAATGTGAACTGCCACTCTGCAAATTTTCACAGTGGCAATCCACCATCAAGAATGGTATATCAGCTATGTACTAATTTTATTTAGCACCTATTGTTTACTGATCCATTTGGACCAAACTTACTATTATTAAGACACAGTTTACCTTAATTTTATGGACTTAATTTGTGTAAATTGTGCATTGCAATATAATTAAGTCTATATAACTTACCTTGTCATATGACTCTAATTTTGGCCTTCCAAAATTGCTGTTACTTGACCAGGTGTTGGGAATTAGAATTTTTGCACTTCTAATAAAAACTCTGTTTTCTGTAGCTTGCAGCATGTAGACAGAAGCATCAGTCACCATTTTCTGTAAATATATTTAAAAATCAAAGTATTGTAACAGCTAATTCTATTATATATCCTCTTATGGAAAGTATTTCAGGATAAATAATGTAAAAAAAATTTAAGGCGTTTAAATATTGAGTATGTATGAACTGACAGGTCAGTCAAATATAATAAAATTATTAAAAAATTCTGTCCCCCAGTGCACGCGTTTCAATTCAATAATTGCTGGGGGACAGCATTTGCTTAAGAGTGTTCTTCCTTGGATTTCATGTGATTAAAGTGCCACCTATCCACTACACAACTAGGTGATGATTTCTTCACGTGCATTTCATCTACTCTGAGGTAAGAGTAAACACTTAAACAGCTACAGTATTTTGAATTTTCTCTGGAAGTATATTTCTTTATATAATTTGTTGCTTTATAATAAAGTCTATTTTTAAATAAGTGATAATGCACTATTGGTGCTATTTTTTTTTATGTTTATTTCATATGGAATAATATTTTAACAACATGGAATGAATTTTCTGAAGATAAATTGATTGAGAAAAAAGAGATAAATAAAACAAGAAGGATTCCATCAAAGTTACATGCTATCTTTGGAAAAAAGTTTTCCTGTAAGTACATTCACTGACGGGGGTGGCATGGATGGTTGCATTTTTTGGGTGTTGTATGCAGATCACACCTATCACATTGGCTTTTTATTTTTGATTTGGTCTTTAGTACTTTTGAGTATGATCAATTTATGCAATTTTGCACTATGATATGTTTTTTTGTTGCACATATATCTCTAGGAGAGAATTGAAAGTGTATATCCTTTGATCGTTTGGATATAATAAAATATTCTATCCTACGACCAGAGCCTCTGACAATACACTTTTTGATTTGTGTGACTCAAAGCCACACACACTAGTTAGCACTTTAAAATATAAACAATGATATTTTAAAAAGTAATACCCCTAGCATGTAAACAAATACATATTTAAAACACATATGCATACCTGTATGTATACTCATAACACCATTTAAAAAAAACAAAAACATAATTTAAACATATAAACAATTATATAATTATATGCTTGCATTTAAAAATAAATTCATATACTATATGTTATAATGACTTACTTTTATGTTTTCAATTAACTTTCCATTTTCAGGAATCTTTGGGTTTATTGAAATAACAATGTCTTCATATCCATTATTTTTCAGCTTCACCAATGAGTCTCTAGCTGAATGTATAACTTGAAATATAGAAATGAAAAGAAATATCCCAGCAATCTTCATTGTAGTGTCTCCAGGTTTGCCAGCTATTGTGGTTGTTCTTTTTAATACAAGTTTCTGTACAGTCAACCCCTGTTGAAGTGCACATACAATGTCATATTTAGTAGTTTTCTTTGCTTTTACCCTTTGAATGGTTAAAAATATCTATTTTTTTGTGTACAAATTTCTCAACACACATTTCATGTCTTTGCCCAACAAAATAATAACTATGAATCACTTATTGTTGATATTAAACTATTTAAGTAAACTGTTACCCAATATTTAAAAGAAAAGAAAGACAGATATATAGTTATAGACAGCGGTGTAAGATATAAATGGACCCCTTACTGCTTGGGAGAGTCTGATAAGTGTAAATATAATTTTTAAACCATAAGACAACAAAAACATGAATAATAATGTTTGCAAATGATCTTATTTGCAATTGTCGAATATAAATTTCAAAATGGAAAACTTTCTGAGTGGACATTGTCTTTAAGTGTTGTTCTTTGATTGTTTAAAATATTTAAAGTTGTTCTTTGCGATTCCTCCAAGCATACTACGGTCTGATCTTTGAGTTGATTTTCTAGTATGCTCATTGCTGGGAAGATTGTCAACTGTATTCAATGTTCATCCAAAGAAGACAGAGGTCTGATTAGGACCTGGCTGATTAGGAGTGCTGGCTGGGCTAGCACTGTACTAATTAAGAGAAGAGGAGAGGGTTAGAGGAGGATAAAGGGGAATGGGTTAGGTAGATCAGGTGTAATATAGGGGGGGGGCAGGTTGTTAGGGTGCCAATGGAGGAAGTAGTAGTAGGGGTGCCCCCCCCACGATCAATTTCCTGCATGTGTTTTGCTTGAATTCCTAAATGGCCATTTTGGACCTTCAATTTTTATCCGGTAATCTAGTCTGAATCTGTTTCCATTTCGTTGTGGCCTGTTATCTTTCTGTTAAATTGTTGTTTAGTTACTTTGTTGAGCTTAATGCTTGTGACAATTATGTAGTATATCTAATTACTGATTGTTATTTTCTGTTGAATTAATGTATGACAATGTATATTGTATGTAACCTTGTAATGTAATCTCAACATATGGTGTGCTAGATGACATGAGTCTGAACTGCAAGTGTCAATAATCTGTTTAATTTAGTCAGACCAGGGAGAGATAAGCATCTCTGAGGAGTTTGAAGCCCCAAAGTTCTAAACCATCTAGCCAAGCAGAACAAGCAGAGGTGAGAACTCAAGGAACTGTGAACAGTCCCGATCTCAGAACATCCCTAGTTCACTTCGAAAGCCCTGTAACATTTGGGAGATTAATCTGTCCTTATTGACAGCTAAACGTGTGTATTTTCATGAGAGGGTCTATCAATACTGGAATGTCCTATATTTCTCAATTGTGTTTCCTCACACACCAAGTCTTAACTACTAAGTAGTGACTCTGGTTTTATTTCTGAAACTTGCTTGTACAATTTATTGTATGACTTTTTTGTAGCTAAGCTGTGGAAACATTTTTCGAATTAAAATACATTTAATCTAGCATTTTCTAAGAGATTCTTTGTGAACTCACGAAGCCCAGGGAGGCTCATGCTACATGTGTATGGAATTTAAGTGTGAAACATTAATAAATGGGCTTGGTGAACATAAGGACACCATAATAAATCCTTTGTGGTGGCAGAAAAGGTGCATTCATTGCTAAGTGACTAAGGTGGTGCCAGTCACAGACAGCTGTTCAGATTGCTGTATCTGGGACAGGCTGGGCGTTCGTGACAATGCTGTTTAAATTGTAATAAAAGTGGTCTGTTGTTAGGAAGCCTCTAAACAATATATTGTACAACCAAGAAAAATTTAAATAAACAGGGGAAGACCAGGATGATCTGGTGGCATCAGCCTGGGGCTGGTAAATATAAATATATTAAGTCAAAGAAAAGAAAAAATGTTAAATGTTGTAGACGTCTTTGACAAAGGAAAATAAAATCACTATTTTGATTGGATTCATTTAACATTGTGTGTCTTTTTAATTCTGCAAACTAAATACATTAAAATGAGGAAAGTTAGCAAACTATGAAGTTTGAACCAATGTATAATTGGTTCAAACTTCATACTTCATATATTGGTACTGCACTCAGATATGTCTACGTAACAATTATTAAGCAAAAATGCGGGGATAGGTTAATTTCAAGTTTATGTATCATATTAAAAAAATAAATAAATAGTACTGTCTAAGGTGGACAATGCAGAGGTACATGTGGCTTAATTCAATGATGCAACACAGCAAAAAAATGACAGCGCAATTGAGAGGCATCCAATGGGTGATAATTAATAAGGGATGTCCAATCCAAAATCCTGTATGTTGATTGGTCTGATTATCAGAAGGGAGAAGGCGGTAAATGTATCAATCTGAGTTTTCCTGCGGGTTTGAAAAACCAATCAGATTCTAGCTATCATTTATTTAGTACATTCTACAATAAGATAGCTAGAATCTGATTGGTTGCTATAGGCAACATCTCCACTTTTCAAACCCGACAGAAACTCTCAGCTTGATACATTTACCCCAAGGTACTATGTCCAGGCTGTGGTTACACTTACAATAAGGAATCATCATGAATAGGGTTTATACTTATTCACTTCTTAGTAGCAAGACATACATTTACTCTGAAGATATCCATGCCATTGCTGTTTTTCCTCTATCTATCACTACAGCTTCCTGATCACATGTTGCTCCTGTGCTGATGTAGTCATATAGATATACTAGATAAACCACCTTATCTTCTGCCCTGTCTGTGATATATACATATTTACATATAATATATATGAGGACGAAACGCATAGAGGCCTATTCTACTCATCCCTGGGCTATACTGGATTACCATACCATCAGAATTTCTGTGTGGAGACTGTGGGAGGTTTCTGCGTGCACCTGAGGATCTGGTATATCAGTGACCTGTGTATACCTGTATTACAGATAAGCTTAATTTATGATTACTCATTGTGAGTGTGCATTTTATATGTTTATTCTGATTAAATGCTGGAATTCTTTAAATAGTACACCATATAGTGCATTATCTTCCTTTTTCCTATGTACTGAGTGGAGGAGAGATATGGTGTTAGCAGTATGCTGCTGATGTATGACTGGAGACCAGGCATGTAGATTTGCTGATTGTACTATTCTTTTGGAGAAAATGCTGGCTATGTATTACTGAGAGAACAGCCGTACAGATATGCTGTGTTCCAGTTCCTGGATAAGATATATCTATGCAGATAAGCAATATTTTATTTTTCTGGTGTGTATTTGTATGGTGATGGGCTATCACTAACACACTACTTTTACTGATCTCCTTGTTCGTTTTCTGTCTTTTCATGCCTACAAAACTGGATTAATGCCTATGGTCCTAGAGGACCATCCAGAAAGCTGAAATATTGAACTACTTTGAACTATATATATAGGTAAACAAAATGGAGACATTGTTGCAAAGTCTTTTAGCTATTGTTTTGACTTACTAGCTTACTAGCTTTTATCGCTATTTATGTACAACACATTTCAGAGGGTGGTATGAGAATATTTTATTATATAAGTTTTAATAAAGGTTGTTATGCTAATTTATGGTAATGATCTAGTACTCCTTGTTATATTCTAAACACCTTTTAGTGATACCAACATTATATTTTCTTAAGGGAGCTGTTTTTTCTATACCTAATTTTCAATACAAAGCAATTTTTGCACTAATGCCCAAATGTGTTGTTATAGATTCCATAAGCAATCCTGCTGGAAGTCATCATTATTACATATAATAGTTACAGCACTAGATACAAACCCATTTGAATCTGTGTACTGTATTACACAACACAACTATAAAATGTCAAAGTTCCTCAAACAAGTATCCTTATTCTGAGATTCAGGGTGATATATTGATGCCACATGGGTTAATTTAGTATTGTTTACAAAAGTTTTATACACATAACACTAGGAGCTATACATCATCACAGATTGGACACATTTTGACATAGGCAACATGATAAGATTAAGGGGATTTACACCTACCATAGTCAGAGCTTCACACATATGTCCCCTTGTGTAATCCTTAAAAGCCTTAGCTTAAATTTATACCCCTTTCACACTGCCACCCCAGCAATAACCGGGGTATATGAACCTGTGATATTGCTGGGGGACAGTGCCTCCCACACTGGCCCGGGTAGACCATGTTCACACTGAACACGGGTCTGCCCAGGTCTCCATGGCAACATCACAAGAGGAGCTCTGATTGACTCCTCTTGTGATGCTTTTTTTTTTAATCTTTACAATTGGTGTTGGTGAGACCCGGGTTGAAAAACCCGGTTCTCACAGTTCACACTGTCATCTACCAGGGTCGGACCTTGGAATAACCCTGCAAAAGACCCAGGTTCAATTCCAGGGTCATCCGACCATGGTAGATGCGCGGACCCCCTTTCACAACAAGCATTGACCCGGGTCTTTTAGGCAGTATGAAAGGAGTATTAAGGGGGTGTACTTTTACCATTATTTTTGCCACCAAAAATTCATGCTCTAATTAATTCATTTTGACTTGGTTGTTATAAATCTCTGTTAACAGTTCTACACTTAAACAGTCAAAAGGTACAGGAGTGGATAGCATACAACTAAAACTTCATCAAAAGCTTTTAGGTATCAAGCAATGACACCAGAAGCAGGCTGGAATAGATGTTTGCTATGGATTGTTCTGTTTCAAGGTTTTCTTTGAGAAATTCAGTTCATGTATACATTGGTGTATTGGTAGGCCAATGGCAAACTATTTGGATGATTGCTTGATGGTGGGACCTTCAGAGACTCTTAAGTGTCACGAGTTATTATTTTCAGTGCTGATTTTCAGAATTTTGGAATACCAGTGGCCAAGGAAAAGACAGAGGGGCCATCTACAAAATTGTCATATCTGGAGATTAGAACACTTTATGAGGAGAAGTTGTGTATATTACCAGAGTAAAGAGTTAAGATGTTTTAGGAGGAGATAGGGGAAGTGGACAAGTTAGCTTTGAAACATTTGTAATAATTTCTAGGACTGTTAAATGTTGCTGGTACAGTGATCCCAGTGGGGCAGGATTTTTGTAGAAAATTAGAAAGTGCTATAGTGGGATCTCAAAGACCACATCATTATATAGGATTTTGTAAAGAGATGAATGAGGACATAAAGATATGATAAAATTTAGTGAAACAGT
Organism: Mixophyes fleayi; assembly: GCF_038048845.1. Lineage (NCBI taxonomy): Eukaryota > Metazoa > Chordata > Amphibia > Anura > Limnodynastidae > Mixophyes > Mixophyes fleayi. Next base: position 42,214,154 of record NC_134409.1, read on the forward strand.
TTAATGGTACAAGGATTGGGCCAATTCCACTAGCAGATGGCAGGGAATATAAAGTTGTTCATGATACAGCAAGGTCAAAGGGTTTTGGTGCTTATTTGAAATGTGAATGGTGTGCAGCACATGACCTCAAGACTGGGTAAAGGAAAGGTTCACAAAGAATTTGCTTATAGTTATTTTTAATAGAGTTGTTGAGAGAAGAGTTAAGGAGCAAAGGCTGTTGTGTTTTTGGGAATGTGGCAGGCATAAATAAACAAGGTGCGTCTTTAACACCAATGGTCAGGCTAATTAAGCATTTGGTTCTAAAATCCCTACACCTTAACATGCAAGTCAAAGCTAAACAAGTACCGGACAGAGAACAAAATGGCTGATGCAGTGTAAAGATTTCATTGGAAGGCATATAAGGAAGTGGCCCCTGAGATGCATGCAGTTGGTTAAAATATCCATCTTTTGTCTGGCAGATTATCAGGCCGACATAGATGAGGCAGGTAAATATGTGAATTTTGTAGTTGCATAATTGGTGAAAGGGGTAGTTGGCTGTGTGGTCAGGCATGTCAGGATTCGAATTAACAAGCCAAAGTATGTATAGAGTTTGCTGTCGCTGTATGAATAAATGATGATGAGGACGATCAGGGGTTGAGGAGATATTTGGCTCATTGGCAAGGTTATGAAGGTCATAGCGAGGTGTTAGTGGTGGCAGGCTGTGGTTCCAGGCAGGGGAACCTAGCGTTGGTGGAAAAGCACTGCAGTCAGCGGCCATGGGAGGCGCCAAATGGTGGCCATGGGAATACCTCCCTTTGAAAGTGCGGTTGGAATGCTCAATACCACTCTTATGGGGGTCTTGTAAGAAGCCAGGGTGGTGGGATCCGTAGGCCTGGAGGCGCCATGTGGTAATGAGGACCCCCTCTTATTGGTTTTGATAATTATGGTTATAGCTGGATCTGATGGATGCACTGATTTTTTCTTTGCCACCATTCAAAAGTTTGAGTGTAAAATAAAGCTGTGACCTCTTTTTTCGCCAAACAAATCTCATGTCTTTATTTTAAGGAAAAGGGGGTGGGTAGTAGAAAAGGGAGAGCATCGGCTGTTAGGCAGTTTAAAGTTACATCTATGGATCTTCATACCTCTCTCAACAGAGTAAATGTGAAAGTTCATAGTGCTACCACCAGAAAAAACACTGAACAAATATGGTTATCATGGATGGTTAGACAGGAGTAGCCTCTCCAACCTGCAAAAAAAGTATTTTAGAGGCTTAGGTTTGCAAAGCTGCAAAAATGGGCTAATTAGGTCCTACTGCACAATGATATAAGGAACACCAAACACAATGTATGACCACATGATCCTTATAACAACTGCATGGTGGTGGAAGGGTGATGGTTGGGGTTGTTTTGCAGCTACAGGACCTGAACTGCTCACACTCTTTGAGCCTGATTCTTCAAGAGATACATATTGAGCACAATGTGCGTCTGTTTCAGAATGTACGTAATTTGGATGTGTGCACACCCAAATTCAACAGGGAGTGAATCTGAAGATATGTGTGTTGATAATTATGGGTGTAGCTCTGCTCTGCTCTACTACACAGGACATTAAAGGATATGTCAAATACCTATGTGGAATATAAATTCTCAAAAGAAAGTTCAGAAAAAAAAATATTGCATTAATGTCACCTAATAATAATATAGACAATGCAAAACATTAAAAATAAAAAATAAAATATTTTCACATTTTTTTTTACATTTCCTTCCTTGAAATACATTTATTAAGATGATCTTATTGTCGTCTGTAGGTAAAATACATTTCTACAGTTGCTACTAATTGCATACATCTGTTATAGCATAAACACATAGCCATGATCATTACTAAGTGGCACTTAGACTAGCCCTGTCGCTGGAGCAAGAGATACAGATGAAAAACAGCAGCTCTAAGATGCCCAGATCTTGAATCGGATGCAGCTGCGTGAGCTCAAATTTGTAACGCACTTAGTGTACACTGACTTTGGCCAAATGCCCTTTCCCCGCCCATTCCCTCCCTGAAATCGCAGACTGTAGTAAGTGTGCTTTGCGTTTGAAGATGAATGGAACATGGCTGCGCTCTGTTGCGTATGGTCTGGCCGTTTACATCCCTTCATGTATCAGGACCTTTGAGTCCATTATAGTATAAAGCATTCTAGAGGGAAAATGGATGAAAGTGGATGATGCAACAGGACTATGTTCTAAGCACATAGTCAAATCTATAACTGAATGTCTGAAAAACAAAAAGTTCTGAAATAGCCAAGTCAAAGTCCAGACCCCAGCCACACTTTGATGCTGTGGTTGGACCATAAGAGAGCCGTCCATAAATAAACACTTTCAAATATCAATAAAGTGTGGGCAAACATTTGTACAATACGAAGTAAGAGACTGTTGTGAAAACCGTTACTTCAAGTTATTGCTTTTAAAGGTGGTTCTACAAGCTAGTGAATCATGTAATGTACTTACTTTTTCATGCATGGGTTGTTCATATTGGCTTATTGTTGTTGAAAATATGTAAGTGTAAGTAAAATGTGTTATGTGCTATTTGTCACATTAAATTAAATTCAGCAAATTTTAGGACTTGTTGAGGACTAGATGATTGTTACTTATGTCCTAATAGGTAATAGCACAGATGTAAAAGAGGGCGTACTTTCTATTTCACATTACTGGAAATGCACTTGTTTAATAACAAAACAACCAACTGTTTGCTAGGAACATTTGTAAAGTTAAATATGTCTAAAACATAAACAAGGTACAAAATGTAGCTTAAACATTTTAAACAAACTACACAAAAAAAATGGAACAAAACACACACATTTTAACTAGGGTACATTAAATGAATGTTAGAAATCAATATTATAATATAAAAATGAAAATGTGCACATTAACACGCAAAACAGGGAACAGCACCATATGAAAACATTTGCTATATATATTTTTCAGAAAATCGAGTGACAAATAGTCAGGTACATACACCGATCCCAAAATTGAAACCACTGACAAGTGAAATGAGTTACACTGATTATCTTGTAACAATGGCACCTGTCAAGGGGTGGGATATATTAGGCAGCAAGTGAACAAGTCTTGAACTTCTTGTGTTGGAAGAATGAAAAATTGGCAAGCGTAAGGATCTGAGCGACTTTGACAAGGGCCAAATTGTGATGCTAGACGACTAGGTCAGAGCATCTCCAAAACGGCAGGTCTTGTGGGATGTTCCAGGTATGCAGTGGTTAGTACCAACCAAAAGTGGTCCAAGAAAGGACAACTAGTGAACTGGTGATAGGGTCATGAGTGCCCAATGCTCATTGATGCGCATGAGGAGTGAAGTCTAGCCCGCCTAGTCCAATCCCACAGAAGAGCTACTGTAGCACTAATTGCTGAAACAGTTAATGCTGGCTATGATAGAAAGGTGTCAGAATACACAGTGCATCGCATCCTGCTGTGCATTGGGCTGTATAGCCGCAGATCAGTCCGAGTGCCAATGCTGACCTGTGCCCACCGCCGCCGAAAGCACCTACGATGTTCAGTGAGTGCCAGAACTAGACCATGGAGCAATGGAAAAGGTGTCCAGATCTCAGGAATCACAGGTGTTTTGCATCATGTGAACGGCTGGGTGCGCGTGCATCATTTACCTTGGGAACAGATGGCACCAAGAGGCACAATTGGAAGAAGACACATTTTCAGATGAAGTGTAATGCTTTGGGCAATGTTGCAGACAAACATTATACAGTATTTACTACAAATCCTGGCTTGGAAAGGTAAGTTGACAAGTTCAACCCAGCGCTATTCTAGCTAGAAAAGTACTGGCGTTCATAGGGCTCAATTGGTCCCATGTTTTAACACTGAAGTGAAGAAGGAAGACTCATCCCATTACATAGAACCTTCTCGGAGTATAATTGCTCCTCTGTGATGAGATGAGTGTTCCTTTTTCACTTCTCCTATGTTAGCACTGGAGCGATTGAGCTCTTAAACACCTGCCTTACATTGCTCTATAAATTTGAGCCAGAGTAAGTTTTGTTTTTTTTCTTTAAACAGTCTGTTCAGTATTCTTATCACCACCGTACTTGTCTTTGTGCAAGATCATTTTATGTGTAATTATATAATAATAATCATCATTATTATTATTACATTCCCTTACATATTCCTTATATTTAACTACCAGGGCTTAATTTGTGCTGGAACACACAGGAACACATGCCCAGCACTTCTTTTGTATGTCCTCCCAGCATAAATCATAAACTTTGCAGTTGTACTTCTTGTTTATCTAAGTTCAACTTATTTATTTATCCACAAATAAATCACTGTTTATTACAGAAAACTTGTAAAGAGCTGTAGAGAATAATTGTAAACTCCATGTGGATGATAATGTACATTTTTTAAAAACATATATGCCATCTATATAATATATGGAGATAACTGCTTTGTACTATTAAAGACTGTGACAAAAAGTCTGTGGGAATAAAAACTGTAATTATAGTAATTAAAAAACGTACACATTAAAAGTAAAATAGTTTTAAGAAGATCAGGTAGCTAATAATAATACTAACAGTACAATGATCTTGCGCTGTGGTAATACACTTCATTCTTTAAGACACTTACCTCAACAAGCTGCAGTGTAGAACACAGACAAACTCACAGTCCTGAACAGGGTTATATATCTGCCTTGATACAAGTTACAACCAGGTAACATGTGTCCCTAAAGGACACTCCCCCTTTCTGTATCTTCATCCTTTCTGTTGGGTGAGAGCAAATACAGATACAAGCCAAAATAACCTCCTAAAATATTTGTTGCTTTATTGAATGAATGGCAAAAAAAATTTGCTAATAAAATTGTGACAAAAAATATGAATAACCTTAGAGAATTGTGTTCAAAACCTAAGAATAAATATCACAATTTGACAGTGGCTGAACAAACAGCTTTAAAACAGCTAAAGAAAGATTTGTCTATAGTAAGTAAAGGGGCAGATAAGGGAGGAGGAATTGTAATTTAGGATTGTGAGGACTACTATATGGAAGCATATAGACAGTTAACTGATATTTCTTTGTATATGGTTCTAAATAAAGACCCAACACTGACTTTTCAGAAAGAATTTGGAACTCTCTTGGAGAGTGACCTTTAAATGAAGGTTATCGCATCAGAGAAATTCCATTTATTATTTTCAGATCATCCAATCACTGCAATTTTTTTTTATCATTTACCCAAAATATACAAATATTTAAACACCCCACCTGGTTGTTCTATAATTTTGGGTATAGAGTCCCTCAGATCCTCACTGTCTTCTATGTTGATGCTTTCCTGCAACCTAAAGTTAAATACTTAAAATCATATCTCAGAGATTATGTACACCTATTGAACCTCCTCACCACTGTCCAGTGGCAGAGCGATTATGCTTTTCTTACTCTGGATGCGCGAGCATTATATGGCAATATGCCTCATGAGTTACGGATTTAAACTATTGAAAATGTCCTAACTGAAGATTCGACTGTTACGGATACCCACTGACAATTTCTGATAGATTCCATTCACTTTATTCTTACACACAATTATTTTACTTTTGACCTCATTTTATTTACAGGTGATTGGAACAGCCATGGGGACCTGTTTCATGCACTGGCTTTGAAGACACCCATGTGTGGGGAGCCGAGTTGAGGGGCGGACCTGGTCCTCTAAGGTTGTTATTTTGAAAATGTATTATTTGGAGAGGGGATGAAGCACAGGCATTTTCTTTTGTTCAAGGCACTTAATACAAATGATTATACTTTGAAATTCACTCATCAATTTCACACTCTTAATATGGATTTCTTGGACCTCTTCTTGAGGGTTGTTGGTTCAACCATCAGCACCATGACTTATAGGAAGAAAGTATGCATTACGACAAATCTACATTATAATAGTTCTAATTATAAACCTTGGAAAAACAACATTTCTAAGGGCCAGCTATTAAGGCTCAGACAAAACTGTTCCTCATTTGAAATGTTTCAGATACAAGCCAAAGAGTTGATGCAAAACTTACAGGTTAGAGGATATCCTCTATACATCCTAGAGAAAGCTTTTAGGAAAGTAAATTGAATAGATAGAGGTAGTGTGTTATTCTTGAAATCATCCAGGCCTAAGACTGAGATTACATATATATCACAAGACATTTTGAATAGCCCTGGGAATACAGGAAACAAGATGTGTACGAGTCCTTTGGAGAAACATTTGTTTCAAGGATCAATACAAAATCTAGAGAGATCAAGGAGATAATCATCAACAATTATAGGATATTACAACAGGATCCCCTTCTAAAAACCATTCTTCCACTAAAGCCTAAGGTGAATTTTAAAAATAGGTTTGAATATAAAAATATTTTAGCACCCAGGGTACTACCGGAATCTACTTGTGTAAGAGGAGGAAAGGAAATTAGCTGGCTCCCACTGAAACCAGATGCTTGCTATAAATGTGGGGGTTCCAGATTAGCCTGCCAACATATTACAACAAGATACATATTTTTATGTTTAATAAGGCACAACATTATATGAAAGGATTTATAAATTATAATATGAGGTATGTGATATACATCCTCAGGTATAATTGTAATGTGCTATCAGTGGGAAGAACGATCAGGTCCCTAAAAACTAGAGCCTACAGGTGGCTCAATGAGTTGAAAGCCAACAATAAGATAATGTGATCTCACTTGAAGGGTCTGAAGTTTGAAACCCAGATAAAGTGAAATATAGTTTATTAATTTTTTTGCTATCTATAACAGTAGTTGTTATTTACTATTATTATTTTTATATCTATTATATTCTAATTGTACTTATATGGATTTAGTGACCATTATAGAAATTATTCCTCTTTTTTGAGATGAATGAAATATAAGAATATAAATTTGAAATAAGTCCTTATATCATTGCTGGTGTTATTGTTTTGGATTTATGTTTAATGTCTCCGAGAAACCCTTGTTCTTTTTTAGATTTTCTCATTGTGATCAAGTCATTGTGTTGTTTTATTATACTATGTTAGTTTCACACCAGCGCAGAGCAAAAAAGGTTTTATATAAGTGTGTTTAACCTATATAAACATCTTGAATTTGTGGTCATTCACCATATTTATTGCTGATCTACTTCCAGGGTCTCATTTGTAATGGATCAAACGATCCTTGCTTGCAAAATAGAAAACCAAATACATCCACGGCCTTCATCTGTAATACATTCATGAATTCTTTGCAAAAACTAGCTCCTAAGAGCTCCGCTGCAAAGTGAGCTCTTAGCGACACTGGTCGTATTTATAACATGGAGATTTCCCCATGTTATAAATAGAACCAATGCCGCTAAGAGCTCACCAGTGTGCATGTTATCAAGTATGGTATGTGTGTAACTTTTCTCAGCAGTAAAATGTTGGATGGACTGGTGGACTTTGATGTTCATGGGGAAAATTTTATTTAACTCTGCAAACAAGTTGTAGGAGAAATTGCTTCAGTGACACTTTGTACATGACAACCCTTTGAGTCAATGATGTGCCCACTAGAATGTTTACAGCATGATACATGGCAGTGCTGAGGCAGAATCCCACCTTTTGACTGTGTTATGTCCTTATTTAGGCTCATGTGTGTAGGATGGAGAGCAGGGCCGTAAATAGGGCTTTGCTAAAGAGGCCCAACGCTGAAGGGGGGGCGCAGTTTATGAATATTTTAGGTTCATTTGGTTAAAATTGAGTGCTAGAGGGCAGCAGTTTTCCTTCTCACGCCAGGCGCAAGGTTTAGTTTATTCCTTATTGACAATGTGCAAATATTTTACTATACTTTACACTTCATAAAAAACTTCTGGGAAATACCATTTATATAGCAGTTGTTTACACATAATCTTTCCTAAGAACAGATAGCAGATGTGGTATGTATCTAATAGGGTGTGGGCAATATCATGTTTGAAATTTCTAGAGAAGGGAGTACACAGTTTTTAACACATTCAAAAGAAAAGGGCCCTTAATTCGTGTTTGTGATACACAAGATAAGTATCCCAGAATATCTTAAATTCATTGAGAAATGTTTAATCTGTTGACCACTTATTTAGTGGGAGCTAATATCCATTTCTTTCATTGATTTGATTTTCACAAGAGCAGGTGAAAACAGAGAAATGTGAATACACCCTTAGGCTGCACTATTCTTGTACTGTACCATGCATGCTACTATCATAGTGTCAGATAATGTAACAGATGCTATGGAGGCAAGTGTGCTTGTCACAGGGAAGGTAAACTTATTAAGCATTAGATTTACCCTGTATATGCTGGCCTTGCTCCCTCCAGCATCACGCTGCAGTATGCTATTACGTGCTCCCCTGCTAATAGTTTCTCCTCTGGCCTATCATGTCCTATCATGCATCTAATCAAGTAGAAGCATAAAGCAAAATTTACTCTGGCCCAAGCAATGTTATAAAGTCCACTGAACTTCCAACTTACCAATGGCCATTAAATTATGGTAGAAAGGCTGCAGGTTTGGGCAAAGTACAGGTCATAGTCTCAATTCTTTACTAATACTTACCAACTTTTATACCTCCCCTCTGGGCGATCCTCGAGGGGAGCTGAAGTGTGAGGATAGAAGGGAGTGGGGCATGGAGAGTAGTATAATTTGCCCCTCTCCCGACGCCATTAGGCAAAAACATCATTTTGCCAGCATGACGTGATTCACCACGAATCGTGTTATAGATGCTTCCATCCTGCCAACTTCACTAAGAAGTGGGCAGGACGGACAGAATGCAGGAGAATAGCCTACTCTCCCGGGAGTCCGGAAGACCTGCCTGGAATTTGGGAGCCTCCATGACATTCCGGGAGAGTGGGCAAGTATGGATTTAGTATTGGAATAGGCTGTGTGCCTTTTTGCAGGTATGGTGTAGTTTGGTGTAGTTTAGGATAGGAATTCAGAAAATAATACTCAGAAGTTTAAACAATTCCTTTCAATGTAAAATCCAACAGTACTATCTATCAATATAACCGTTTACACACGTGGCAATATAGTACAGGGAATATATGCGCATGCTATGCAACAAACCACGTCTGATTCTCAAAATGACATGTAAAAGAAACAATTCTTCATTCTTGCCCCTAGATTCTCACCAATACCCCTTAGATTACACAAAGCAGATATTCAGTTTAGCAACACTGAATGTGTTCTCATCTGTTTATGAAGCGTCTCCACCCTTTGTTGGTAAACCGAAATCGTAGGTTTTACGAATCCTTGAGTAATGTGGCGTCTTGTTCATGAGTCCCCAAACTGTAATGTCTGTTACTATCCTCACCAATAAAGATTGTCCAACGCGGTCAGTGTGGTTCCAAAACACAAAGAGATTTAAGTAGTAAAATATAACAAAGTATAACCAATACATAGGCGTGCACAGTGGATCCAGTAACATCTCATCAATCCTGCATTCTGTGCAGTGAGAGAGAGTTCCTGTATCCAGTGGCCTGTTTATATACAGTTTGAATTGAAGGAAAACAGTGAGGATGTCACAATGTACACATAGAAAATACTAAGATCATTCTTCATTGGTTAAGGGTTCAGGATAGGAATCCTGAAGAACATCAAATTTAACAAGAAAGGACCATAAAGATCCAACTACATGCAGGTACAAAATATATATGAAGAGAAGCATATATCATGGCAAATAAATTAATTGCCAAATAGAGTTACCCCTCTACAGCACAGTGGCTAAGTGGTTAGCACTTCTGCCTTACAGCTCTGGGGTCATGAGTTTAATTCCCAACCATGGCCTTATCTGTCAGGAGTTTGTATGTTCTCCCCGTGTTTGCCTGGGTTTCCTCTGGGTGCTCCGGTTACCTTCCACACTCCAAAAACATACTGGTAAGTTAATTGGCTGCTAACAATTTGACGTGTGTGTGTGTGTGTGTGTGTGTGTGTGTGTGTTAGGGAATTTAGACTGCAAGTCCCAATGGGACAGGGACTGATGGGAGTTCTCTGTACAGCGCTGTGGAATTAGTGGCGCTATATAAATAAATGCTGCTGATAATGATGATACAGTTTGGTTTCCTTGTGCTGTTCTCTAGTGGAAGATTGCAAGCTAATGGTAAGGTAAATGTATGACAGTCTACTAGGGAACTGGTTACCATATCGTATACCTGAACTGTCACTTGCTACAAGCAACCATTTCGTTGAAGTGACAAATAATATGTATGAGGTGCTATACCTTATATAACGAAAGAAAATATGCTCTGCTTTACCAGCCAGAGAGGTTGCATAAGGTCAGGAAGTAGAGGGAATCACAAGTACCATTAAGTGTTTTAAATTCAATTAACAACAAATGTCTATTTATGATGTGTATTTGCAGTGTTTGACCACAAGGCAAATGTGTATTGGAAAATATTATGAATATTTTTGCTTGACCAGATGGTACCTGGGCCTCCAGCTCTTCTCTTTCGAGATATGCCGTCTCCCAGGGTGCATGAAACTTAGTGTATACTTTGTATTCTGCACAGGGTTTCCGCCTCGGATGGTTTCAAAACCATACTCTAATGGGGAAGCATGTGACAGGATGAAAGGCTGACACAGGCGAGGAAGTGATTAAATTCCAAAATAAGGAATTGATAACTCCAACCTCTTCCTCACAGTAGGGGGGCTTATCTTATATTTAAGTCTTAGCTGCCTCATTTGTGTCATACTCTACTGAGTGGAAGGAGTCTTGTTTTCAAGCTTTGTATTGTCCTTTGTTGGTCAAAGTGCTGCTAACTTAGTCTGACCAACCCGACTGCCATGCTTCTGTTTCTTGAGATCTGTTGCTGTGATGCACACTTAGAACTGTGGAGACAGATGTGTTCTAAAGTGTCAGAGTCGACCTGTACCTTCACAAGCTCACATGTTTTCACAGCCTTATTGTAGATTAGAACCCTTCTCATACATGACATTGCCCTTATTTTACTAAGGAAGTATCATATACTGATTTTATGTATTTCTCTTTCTAATGAATCACTTTTGAATACAACATTCCATTAAAGTGAGCAATGTATGGTGCAATGACTTAGTGGATTTAAAAATACATATACTAGCCAGCCCTATGCTAGTGAAGTATTGCTTCCTTATATTGATCTCATCTGATAGTCATCAAACATAAATTACTATAGGAAATTATATGAATGGAAAATGTTTTTATTATATATTTTCTTGTATTCTGGTCAGAAAGCTATGTTGGGCTTTGTGAGCTCTTGCTGTAATATTCAGAATATGGACAATTGACTGCATGAACCATTTTTAATTAACTTTGTTTTAAAAAAATAAGAGATTTACAAGAGTTGTAAAGGAATGTTATGGTAAACATTACTCTTTTAAAAAGTAACATGATTGTATAGTTTTTCTTATTGAGTAAAACAATGATAACCTCAGCTGTTTTAATGTTAACACATAATAATATAAAACAAAAATAAAACATGCTCTGTAAAGAAAACAATATATACTAAATAGTACCCTATTAATGAAAGACAGGACTATTCTGAGTAGACCACATCTCCAAATATGCCTGGAAACAGCTTGTGTGCTCGGCCAGTGAGAAAAATGTATAAGCTATTGATGATGATGATCAGGTAAGAGTACAATTTTTTAAAGTGTTTCTTTGATTGCACTTAGCTCTAAATGAGCCCCACAATTTATTAGCGCTGATTTGCAAATCCAGGTCTGAAAGCTGAAAAGTGCATATTAAAAACACAAAGCAATAAAATAAAGTAGTGATAGTATAATAAATAATACTTAAAAAGTATAGGAAAATCAAGAAATGAAATACGCATCAGCGTTTGGCTGTGAATTGTTTCCTCTCTGTACAACTATTCATTACAATTCATTTATTCTATTGGCGGCATATTTATCTGATCGCTAACATAGCAATTTGCCCAACCCCGAGATTTAGTAACATATAACAGGTAGAGAGCAGTTCACTCTCCTATCAATTTATACAGGGAACCGCATTAGGATAGTGGTTGAATTCCTGTTTCAAATCGAGGAAGAAATAGATAACTGCCATATTCAAATTAGAGAACCGAAAGAGTTCCAATTATCAGGGGTTACTGCGAAACAGACCAGAGACTATAGATTGTTCTCTAGAGGACATTACATTTGATTTCTCATCTAGCTCGCATATCATAGGGCTAATTGAATAATAAAATAAATATGTTAAAGTATAGTTATTAAATATCAATTTTTAAAACTGATCAGTAGCGCAGCTGTAACAAGGGATGTGTAAATAAGGCAAACTATAAACAAAGGAAAAAATTACAGCTTACAATCTATTGGACAATGGGAGATTGACACATGAGGTTAAGTCTACATTTTGCATTTTGGCCCAGCCAGACTGCAAAGGTAAAAGTGACTCATAAGCTAAATGATCCCGTCACACAACAATGTTGGTCAGGAGGTAGTTGTCTTGTGTGAAATTGTGTAACAGGCTAAAGGTAGCGAGGTTAAGAGGGTGGCTGAGGAATATTATAAGCTTGTCTGAAGAGGTAGAATTTCAGAGAACGCTTGAAAGTTTGTAGACCAGAGGAGAGTCTTACTGTGCGAGGGAGAGAATTCCATAGAGTGGGTGCAGCCCGAAAAAAGTCCTGTAACCGGGAATGGGAGGATGTAATAAGGGTGGATGAGAGACGCAGATCTTGTGTAGAACGGAGTTGCCGAGTTGGGAGATATTTTGAGACAAGAGAGGAGATGTATGTTGGTGCAGCTTTGTTGATGGCCTTGTAGGTTAGTAAAAGTATTTTATATTGGATTCGGTACAAAACAGGCAGCCAGTGTAGAGGCATACAGAGTGATTCAACAGAGGAATAATGATTTGCAAGGAAAATCAGTCTTTCCGAAGCGTGCAAAATAGATTGTAGGGGTTTGAGTCTGTTTTTGGGAAGACCAGTAAGGAGGGAATTGCAATAGTCAATGCGGGAGATGAGAAGTGCATATATTAAGGTTTTTGCAGTGTCTTGCGTGAGATATGTGCGAATTCTGGAAAGGTGTGAGTCAAGGATTACACCTAGGCAGCGAGCTTGTGGGGTGGGATTTATTGTCATGTTATCAACAGAGATAGAAATGTCAGGTATGCTCTTGTTGGTGGGTGGGAATATTATTAACTCTGTTTTAGAAAGATTAAGTTTGAGTTGGCGAGAGGACATCCAAGATGAAATGGCAGAAAGACAGTCAGTTACACGGGACAACACAGATGTCGAGAGATCAGGAGAGGATAGATAGATTTGTGTATCATCCGCATAGAGATGATACTGAAAGCCAAAGGAACTTATTAGATTTCCAAGAGAAGCGGTTTAGATAGAGAACAGCAGAGGACCTAGCACTGAGCCTTGTGGTACTCCAACTGATAGGGGAAGCGGAGCAGAGGTGGTTTCAGAGAAATTAACAGTGAAAGAGCGATTAGAGAGGTTGGATGAGAACCAGGATAGAACAGTGTCTTGAAGACCTAGGGATTGCAGTGTTTGTATGAGAAGAGTAGTCAACGGTGTCAAATGCAGCCGAGAGATCCAGGAGAATAAGGAGAGAGTAATCCATATGGACTTAATGTATTTAGTAGATTTATCCAGTATGTTTCCTGTTTACAATGTTTCTTAAATCGGTCACTGCCACGTAATGTGGCTTTTATATGCTCTATTCCTGCAACTTCTAGAGCATTTGGATCTGAATTATGTTTATCCAAAAAATGTTGCGACACACTGTGAGAAATTGATCCTTTTGTTATATTACGTCTATGTTCTTAAAAAACGAACATTAAGGGATCTGATGGTCCATCCCACATATAAAATGTTGCATTTACATCTTAGTATGTATATAACATAATTAGTTTTACAATTTATGAAAACTTTTATTGTATATTTATTGTCATTATGCAGAAAAGCAGCCTGTTTATTCATTAAGTGGCTACAAGTAAGACACCTAGTTCCCAGCTATTTATAGCACCCAGAGGGCATTTTTAGAAACCAGCTTTCAGCCCCTTCGTTTTTTTCTGACTCTATTTCTTTCAATGCACTTGGTGCTATCATAATTTTAATGTTACTATTCTCCTTAAATATAATGTTGGATTGAGATGGAAGAATATATTTAAGAGTGGGATCCTGTTTCAATATTATAAAGTTCTTCTTAATAATTTCGGATATATCCCCCAATTTAGTATTATATTTTGAAATAAAGGTGTGATTGAAGTCATCACTATTGTAGCTGTTCTTCAATGAATACCCTGGTGACCAAAGCTAAAGAGTGTAATTACTATAAAAGGAATAGAGGGAAACTTGAACAGCATTTTAAATCACATTTTACAATTTATATTTTTTTTAACATTTAGATTTTTAAGCAAACAAGACAATCTTAACACACGATTGGGTTTATGCAAATTGGAAGTTATTGCCTAAGACAGTAGTGCACCAAATTTATGCCGGTTCTTTTTTTCTCTGTTTTGTATAGTGTCCATATTGCTGGTTGGTAGCACCTGTATCTGGTAACAATATGAATTACTGAAAAATTGACCAGTCATAATTCATGATATACAGTGACAGGTTCAATACATAAATACTAGTGCGACATTAACTTTTGAAATTAGTAAAAAGTGTATAGTGTCTATACATGAATCGGCATGCTGGTTGGGACTTTTTTTTTAATTCATTGGTAAAATCATTGTAGAAAAAACATCAGGAGAAATTTTCTGCAGTGTGTACCAAGCCTAAGAATACATCTGTTCAGACAATGTCAACTTTTGACCCATTGAAGTTGAATTTTGAAGAGAACAGAATTGGACACTTATTTACTTCACTAAAATAGAAGTATTTTGTATTGCTTTTTTGACACAGTATTAACCATAAACAGTCAATATTGTGTCAATCAGGTTGGCTTCCACATCAGAATGATCTCCTACACAAAGGGTACCCTCTACTCTCAAAGGCTTTAAGTGTGCCCTTAACACTCATTCCTATATTCAAGCCTATCCTCTTAACTCCCTTGTCGTGGCTTTCACCCCAACTCCCTCATAAGCTTTCATGAGCAGGATTTTTTTTTTTGTTCTCCTTCTAGTAATCCATCACCCTTTTTATCTCTTGGCCTGCTTCCTTATCCCTGTTTTACTTAGCTCGGGCTACTTCACATAACCAGGACTGGTATTAGAAACTGTGGGGCCCAATACTAACTAATCTGGCAGGACATCCCCCCCCCCCCTCTTCACCATGCATGCACCCCCCCTCATCACAGTAAATGCCTCCCCGCTTCTTTATCACAGTACATGCATCACTCTGCTCCATCCTCTCCCCTCCCTTATCACAGTAAATGCCTCCCCTACCCTAATCACAGTAAATGCCTTCTCCCTCATCCCAGTAAATGACCCCCTCCCTCATCACAGTAAATGCCTTCTCCCTCATCCCAGTAAATGACTCCCTCACTCATTACAGTAATTGCTTCCCCCTTTCTCATCACAGTACATGCCTCCTCCTCATCACAGTAAATGCATCCCCCTCTCCCTCATTACACTAAATGCTCTCCTTCATCACAGTAAATTCCCCCCCTCCCTCATCACAGTAAATGCCTCCCCCTCCCTTATAACAGTACATGTTCTGCTCCCCCCTCCCCTCACCACCCTCATCACAGTAAATGCCTTCTCCCTCATCCCAGTAAATGACCCCCTCCCTCATCACAGTAAATGCCTTCTCCCTCATCCCAGTAAATGACTCCCTCACTCATTACAGTAATTGCTTCCCCCTTTCTCATCACAGTACATGCCTCCTCCTCATCACAGTAAATGCATCCCCCTCTCCCTCATTACACTAAATGCTCTCCTTCATCACAGTAAATTCCCCCCCTCCCTCATCACAGTAAATGCCTCCCCCTCCCTTATAACAGTACATGTTCTGCTCCCCCCTCCCCTCACCACCCTCATCACAGTAAATGCCTTCCCCCTAGGGGAATACGCAGGATTTTAAAGGTGGAGGAGTTACAAGTGGTTGAATTCAGAACAAAGCAAAAATAAAAAGCCACAATAAGCCTTCAATATAAGCATTTTTGTGTAGTCAAACTGTTTTACTATAAATAACATGTACATGGGAGTCACATAACAAATTCGTATTCACATAGTATAACATTATCTAATAATAAGATTGAAAATAATAATGAGTATTGACACCACATTACTCTTTTCGCTCTATACTTCCTCCCTTGGGGCTCTCATCTCCTCTTTCGGTCTTCAGTATCACCTATATGCTGATGATATTCAACTCTACATCTCTTCTCCTGATCTTTCCTCCTCCCTCCTCTCTCGTGTAACTGACTGCCTCTCAGCCATCTCATCCTGGATGTCCTCTCGCTTTCTTAAAATTAACATCTCCAAAACCGAACTCATTGTCTTTCCCCCACCCAGGCTCCCTTCTCACCATGACCTCTCTATCGTTGTTAACAACTCCACTATCTCCTCTGTCACCCAACTCCGCTGCCTAGGTGTCACTCTCGACTCCTCTCTCTCTTTTGCCCCCCACATTCAATCCCTTGCCCAAGCCTGTCGCTTCCAACTCCGTAACATTGCCCGCATCCGTCCCTTCCTCTCTCAAGATGCCACCAAAACTATCATCCATGCCCTCATCATCTCCCGTCTCGACTACTGCAACCTCCTCCTTACTGGCCTCCCCCACTCCCGTCTCTCCCCCCTCCGCTCTATACTCAATGCGGCTGCAAGACTCATCTTCCTCTCACGCCGCTCCTCCTCTGCCTCCCCTCTCTGTCTTTCCTTACACTGGCTCCCCTTCCCCTACAGAATCCTTTTCAAACTCCTCACCACCACTTACAAGGCTCTCTCTCAGTCTACTGCCCCTTACATCTCTAGCCTCCTCTCCATTCACACTCCTGCCCGCTCCCTGCGCTCGGCCAATGATCGCCGCCTCTCCTCCACTCTGATCACCTCTTCCCACTCTAGAATCCAAGACTTCTCCCGTGCTGCACCCCTTCACTGGAACGACCTCCCTCGCTCCATTCGTCTCTCACCCAATCTGTGCTCCTTCAAGCGGGCACTTAAAACTCACCTGTTCCTTAAGGCCTACCAACCATCCACTTAACCACTCACCCTTCTGTTTCTCCCCTGGCTCCTTTCCTCTCTCCCCGTTGCTTCACTGGCTCCCTTTTGTGCCTGACTTTGTTTACCCTCCCTTAGGATGTAAGCTCGAATGAGCAGGGCCCTCTTCCCTCCTGTCTCCATACCTGTTCTTCTGCTCCGTCTCTACTGTATCTGCCTGCTTGGAGTTTCTGAAGTACTGGTACTTTGTGTTTATTGTCCTGTACTGTTTTACCCTGTATAGTCTACTGTTTGTACCATGTTCGGCGCTGCGGAAACCTTGTGGCGCCTAACAAATAAACGATAATAATAATAATAATAATTAAAAAAAGCTTTGATACCACACATCAAAATACCATTGATACCGCACATGAAAAGAAAATTTGATACTGCACATTAAAACTAGTGTAACAAAACTGCACCCTTCTCATGGCACTTTTGTCACCTTCTGTTGCAAGAACACCTAGCAGATATCAGCAACACGAAACTTCTTGTTTTAAATTAAACATATTTATTGTTTGCATGACAATAAATACCACTTCTTCTGTCAGGATGACACCAGCAGGCAACTACCTTTTGCTTGCACCTCCTGGTGACCATAAACACTAACTAGACACAGACCAGCTCACTACTGACTGGCCAACTAGTTCAGCGAAAGTCACCCCTAACAAGAGCGCAACTCAGGATTAAATACACAGGTCTCCTCCCACAGGCTTGGATGACTGACAGGCGACACTCCCACCTTGTCTTTAAAGGAAGTCTCCTCAGGTGCTCTGTAACGCCTGTTCAGTACAGCCACCCCTATCAGCTCTGCTGCTAGTTGTGGATACAAACACGTTAAAGCATGCAAGCAAATCACATTTTACATTCACTTTATCACATGTCTCTTAACATAAGCACAGTGCTATACCCATGTATGACTTGATTTGCAGCCTTTTACCTGCAGACTGTTAGCTCTATAGCTAATTCCCCTCTGAGAGGCCTGTGGCAAACCCCTCCCATTGCCACATAACCCTCCCCCTAGCGTCACCATGTAAGGTGGCACGGACCTCGCGAGGAGCGCATCTCTGTGGAAGAGAGCCTCCGTGACCATTTTGTCCACCTGACATTTTATAGCTTGAGACAAGGAAGGTTCTATTGTGTCTAACTGTCCTCACAATCACACCCACCAGTGCACTCATTGGAACCTTCTCTTCTTGACAACTGAGAACCCTGTTCTGAAACAGCCCGTCCTGTCTCTTTCTCCACTCATAACCCCTTATTTTCTTAATAGGACGTCTATGAGCTCCTTCGGATTGTGGTTGTACTGTTACAGCGGGATAGGCCTTCTGGCATTCCGGACAAGCCCTACAAAACTTTTCTACTTCCACATAGACTCCAGGCCAGTAATACCTGCGTAGAACTTTCTCCCTCATTTTACCTTCCCCTAAGTGTCTGCCACTCTCCTGCATGTGTGCAGCTTCTAGCACTAAGGGTACATGGTTTTGTGGGACTACCAACTGTTCTACTTTTCTCCCTTTCACAGTAGTCACATGAAACAGCACATTATTTTTAACAATATACGACGGCACACAGTCTGTCGAATTGACAGGCTTTGGTATATTCCCAACATTACTAGCCAAATTAAAGATACGCTTTAAAGCTACATCATTTTTCTGTTGACGTGCAAGGTTTGGCACAGGTAACAGTTCGGGATATTCAGACCAGTCTATATTGTCACCAACAGGTAAGGTGGGCACATCTGACATGTCCCCCGCCAACGCTGATTCCATTTGTCCAGTTCTCTGTGAAAGTTCTGCCTTGACCTCCACGAAAGCATTCCGGCTTGGCGGCTCCCAGTGATTGAGGTTCCGACGTTGTGGTGTTTTTAGCAGATCCTTTAAGACCGGGCTTCCGACCAGTGAATCAATTGCCGATATGTCTGGCCGGATTTACTCACCGAGGACCTCCTTATAGAGTGGTAAGTCTTGCCCCAGAACAATTGGATACGGCAGCTTGGGCGCTATAGTAGCCACTACCTTCACAGTTTGGCCTTTCAGACAAATGGCCAAAAGAGTTCCCTTTAATCTCCTGACTATGCCATGTGTGCAGCGCACATTCATTTTGGGAAACCACAAAATATTGGCCCCAGCCAAGACAGAATTGGAAACTAGTGTAATGTCACTCCCAGAGTCCATGACTGCATGTACAATCTTGTTGTTCAAACGCATTGTCACTTTAAATAAAAGTAAACCATCGCTAGTGAAACTCTGGCAACAGCAACGTGAAAGGACAGGCCCAGCTTGGCCAACCGAACAGTCCACTAGATTTTGGCAACTAGTGCACCTGGCTTTATAGTGACCAAGTTCTCCACACCTGAAGCACCTCCTGTCAGGCACACTTACAGCTTGACCTAAATTAGCAACAGGGTTCCCCTTTAGGCCCTTTACTTTAGGTTTACCCACTTGGACGCTCTCATTCTTGGTGTTCACCAAACTCCTCTGAGTGGATGTCAAGGCCACTGCCTTGTCACGTTCCTCAGCATACTTAGAAGACAGAGTTTTTTCTTCTTGGAGCAACTGTTCCAGCTTTTCATCAAGTACAAGCTTCTCCAACTTGCACTCCTCAAGCTCTCTTGCTAAGAATACCTCTTGCTGAGCCAAGACAAGCTTCTGTTCTAACGCAGCAATTTCTCTGTCTTTCTCTGCTACTATTCCTTTAAGAACTTTCTCTGATTTTTCTCTTTCTTCACACACTTTTTGCAATGCATGCAACTCATTTTCCACAGATTCAAAAATCATGTTTTCTTGTTCTCTCTGCTTCTTTCAATTCCACACTTTTTTATAAGACAGCAGTTTTCCCTCAAACATTTTCTCTAAAGAATCATACTCTTCCCTGGTCACATGTTCTGACACAGGTAACACTAGGGTTGTACAGAGAGCGTGAGATTCTCCTCTCTGATTTTCCATGTTTTCCTGTTGAGAATGTACCTCAGACACACCTGTTTGCACACTTTCCTTTTGAGACATTTTGTGCTTTTTCTTGCCCATTTTAAGGAGTAAAGACAATTTTGTACTAGCAGCTTTCAAATGTCAAGCTTCACATATGTCCAGCACTTCCACAGGCAATTAGTAAAACAGGTGCATTAGTCTCCCACACAGGTAAAACAGCAACTTCAATGCATAGGTAAAACAGCAGACTTGTGGACCACACCCAACTCACAGCTCAGTGAATAAACAAGGTATGGCACTACAATGCCCAGCTATTTTATAAAAAAAACTTTTACAAAACAAATGTTGAATAGTTCACAGTAATATTGCTTCTGTTTCTCCACAGACAAAAAAAATGCTTGCTCAGCAATAGCAATCTCTTCACTGCAACTGACAGCATATACAGTTTAAGGTGTGATAGCAGTATTAAATCATTTCCCACTCACCAGCTTTTGCATCTGGAGGTTGGGTGGACAGCTGTGCTTGGGCTGTCCTTGGCGATCCCACTTCTGACACCACTTGTAACAAAACCGCTCCCTTCTCATGGCACTTTTGTCACCTTCTGTTGCAAGAACACCCAGCAGATATCAGCAACACGAAACTTCTTGTTTTAAATTAAACATGTTTATTGTTTGCATCACAATAAATACCACTTCTTCTGTCAGGATAACATCAGCAAGCAACTACCTTTTGCTTGCACCTCCTGGTGACCCTAAACACTAACTAGACACAGACCAGCTCACTACTGAATGGCCAACTAGTTCAGCGTCAGTCACCCCTAACAAGAGCATGACTGACAGGCGACACTCCCACCTTGTCTTTAAAGGAAGTCTCCTCAGGTGCTCTGTAACGCCTATTCAGTACATCCACCCCTATCAGCTCTGCTGCTAGCTGTGCATACAAACACGTTAAAGCATGCAAGTAAATCACATTATACATTTACTTTATCACATGTCTCAGACCTGTACATAACTTAACATAAGCACAGTGCTACACCCATGTATGACTTGATTTGCAGCCTTTTACCTGCAGACTGTTAGCTCTATAGCTAATTCCCCTCTGAGAGGCCTGTGGGAAACCACTCCCGCTGCCACACTAGCATTGATGCTGCAGATTAAAAATACCATTGATACTGCACATTTAAACTAACCTTGATGCTGCACATTAAAACTAGCATTGAGACTGCATGTTAAAAATACCATTGATACCGCACAGGAAAAATATCACTGATACCGCACATTAAAACTAACCTTGATACCACACATTAAAGTTAGCATTGATACTGCACATTAAAAATACAATTGATACCGCACATGAAAAATAACTTTGATTCCTCACATGATATCGCAGATTAAACCTAGCAATGATATTGCATATGAAAAAAATAAAAACAAAAAACTATTGATACCATGAAACCAGTTTTGACAATATTACATACATATATTTGATATATATAATGCAGCAAATATGTTATAGGATCCATGTTATTATTCATTATTAAAACAATTATCAAAGCATGCCTCTTATATTAACTTTGAATTAGATTTGAATTGCATTTAATATATTTAAATAAAGAATGAATATATATCACAATTATTTATATTCCATACAAATTGCTGAATGCTCAGTTCACTGGGACTTACCATCGTTCATTAGCAGAAGCCAGTGATGTTTCATGCTGTTCAGCTATGCCTGAAAAGGAGCTACTGTGGCTGTGCATGCGCTGCAGCTCCACTTCAGCAATGATAGATTATACAGCAGATGCAACGCTGTCGGAAAAGCGTTCACGTTGCTGTACATCGGACGGCATGTTTAGCATGTTATACATGCTTTTGCCCACCTGTTCGTTGTCCATGAAGTGAAGGCCCTGTGTGTGCGCCTACCCCTCCCTCATCACAGTAAATGCCTCCCTCATCACAGTACATCCTCCACTCCCCCCTCCACTCCCTCGTCACAATACATGCTCTGCTTCCCGTCCCTCATCACAGTACATGCTTCGCTCCCCTCTTCCCCTACCTCATCACAGTACATGCTCCGCTCATCCAGCCCCTTCCTCATGACAATACATGCTCCACTCCCGTCTCTTAACACAGTACAGGATATGCTCCGC
Organism: Mixophyes fleayi; assembly: GCF_038048845.1. NCBI lineage: Eukaryota > Metazoa > Chordata > Amphibia > Anura > Limnodynastidae > Mixophyes > Mixophyes fleayi. The sequence goes on from NC_134409.1 coordinate 42,236,290, forward strand.
CCTCCTCCCCTATCACATCACAGTACATACTCCATTCCCCTCCTCATCCCAGTACATGCTCTGCTCACCATGCCCCTTCCTCATCTCAGTACATGCTCCGTTCCCCCTTTCCCCTCCTCATCACAGTAAATGCTTCTCCCCCTCCCTCATCACAGTATATGATCAGCTCCCCCTTCCTCATCACAGTACATGCTCCGTCCTCCTCCTCCCCTTCTCATCATAGTACATGCTCTGCCTACCCTGCCCCCTCTCTCATCACTGTACATGCTCCGCTCCCCTCCTCAATTCCCTGGTTACAGTACATGCTCTGCCCTCCCTCCATTCCTTCATCACAGTGCATGCTCCAATCATCCACCCCCCCCCCAATATCACAGTAAATGCCCTGTGACAGGATGAACCACCCATGTCACCCTGTCTCTTGCTGCTGGGAACTGGCTGGGCTTACTTTGCCATTATGTCACCACACGATGCTGCCACCACTCTACTCCTTAACGGCATCCAGAACCGCGTTCCTTATGGGTAACTGTCACTGCTAGTGTACTACCTTGCTGGTGCTACTGGGCTGGTACCCCTGACTTCTTCCCATAGATCAGGGTTGCTGTGGATGGATCCCCCTGGCCTATCACACTGGCCAGCGCTGCTGGGTAGCGGGCCGAGCGGTGGTACTGGAGAGCTGGGTTCAAACCTCAGAAAAGCCAGAAACTGATTCAATTTGGGTCTAGTCACTAGGTCACAGGAAATACAGTAGCGAAAAAGTTGTCAAAGCAGGATCTTGAAGCAAGCAATGTTTATTCGCTCAAGTGTCTTGATAAGGACAATTCAAACTGGTTAAAGGTACCAGTGATCAGAAAGTCAAATGGAACACAAATGATACATTTTGGTACAAGCCAGTGCTGTTTTGTACAGTTTTGAACACAGCCTGACAGGAGGTAAGACAGCCCCCTGAACTCTTTGCTGCCCCCAAGAAGTCTGAGTTATTTTTAGTATCAGGATGCAATATGTTTCCCCAAACATGGATTTAAGTTTACAAAATTTATACTTATCTGCTATATTCCAAAACCTTCTGTGTGCATTATTCGGACAGGATCTGAGATGCATGATACACCCCAAACAGACAGAGAGCCAGCGGCCCCCCTGCTGTGTATACAGGCTGAACAAACATGTTGGCCACTGAGATGAAAAGATCTAATTACATGATGGACTTTCTTTAGAGTAGTTATACAAATCCAATCGTGACATCCTGTCTCAGAAGTTACAGATCAATACCTCAGAAATTAAGGCATTTCCTCTGCAAAGTGCGACACAAAATAATAAAATAAGCACGTTTCCAATACACAGTATCAAGAATCAGCACATTTGCAACAATATACATTGACACACTGTGCTAATAATTTAAATATTTTATTAAAATAAGTTATTGATAAGTCATCCAGCCACATGCCACAATTAACTTATTTTGTTGTTGACGTGATGCAACGGCTCCCAGTCACTGAGACTGGGAGCCTCCTCATTGTCATTGCCATTGCGGAAGGAGTCAAGCGATCAGACAAGGGGGCCCGGACAGACCAGGAGTCACGGACAGGTGTAGGGGTCTGTCCAGGCCCCTTACGGCTGTACCAGCCATACCCCCCTGATGGCAGTCCTAGTCATAACCATCACTCACTGTCTCGTAAATAATTCAACCTGCATTACCATGTTACCTGTACAGTATATTATTTGGTTATCAGCTGTGTCTGGTATTTGTAGTTTGTTTTTCATGTATCATGTAATGTGTTATGGATAATTGAATACTGTAGGTGTCATATACAGCGTGGCGGACCTTTTGCGGCACCTTATAAATAACAGATAATAATATTAATAATAATAAGTAATACATCAGCAGTGTCCAGACTTGCAATATTCATTTGAGATTTGAACCAAAGAGAATAAGAAAAATATATGAAGTGGTAAAAGCAGGACAAAAAAATACACCAACTCATAGCAGAATCAAACGTTTTGTGGGATTAAACAATATTCACGAGAAAACAATTTATCTGTTAGCTAGAAACTAATGTTATCACTCTGGCAAGAAACATTGTGTTCCACAGAATTGCTCAGTTGATCCCAATTATAGTATTGTACACATTATAGTGTTGATATTCATGGGTTAGACTGGAGAAACTGGCAGTTGAACCAGGAAGATTAACTCATTGGATTTGGTTCACATCCCAAGGACAACAAACATCCCAAGCACAACAAACATAATGATGCAATCCTACATGTTTTAAGGGCTTGGTCACTTGTGATATTTCCAAATATATGCAGAGTGTACAGCATTTTATCCTTTAACGATAAATTTGAAATGGGATAGTTCTGATCAAGAATGGCATATGGTATTTTATAATAGAGATGTTCTGTTTTATATCTCTTTTTTTCCTTTCTTTTTTACCATTATTAGGTCACAGTTTTCTGTAGGAATTATGTTTATTGTAAATAGCTACATGGGACATGGAAGATATTAATGGTTGTATTATTAAAAAAAAATAAGGAGATACAAATAATAAGGAATATTAGGAGGTCTGGCAAAATGTAAACCTCACTTTCTGCTAGTATACAAAAATATTATAGTATTTCTGTAATGTATTTCTGGGTGTAAATTATAAGGCTCATCATAGTCATTAATTTGTTCCATGACTGTATAAATCTATATATGGCCAAGAGTGATTTTTAGGGGGGTTCTTGTCTGGCTAAAAGCTTGACATTAATTTATAAAAATGTTTGAAAAACCTCTGGAAGTAAGGTTTTAAATTTAACTTTTAATATGGACCTAGTTCAATTTCGTATTAGAAATTAATTCCTATACAAGGAAACAAAATTGCTTAAGAACACATCTCTTTGAAAAAAAAAACATGAATGCTACATGATTTTGGCCACATGTATTTCTATTTACAGGTTCCATATGCTTATCTGACATAAATTATTATTATTATTATTATTATTATTATTATTATCCCCCTAACCTAGTATGCTCTCACTTCGACCCCTCCCACCACTGTAGCAGGCTTCATTTAGGGCATCTGCTGAGGAAGCTTTGATTCCTGTCACTAGTAGAGAAACCATCATCCGCTGGAGACAGTTCTGGGAGCAAACAATATGCAGTACCCCCTCTTAGCTTCTAAATCACAATGGTTCTGCAGGGAGTGAGGACAGTAACAATCTGGGGTACAGTGTGCTGGTGACTGGTCCTGGGGAACCAGCCCCCTTTAGACCAGGGCCAATCCTGATTAACCTTGTAACGCGTATCACCCACTTGGCGGCGTTGTGGGTGATTTGGCCCAGCTGTAGTATCCTTCAGTGTCTCTCTCTGTTAAGACATGAGACAGTTTAGAAACCAGAAAGGTAGTGCAGGCATTGCACAGTGGAAGTGTGGGCATTGCACAGTGCCAGCAAATACAAAGAAACTGTATAATAAATGCAGTGATAGATCTATAAGTAACTGAGCCATGTTGTGTCCATACATCCACCCTGCTGGCCCTCATTATGGCCAGGGACCTACTGATGCCCTTGCGACCACTATAGTTATGAGACTGATAATGATAATGATGGTTTTAAAGGGTCACTTTTTGCCTCCGTTAATCTATTGATTTAAATCAGGAAGATGGCGTACATGTGGAGAAAATGTAATACCATTGTTACTGCATACTGACTAAGAATGGCACCTCAAAGGAAGAAGACAGATTAATATATGTAAGATGTTTTTGACTATGGTCTGAGCTTCTTTTTGTTATTGGTTGCCATCTCCTGCTCGTCTTGATGTAGTATCTTTTAAAGTGGGTTGAGATTGAACAACCTGTAACCAATCAGATCATTTGCATGCTCACAGCAGTTGAGAGTATTACAGGAGTTCAAGGATCCTGATTTTGTAGGATGAAGTAATCTGCCCACTTTCAAATTGATGCAGAAAGATTGGGGTGTCAAGTGCACTTATGAAGCAAACCTCAATCATCCAACATGTTCATGTATTTTTTCTCCACATGTGACCTTAGAGCACAAATTTAATGTGCAAAAAACAAACAAACAGATAAGTGAAATGTATGTATATAATGTAACATCTATTAATGTATAAATTTTATATGCAATGATTTAAAACCACATTAACAGCACAAATTACATTAAATCAAAGGTGATCACCCTAATTATAGAAAAAGTAAATTCTGTCCAGATCCAATGTTCATATATAATATAGGAAGTCATTAGTATAAGACAATGGTCCAATACTGTATTCCAGAATATAGAAGCCTAGTAATGCCCACTCATTTTCAGGAACGAATTGGAATATTTGTGGGCAGTACTATATGGGTGAAAAGGACCCTACTCTATGGAACTGTTCATTACACTTTAACTTTCCCTGAGGAAGCCCCATCTGCGTTGGAGTGAAATGCGTTCGTTTAATTCTAACATTTACTACCATATATTGTTTTTTATCAACTGTGGCATCAGAGAGTGTCGTTCCAAAATATTCTTTTTCTATAATTAGGGTGATCACCTTTGATTTAATGTCATTTGTGCTGTTATTGTTTTTTTAAGTCACTGTATATAAAATGTACAGAGCTGCACTGATAATTCTATCCATTTGTTTTCTACAAATTTAACTTATGATGGCAAACAGCATAAATCTCTAAAACTCACAATAATATGCCAAGTAGATACCATAGTTCCATAACTGGAATGTAGGAGCCCCCTTTGGAGCCAGTAAAACTGTCTACACATTAAGTTGTTTTCCTCATGGAATAAGAGAAAGTGCTTAATGTGTCAAGTATCAGAAAAACTTTGTTTCACTATGTTCTTTTCTGTGTGTTTCCCTGGTCCCATTTCTGGAAAAACAGAGGTTAAGATTAAACGCCCAATTTCCTTATATATAAATAAGTCACAAACAACTATTGTTCCATTTGACTTTCTGTACTGTGGTAGCTTTTTTTATTATTTTGTTTTAAAGATCTTTATCTGATATTTATAAATTTGCTGCAATTTATTTGATATAACACAAAATAGAACATATAACATAAATATGCAACATTTATTTATCTTACTAGTATAGGGAAGTTATCACAACTCATTATTTTAATTATGTCATAAAGTTAGTAAAGGCATAAATTAAATAATTAATTAGACAAATCGATAATAATGGAATAAGATCAGGTCAGATTTGACAGGAAGAAACATAAAATCTGGTCACATTTTTATATCACTACTCCAACATAGTCCCAATGCTATCATCAAGATGCTGTATTTTTCCTGGGAGTCACATATTCCTAGAGAATGCTGAACAGGCTGGGGCTAAGTCCTGTCTCAGTCTGGTACTGGTTTCGGATTTTACAGGAGAGGGGCTCAAACTGTTTGTCCCAAGGCACCACTAGCAGTAACCAGCCAAAGCTATGAGCCATGGTGCTGGGTTCACTCTTCAGGTGGAAAGGAAGTTTTTCACAACTCACTATTTTATTTATGTCGAGTAGTTTGCAAAGACATGAGTGAAATAAATACAATTTACTATAATACAATTTACTGTTTGGCACTATTGGACAATCAATTTGATTTAAATAGAGACTTTTTGGCCCTTTGGATTGAATAGAGAGTTTTATTGGACTTTCAACTTAATAAATCTTGGTTTATGCATCATATTCCATCATTGGCTGGAGAGAACAGGTGGAGGGGACTTGAGACAACAGGGGGTGATAGGTGGTGGGAGTGAACAGAGGGTAAGAAGTGGCTGAAGAGAACAGGGGGAGAGGGGGCTGGGGAGAACATGGGGGGAGAAGGGGCTAAGAAAAAGAGGGGAGAGAGGGCTGGAGAAAACAGGGTGGGTCTGGAGAGAAATGTGGCTCTAGAAAACCCAGGGGGGTTAAGGGTTGGAGAGAAGGGGGGGGGGGCTTCTTTGTGATACATTAATATATTGTCCATAAATGCTATAAAACATAATCACTAATTAAATATAATTATAAAAATCTATAATATATTCAAAAGGCGGTGATGTCTTTATTTGCAATAATAGTCTCAATTAAATGTCTGGTGGGGAAAATAGGCTTTTTAAATGGGAAATCTATTAATTTAATGTTCGGTTGAAGGAGGCCTAATTATTAAACATGGGTGCTGTTAATTTAATGTAAGGGCTGTATGGGGGGAAAAGGCATAATTTTTAAATGTGAATACTATTAAATAAATTCTGTGGCTGAATGGTTCAAACGAGGGCTTGTTTATTAAGCCAAAAATAATACTGATTTATTGTCTGGCTGGTGGTGGCAGTGGTGGGGCCTATCTTGTTCACTCACTGCTCAACTTTTCAGAATGTCAATAGTGACTGAATTTAAGACACCAACAGGAGTACCAGGTTGTCAATCTGTAAGGACAGGAGAGTGCAGCACAGGATGATGATTGGTCTTGCGCTTGCAAAGGGCTAGGGCACAGCCGCATCATAAGATGGCTAGATACTGCATTGAGGGAAGGGCGGGGTGGAGACTTCATTATTTTTTCTTGCCCAGGGCACTAAAATGTTTACTTATGGTTCTGGTCATTGAGCAAGCCTGCACTTGTGGACACCACTAACCTTTGCTAATAATCAATTTGCACAAGAAATCAATGTGATTTTAGCACATTACATATTTGAATGAATTAAGCCTATGTGGATTTAAGAAGCATAACAGTGAAAAATCAAGAGATAAATTGCAAAGAGATAACCAACAGCTTTTGGCCTGGAAAATAATTCCTGATGCAGCAAGACTCTATTTATATTATCATCATTTTGTATAACTATATCCATAGGAACTAAATGATGTATTTTAAACCCAGAATCCGAGTTGCACATAGAATAAAGGTGTCACGCAAGCAGCGCCGGTGCTAGGGTTCACGGCGCCCTAGGCAAAATTTTGCCGCCCCCCCCCCCCCCCCTGCCGTGAACACACTAAAAAAAAAAGTAGATTTTACTTACCTTTTCTCTAGCTGATCCGCGCCTTCTTCACACAGGAGGCGGAGTGATGCATTCTAGAAGGGGAGGGGGGCGCCGGGAAAGAACTTTATTCACACTGTCTGTCTGACAGTGTGATACTTCACAGATGCGCCGCGGACACTGAAAAACCCCGCCGCCGCTGCAACCCTCTCCTGAGCCGCTGACTAGATTAGAAAATCTAGTCAGCGGCGCCCTGCAGGTCCCGGCACCCTAGGCAACTGCCTAAGGTTGCCTAATGGGAGCGCCGGGCCTGCATGCAAGGGCAATCATTTAGAAATGCACCAGGTGGTATATGCATTACCTGAAAGGAAGATATATAAAAGAAAGTGTGGGAAGTGACTGGAGCTGTATTTGTGAACTAGAACCATGCTTGAGTCCTGGATTAGTGTTTGTTGTTACTACATACACTGATTAGTAGGAATACATGAAAGTGTGCCTATATGCAGGTGATATTTATATTGTGCATGTTTTTGTTCTTTATGGTGTTTTATCTTCTTATGCAAAAGTCATAGAGCAGAGTCATAGTGTGACAGTGCGCAAAGTGTGTAAGGTTAGTGAAGCAGATTCTGCTTACTCTTTAGAAAACTGCAATCTGACATTATTATTATTTTATTAATTATTATTATTATATGACATCCTTTAGATGGATGTTCTACCACTGCTTCTGTTGGAGACCAAATTATTAGATTCAATAACTGTAACTTCTATGTGTTTCTTAGAGGTTATTGTGGCAGAGAAGAAAACTAACCAGAGGAACTTTATCACAATAGAAAAAATGTTTATTAATGTGGAAAAATTTTAGGAGCTCAACGTTTTAGAGTGCAAAACAGCTAATCCGGGGCCTGATTTATAGTTAAATTGAAAACTCTGTCTCTACATTACTGTGGCTCTATTTTGAGATACATATATACGTGAAACCTTAAATATACAGTATAAGTAAGTCTTTTGCAAAAATGCAGCTATGTTCATCATCAACCCGGAAACTTTCAGCGGGCCTATGTAGATGTATCTTAAAGTCAAAATACATCTGTAAGGGATCTTGTTGACAGTACAGGCGGAGCTCAGAGCGGTGTTCCAAAACCTCTCTGCATACTATATCATGTGGCATGTGACTGTGCCAGCCATGGTAATTCAGAATCATAAATCATTATTAGCGGTCCGAGAAACAAAATACTTGCACTGTCGCGACTCAGTCCCTTCTGTTCCCAGCATCCCGGCTGTCTTTATGTCGACCGAGACATCACTTCCAGTACTCGGCCCGACCGTTGCTAGGGCAATGGCCAGACGCTGAGTTGTCAGTTCTTGTGCCCCGGCAACACAGGGCAGCCAGGCACGTGCGCCACCAAGCCTGCGGGCTGTTAAATACTAATTACATTTGTTAAGCCACACCTGTCAGGATCTGCCTGCAAGCTTATGCATTACATGCTGCTTTGCCTGGCAGCTCCTGCCTTTGTCCTTATTATTGTATTGCAGCAGTACCTCTGATTACCAGAGGTGCTGCTATTGTGCCTTTCTTGTTTGCTTTAGGGGCTAACTTGTTCACTAATTATTCCATGCACCTCGGTGTGTTCTCATTTCCCTTTATATACCTGTCACTCCCAGCACACATTGCTGGCTATTGATGTCATATCCTGTTGTTGCACCCTGTGGATTCTTCCTCCTGCCTTGCTCCTGTGATCATGCTGCATTGGGATCCCAACATACATTCTGCTGCCCTGTTTTCATCTGTGAACCTGGTACTTTCCTGTGCATCTCCCTGTAATTGCTGCCTGGAATCTTTCCACACCTCCTGTTTACCTGCAACTGTGTATACCTGGTAATTTCTACAAGACCATTATTATATCATCTGTTCAGTCTCTCCAGAAATAAACATTGTTTGTTTTTTCACCTATCTATGGCTCCTTAGGTGTATTTCTACATTGATCCGTGACAGTATAACCAGCCCAAAAAACAGCTTAGGAGTCAGGTGAAAGTTTTTTATTCTGGGACCTTTTTTGTTCTGCAATTCATTTTTTCGTTTACCTTTGGAACATGTCTGCTTTACCAGCTTTTGAATTGCCACAGCTACAGGCTTTACAAATGGACATAATCCTGTTACGCTCCCAGCTGGCTAAATTTTCCACTTTGCTTATGGACCCACTCAAGAGACTGTCAGATTCTGTCTCTCCTAATTCAGAAGCTGCTGATCTGTCTCAATCCACCTTCTCTGCTGAAGAACCTGTGCAAATATCACCTCTTAAAAGTGCTTCTACAAATTTGCTGTTTTCTAAGATTTATGGGGTAACTAATTCCCAGTTCACAGGTGGTCCACGCCCCCATCTGACCGAAGAGGAATGACAACGCAGAATAACAAACAAGTTGTGTCTCTACTGTGCCAGCAATGCACATTTCTTGCAGGACTGTCCTATCCGTAGACCACGTCAGCTTACTGAACCATCTCCTGTTGTTTCCTCTCTGCATTCAAAATCTGTTTATGCTCCAGCATTCCTGTTCTCTTGGAGGAGACCCAATCTGCCAGCTCCAGCCAGCTGTCCTGAGGCGCCAGCTCCAGCCGCCTGTCCTGACGCGCTAACTCCCTCTGCCTCCTGTTGTGAGGTCCCAGCCTCCGTCTCCTGTGCCGAGGTGCCAGCCTCTGTCTCCTGTGCCGAGGTGCCAGCCTCTGTCTCCTGTGCCGAGGTGCCAGCCTCTGTCTCCTGTTGCGAGGTGCCAGCCTCTGTCTCCTGTTGCGAGGTGCCAGCCTGTCTCCTGTTGCGAAGGTGCCAGCCTCTGCCTCCTGTTGCGAAGGTGCCAGCCTCTGCCTCCTGTTGCGAGGTGCCATCATCTGCCTCTTGCTCCGAGGTGCCATCATCTGCCTCTTGCTCAGTCTCCTGCCACTGTGTCCAGTCCTGCCACTGTGTCCGGTCCTGAGTCTTCTGCCACTGTGTCCGGTTGTGAGCCTGCTGCCACTGTGTCCGGTCGTGAGCCTGCTGCCACTGTGTCCGGTCGTGAGCCTGCTGCCACTGTGTCCGGTCCCGAGTCTTCAGCCGCTGTCTCCGGTTCCGAGTCTTCAGCCGCTGTCTCCGGTTCCGAGTCTTCAGCCGCTGTCTCCGGTTCCGAGTCTTCAGCCGCTGTCTCCTGTTCCGAGTCTTCAGCCGCTGTCTCCTGTTCCGAGTCTTCAGCCGCTGTCTCCGGTTCCGAGTCTTCAGCCGCTGTCTCCAGTTCCGAGTCTTCAGCCGCTGTCTCCAGTTCCGAGTCTTCAGCCGTTGTCTCCAGTTCCGAGTCTTCAGCCGCTGTCTCCAGTTCCGAGTCTTCAGCCGCTGTCTCCAGTTCCGAGGCTTCAGCCGCTGTCTCCAGTTCCGAGGCTTCAGCCGCTGTCTCCAGTTCCGAGGCTTCAGCCGCTGTCTCCAGTTCCGAGTCTTCAGCCGCTGTCTCTCTTCCTGAGCTAACAGTCTGCTCCAGAGGGGGCGCTGCCCTTAAAGCCTGCTCCAGAGGGGGTGCTGCCCTTAAAACCTGCTCCAGAGGGGGTCCTGTCCCTCCAGTCTGCTCCAGAAGAGTTACCTGTCCATGCGGTTCAGCCCGAGTTGCCTGTCCATGCGGTTCAGCCCGAGTTGCCTGTCCATGCGGTTCAGCCCGAGTTGCCTGTCCATGCGGTTCAGCCCGAGTTACCTGTCCATGCGGTTCAGCCCGAGTTACCTGTCCATGCGGTTCAGCCCGAGTTGCCTCTCTATGCGGTTCAGCCCGAGTCGCCACTCTATGCGGTTCAGCCCGAGTTACCACTTGGTGCTGTCTGCTCTGTGGTTTCTCACAGCGCTGTCTGCTCTGTGGTTTCTCACAGTGCTGTCTGCCCTGAGGCTTCTCACAGTGCTGTCTGCCCCGTGGCTTCTCACAGTGCTGTCTGCCCCAAGGCTTCTCACAGTGCTGTCTGCCCCGAGGCTTCTCACAGTGCTGTCTGCCCCGAGGCTTCTCACAGTGCTGTCTGCCCCGAGGCTTCTCTCAGTGCTGTCCCTGCCAAGCCTGCTGCCCAGTCCGGGCCTGCTGCCAAGCCTGCCGCCCAGTCCGGGCCTGCTGCCAAGCCTGCCGCCCAGTCTGGGCCTGCTGCGGCTTTGGAATGGGCAAACCCATTTATTGAGACGGATCATCCCATCTTATCGGACTTACAATCCTTTTCTGAGGTAGTAATCAGCAAGTTTGTAACTCCTCCCGCTATGCCATCTTGCGGGGCCTCTGCATTGTCAGCAATATCACCTATCTCTCCTGGCCAAGAGATACCATTGTGCACCTCCCAGTTGGCTCAGGTCTCAATCCCGAGGAAGTCCCGTAAAAGGGGAGGACATAAAAAGAAAGGAGGTTCTGCAGTGCTTCAGCTTCCATCTGGCATGGTCTCCTTTGCTTTTCCGCCCATGGACGAGGACTTTTCTGCCGGGCCCACTATTGTGGACTATGATTCCGACGAAATTAGACATTTTTGGTAATCTGGCGTCTGGAATCCGCCCTGGGGGGGGGGGGGTACTGTCAGGATCTGCCTGCAAGCTTATGCATTACATGCTGCTTTGCCTGGCAGCTCCTGCCTTTGTCATTATTGTATTGCAGCAGTACCTCTGATTACCAGAGGTGCTGCTATTGTGCCTTTCTTGTTTGCTTTAGGGGTTAACTTGTTCACTAATTATTCCATGCACCTGGGTGTGTTCTCATTTCCCTTTATATACCTGTCACTCCCAGCACACATTGCTGGTTATTGATGTCATATCCTGTTGTTGCACCCTGTGGATTCTTCCTCCTGCCTTGCTCCTGTGATCATGCTGCATTGGGATCCCAACATACATTCTGCTGCCCTGTTTTCATCTGTGAACCTGGTACTTTCCTGTGCATCTCCCTGTACTTGCTGCCTGGAATCTTTCCACACCTCCTGTTTACCTGCAACTGTGTATACCTGGTAATTTCTACAAGACCATTATTATATCATCTGTTCAGTCTCGCCAGCAATAAACATTGTTTGTTTTTTCACCTATCTATGGCTCCTTAGCTGTATTTCTACATTGATCCGTGACAACACCTTTATGCTGTTTCCCTGCCTGTCCCTCGATTGGCTGTCTTGACTATTCAAGGCAGGGAGGACTTAGCCTCCCTGCTGCATATAGCATGGATTCTGTCTGTTGCTGACCTGCTCCTGTCCTGTTCCTGTTTTTGTCCCAGTGTTCCTGTGTATACGCTGCCCGTTTACTGTTGGACCCCCTTTTGTGACCCTATTGCTTGTTTCTGGATTCTGCTCTCATGCTGGTGACCCTAACCATTTGGCCGGTTATTTGACTATCCTATTTGCTTCGGACCCCTGACCTCGGCTTATGTCTGACCATCCATTACCATCTATTCAGCCTCCTCCGGCCCTGTCGCTGCGGTGTTGTTAATAAACTTACACTACATTAAGAGTAAAGTCCTGGGGGCATCCGAGTACCTGTAAGCACATAAAGCTCTACGGGAAAGGCAGCTGCTGTAGGCGAAGACCTCTTTCATCAGTTCTGTAAGTTTATTAGCAGACCGGCAGCTTAACAATTCTTTCTTCTTATAGTCTATAGTAATAGTACTTCTTGCAAGCGCTTTCAATAAGGTGCTTCCAGTTCAGAGCAAAAGATGCCACTTCACCCAGACTTAAACATACAATAACAAAAAATTTTAGAAATACAGTTGCAAACACTCATACGCACAGAGGGTGAATTTTAAATATATACTTGAAGGAGTCCATTTCTTATTAAGCTTTGAGTATGAAATAACAATTCTCTGTTTTTTTTCAAATGTGAATTATTCAAGATATGTCACTTTAATTATATCCCATCATATGTACAACAATTATAATATAGCGTAGTATTTAAAATAATTAGGGGACCACAGGCCCAAAGCCCTTCTATATATTGTTATAGTAGGGGTGTAATTTTGTTCTTTTCATTACCACCACATTTGGTGCTTCTTATCTGTGCATCACCGGTCCTTCTTGTGACAGCACTTACTTCATACAGTTTGAAATGCTTGTTTCAATGTTGCAAACAATCCAACATGTTCAGCTGCAGCCACTCCTCTCATTCAAATGGCTCCCTCTTATAATCATCTTACTTAGTCATATTGTGGTATATAGGGTGTCTTCTTATCACTAGTTCTGACTGCTGAACCACGGGTAGACATTGTTTTTCTGTCACACATTGTCTTTTCCATAAAACCTTTTACCATACTTAAACAATTCTATTTTACACTTTAATTACTTTCATATTCACTTTTTGATAATATACTTCTCAGTCTTGGTGCCATTTAAGGTACAAACAACGGAGGTAACAAGCTTATTTTTTCACAAAAGGGCTAACTCTCAGAATATCCATTATACATTGTTTTATAATTTTAGGTCCCACCCCATAATTAAGAACACATTTAATCTGATTTTCCACCTGATCCATTTTTAAAATTGCTTTTTATTTAATCTTTTGTTCAGCTTTTCATTTTATTTTATTTAAGCTTTTTATTTAATCTTTTCTTCTTTGATTTTACCAATTTGTCATTTCTATAAAGATTATGGTATATTTCTTATAGCAGATTTTGCACAACTGTAAAAACTAAACACATGATTGTACCAGAAGATAAAAAAAAAAACTAGCATGTTTTATTAGTATTTTGAGTGAATTATATAGGGAATGAAAATAATCAACTGTTGATAAATTGAGGTAAATGAAAATATTCTGCACTGGTTCAGATTTTTTTCTGATTTCAGATGATTTGAACAGCACAAACCAATTTGCACACTTGCTGGTTTGGCTTTTAAATAAGTCTTTAAAGAACAGTCCAATCACGTAATTTAAAAGAATTCATTAGCCTGGAAACCATTGCCGAGTAGGGTTGTGCACTTCACATTAGATTTGAGAGTATTTTTATTCCTCAAATGTTTAAAAATGTTTCCATCACACATCAGGCGTTACATTTTTAATGATAAACAAGTAAATCAGACTATGGTATTCTCAGACCATGGGCCAGATTTACTAAATATTCTAAAAAGGAAAAGTGTAGGTGTTGCCCATAGCAACAAATCAACTATCATTTATCGAGCACATTCTATAGGCAACACCACCACTCTTATATTTTAGAAGTTTTAGTAAATCTTTTTTATGAATGCAGATTTTGAGTACGAGTAATGTTTTACCCCTCCCCCAACAAAAATGAAGCAAAAAAATGGTAGGTGGATCACTATACTGATGTTGTTAGTCTGCTACAGCCCGTTATTATCAATTATTCAGTGAGTGGAGGGATACGGAGCAGAGAGCACAGTCTGTACACACAAGTACATCTATTACTAGTTACGAGATTCACACATCGGCCACTTATGGGGTCTGATTAATTAAGGATCATAAATGGTGATATATTACGTATAAAATGCACAATTAATCTGTGCATGCCCAGAATTGGACTATACGCCACAGAACTCAGCAGCTTTCGATTCATCCTTGAGCACAAAGAGATATATGAATAGGTAGATGCTTGTGTCCTGGGTATGAAGTGTAGAGGCAGAGCTTTGCTTACTAGACAAAAACAAAAGCGAGAGAACAAAGGCTTGAGGCTGGGCTTATAAAGTCAATACTTACACTCCCAGAGCTCTTTACACTCTGTGTGCTATATGATGTCATTGCCCAAACATGGGTGTAAAATGCACACTATTTCCATATGCCACAGAACACAGCAGCTTCCAATTCATCTTCGAGTGAAAAGGATGCATACAACAGCTTATGATTTCAGGGGCAGAACAGGGAAGGGTATGGGGTATGCACGTAGGCAATGAACAGTATGGGCGTGCAAAGCTCGAACGCGCACAGTAGTTCCAGATTCAAGCTTTGGGCATCTCAAAGGTACGTGATTTCAGTCATATCACTTGCACTAGCTACAGTGTGATACCCCAAAATCTGAGTACCCCGAGGTGTATCTATATGTAAACATATGTACATATATGTGTATGCCCATGGCTATATTCATCTACCTGCCTGCTTGGGTGTGGTTACATTTGTAAGTTATTTCAAGTGTTTATAAAGAAATTTAAAATACATATATATAATTCCTACAGGTAGAAGGGACAGTTGGGAGTTGTTGGTGGTTGCCGGGGGTGACAGAGAGGCGTGCGATACACAGAACCGATGAGAGAAATCCCTGTCTCTGGTTAAACCGAGAGCGAAAAAATAGGAACAGAAAGGACTGGGAAAAAGTGATATATAAGCAGATAAAAAGTGAAGAAAGTGGAAGAAGAGAAGTGAGAAAAAGAGAGGCGTGAGTAAAAAGAAAAGTACTGATAATTATTAATAAGTAGAGTGGTCTGTGAACACAGGCACAAAAAAGTGTGAGAGGAGAGAGACAAGCTGGAGTTGTAAATTAACAGTTAAACAGACACAGTTCAGCATAACTCCCACCATTACATCACTGAAACTGAAAAAATCAGCAGTTACTTAGATACATTTTTCTGATGCCTATTTACTTGAACTTCTTACTTGAATTACAATAAAAAAAAGAATCAGTTGTTCAGGAAAACTACATAAACAGTGTTTAACCAAAGTCTTCTTGTGAAAGTCTGCAACTATTTAATAAAATGACTATTCATAAAGTCCAACGGGCTTACAATATAAGCTGTTTTTGAAGGAAATAAAAGAAAATTTATTCTCAGTAGAGGAAAGAGACTGTGTAAAGGAACTTATAGAAAAGATCACCAGTTTATTTGGTATTAAAAAGCAATTTTAGGGCCCCAACCACGTTTACCACTTCTAGAAAGAGTTATTGAAATATATGATGTGAGTCTTATAGTTGTATTGAATATATATATGTGAGGATTAATTATGATGTATCTTGGCAGAAACATCAGCGGACATAGAATTCCAAATCACACAATAATTTGATACCACACAAATCACAGCGGACAATGATTATTGGTAAGCAATGAAATTACTTTAGTAATGGGAATATCAGACATAGGAGGTGGCTGTTACAGTACTAATGGATGGTCTCAAGGAAAATCTTAAGACTAGGGTGCAGAACTCTTTGCCAAATTGGAGGGAAATCACTGTATATGCTCCTAGGGAATCTGCTGTGGACCATGACAAAAATATAGGTAAGAGAAAGGAGGCGCAGAGTGATAGATTGATGATGGTGAGTATGCAGGCATTAGAAGGACTACACATATGAGCTCACTACACAAATTATGGGGGGCATAAATGGAAGGAGACAGTGAAGTGTTTTAGATGTCTCCAGGAGTGACACATGGTAAAAAAATTTAATAAAGGTAGAGGGGAATATAGGAACAACAGAAATGTTGGCCCACCTGGGAAAGAACCACATAGGTACCAACAACAAATAAGACACACATAATCCTCAGAGGTTTCCCAACAGTTGCATGCGCACATCATAGCAGCAAATGCTTTGAGGGTTATCAAAAAGCAACACTAGGGGTTAGGTCATACCTGTATCCTACAACCAGTTAGATTAACCTAGGATCTTAGGGAAGAACCTACAGTGACAGTTGATTTATCTGGTATAACACAAACTTTTCTTGTAGATACAGTGGCAGCCAGGTCAGTGATAACTTCTCCTTTAAGTCTACAGGTTACAAACATAACTGTTCCAGCTATGAGAGTAATGGGGGAGTGCTACATTACCATTTGACTAAACTCACAGAGGTTACAATCGGGCCCCTGCACACCAATCTTTTATTTTTTTTGGCTGCAGCGGCTCCTACTAACCTACTGTGCAGGGACTTATTGTGTTAAATGGGATGCACCCATGATGGTGTATCTCTAGACATACCAGGGAAGGTTGCACATAAGGTACAGGACATATTAAACACCCCACAAAGGTTAATGCTGCATTCTACTATTCTAGAACAGATAGAAAGTCCATCTCAAGTAGAGGAAATGTTATCAAAAATACGGGGTTCGCTATGGACCAAAGATGGACAGGACACTGGATTGATGGCAAATGTAGCTCGTCTAATGGTTAATCTGAAAAGTGGCAGGCAAGCTCCAAAAATGCCACATTACCCATTAAAACCGGAGGTGGAACTAGGGGTGTATCCTGTAATTGAAAGGCTGCTGCAACAAGGGACTTTAATTCACACATCCAGCAGAGCCAATAGTCCAATTTTCCTAGTGAAGAATAATGTGGGGCAGGGGCTACAGACTAGTCCAAGACCTAAGGGGATTTAATAAAGTAGTTGAGAGCCAATTCCCCATAGTGCCCAGTCCAGGTGTCATCCTTATGCAGATTCCACAATCCGCCAGTCATTTACTGTCATTGATCTTTGTTCTGCCTTCTTCTCTGTCCTTTTACATCCTAGCTGTCAATATCTCTTTGCATTCTCCAATAGGGGGTGCAATATACATGTACAAGATTGCCCAAGGGGTTCATTGCCCCAGTATCTTCTCTCAGACCTTACATCACTGTATACAATTATTCCAACCAAGCAATGGGTCTGTTCTAATTCAATATGTAGACGATTTGTTGCTGTGCTCTGATTCCTTTATGTCATCTGTGCATGATACTCAACTGTTGTTGCTCCATTTCTCACAAACAGGACGCAAGTTGCAAAGGATAAATTACAGCCATGTCAGACCAAGGTTAATTACTTGGGACACTATCTCACTCAGGCGCTAAGACACCTCACAACGGACAGAATTCAAGCAAAACAAAACCTGACCCCAAAGAATCAACATCAGATCTGTACCTTCTTTGGGATGTGTGGATATTGTATATCATGGATTCCAGGCTTTTCTATTCTGGCATTACCATTGCAGGAGTTAGTCTCAGCCTCAAAGCCTGAGGGTGTTACCTACACAGTGGAGTCAGATCAGGCATTCTTTAACCTTAAAAATAGTTTAACTAAAGCACCTGCTTTGGGAATACCTGATTATGAAAAGCCTTTTGAGTTATATTGTACAGAAGCTGATGGTTGTGCAGCAGGTGTCTTAACACAAAAACATGGTGACGCTATCAGACTGGTAGCATACTACAGTGCACAATTGGACACTGTGGCAAATCTCTCCCTACGTGTTTAAGAAGTGTAGCAGCAACTGCTCTTCTGGTAAGTAGGAGCGAGGACGTAGTATTAGGACATGATTCAACTGTCTATACACCAAATGCAGTATCTGCTCTGTGTTCAGCTCAAACTAGACATGTCTCCTCAGCAAGGTTCACAAAGTGGGAACTAGCCTTGATGGCACCTGCAAACATCACCATCAAACGGTGCAATACTTTAAATCCAGCTACATACCTACCATATGTGCCTCAAGGTGCACAAAGGGTGGAAGGAGATGAGACTCTGGCTGAATGGGAATTTTGCAGGTATACTGATACACATGACTGTATGGAATATCTGAACCAGACTTTTACTGTGAGACCTGACATATGTAACCCCCTTAGAAAATGTAGATTTTAAGTTTCCATGGATGGGAGTTATCATAGACAGACAGACACAGGACACTATGTACCGGTTATGCTGTCATAGCTGATGAGGTTATTATAGAAGCTGAACCCCTTGGCCCACCCGACTCAGCCCAAGTGGCCGAACTCATGGCACTAAGGAGAGCGTGCGAGTTGGCAGAAGGTAAATCAGCTAATATATACACTTATTCTAGGTACACTTTTGGAATAGTGCATGATTTCGGGGCCCTTTGGTGCCTTAGAAACTTTATGACAACGGCAGTCACGCCAGTAGCACACTCACAGCGCATAAATGGACTCTTGATAGCAATACATTTACTTAAGGCTGTAGTCGTCATCAAGTGCAAGGCCCACACTTATGAAGAAGACCCAGTATCAGTGGGCAAAAGTAGGGCAGATGAAGCTGCCTAGTGGGCAGCAGGGTTATCTGTAAACATTAGAAAACAAAAGATTACCACCATACCAGGTGATCACTATTCCAATTTATTAATTATCTTTGAGGGATAATTATCGCCTCAGTAATATTTCTTTCGGATGGTGCACCCAAACATAAATGTACGTATTATCAAAGGAGAAAAAAAGAGGGAAATGTGCTAATTGGGGCACTCTGCGATCTGATTATAATCAAATTAAATTCTTTATTGGTACATATAAAAATAAAAATAAATTCATTTCCTACCCATTCAATTAGCTAAATATTTTAAAATGCAAAAGCAGTGATTAAAGTGCAATAGTGAATTAAAAAATTGCAAAATTTGCTATGCCTCGCTACTTAATATACATTAAATAATCCTTTTAATAACCCCTATGATATTCCACTTGTTTATATTAATAAACTACTCCATAACAAACTGGCTTCCTTGTTATAATAAAAGTGACAAATTGTCTGGCTTCATTGTTGTTATGGTGTCCTTGTTATCACTGGCCTCCTTATTATAGTAAAGGTGACAGATTGACTGGCTTCCTTATTATAATGGCTTCCTTATTAGCGTTCCTTTTCTATAAGGAACAGGATAACTATATACTAAATAATTGTTTTAGGGTCATGTTCATTACTGAGAACATATCTAATCCCTTCAGAATTCAACTTAATATAAACCCAGTCTACCTGACCAGATACAAAATCACATACATACAAGCATATATTTTATCTCTCTATAGCAAATATTACTTAGGGTTTGTTACTAGGAGTATACTCTTAATACTTAATCATAGTCTTTATACACTCAATTTAAAATGACTGGATGTTAATTAAATAGTGTTCATTTTGTGAAGAGCAATTTAGCTTTTCACTCTCGTAGAGACCAAATTAATATGTGATAAAAGCACTTTTAGGCAAAGTGGCGACTTTAATTATTGTATAGCTGTTTGATAATAAATTCTGGATGGGAATGCCCATATAGTTATAAAGATTCCTGTCTTTTTGGCTCATTCATACAAAGGTAGTCCTGCCACACAATCATATGTGCTAGCATTTAGACCCTTTTCGTTAGGAGTCATAATATAAAGTATTATTATTTAGGAGTCAGTAGTAATGAGTGGAGTAGATAGTTTCAGTAGTGAGGCAGACACCAACGTATGTTTTGCTATTTGCTTTGTCAAAGCAACTCACTTATTCAGTTGTCATATTATATACACTATATATATTTATTTATTGTTCTCAGTTAATTTTCTCTGCATATTTAATAGCATTGCATAAAAATAACGATATGATCTATATATAATTCATCTCTTTTTTATCAAATACATAATTAACCTTTTCCCTATTTTCCTAAATATCAGATTACATTATTACTATATAGAGATTCTCCAGAATTCTTCTTTTTGCACACTGTCTTATATATAGTTGAATTCTCATTTATGAGGTTATCTGCATGGTCAATACACCATAATTCTCATTGGCACGTATGAGTGCCTATCTTCATGATCTAATGCTCATTGGCTGGGTGGGACGTGTTTAAATATTCAGCCCAGATTAGGAACGGGTTGTCTCATTTTAGAAGCCTTAGCGAAACATACATCAAGTTTTTAGCAAGTGGTTGTTAAATGATTTAGCTCAGATAGGTAGTGTCTATTAAAGGAGGATTTAGGATATTTACCTCCAGCTACAATACAGCTCACAATAACAGATCCTTGCCTTCTCAGGCATGTATACAAATCATTCAGCTCTCTTAACTCTGTAATAGCATTAACATTACATTTCTAATCTATTTAGAGGCATCAAGGAGTGTTTGTTTGGTGCCTCCAAATTGGTTTAGATAACTAGCTAAAACCATATCAGGCAGCACTAATTACCTGCCAGATTCTGGCAACTTGAAATCACATATTTGAAAAAGCTATATTTAGTAACATGCTCAGCATTACAAAAGCTGGATTGAAATCATTAGAATAAGAAAATGAGATAAAAATTTCAGCTATATAAATTACTTAGCACATAATAATAGATATCTGTCATCTCAGGACTGTTTACAATTCATCCAGCTGTAACAGGATTAACACCATAGATCTATTCTATTTAGAGGCACCAGTGAGCATTTGTTTGATGAAAGAAATATTTGTACACCGCACCAAGCAGCAAACCCCTATATATATATTTATTAATTTATTAATAATTGCTATATTAAATATGGGGAGGTGCTCCTATACTAATATAATAACTATTGTTTGAAAAGAAGAAAAGAGATAAGTATTAAAAGGGCACTTTTTTACACAAATGATTTTATCTATAGTGAACATATAAAATCTTTCACCTTTATTGAAATCAGTTTAAAATATTGTAATGCGAAATATTAAAAAAGAATAGATATTGTGTTTGACTGATTAATAAACAGTTAAAAGGTAGAAACTCTACCCTGCTGGCTCGCTGCTCTTTGTAGATATAGGTCTAAATTTACCGTGTCACGGGCACTAGGAGTCTTTACCCAGGAAATCACCAGATAGTGGCTTACCAGAGTAATATAGATGGTAATAGGTACTCTGGTAGCAGGGTGACAACGGAACAGGAAGAACAGCAGATGGTGAGAGAATGCTCAGGAAAAGTCTATGACTAGCAGCACTGGTAATGAGTATATAACTGTACACGAGGAACCAGATGGACAAGGAAACGTGAGGGTAGTCAGTGGTCTGCGTATAGCAAGTTGTACCACTGCTATAGTGAGGAGGAATGTCCAGAGGTAACGAGGAGGCAGTGAGAGTCAGCGGTCTGCGTATAGCAAGTTGTACCGCTGTCTATAGTGAGGAGGAATGTCCAGAGGTAACGAGGAGGCAGTGAGAGTCAGCGGTCTGTGTATAGCAAGTTGTACCGCTGTCTAGGTGAAGGAATGGAATCCAGGTGGAGGTAGATAACAGGGAAGTCAGTGGTCTGCGGATAGCAAGTTGTACCACTGCTATGTGAGAGGATACTGGAAACTGGTGTCACAGAGAACATGAATCAATGGTCTGCATCTAGCAAGTTGTACCACTGAAATATATATGTGAGGAGAGCACGAGGAGATGAATGCTATGCAGAGTATACACGGGCACACAGGACTTGATCCCACGATGATCTCACAATACAAATGATAACAGAGCAGCACTGCTAAGGTATACAAAGTCACAATAACAATCCAGGCAAATAGGAAACAAAGTCAATGGTAGCGATAGTCTCAGTGGATAAAGGACTCCGGAGAACACAACTCAGTCCAGCTAGATATGCAGTCACAAGCAAAGTCAATGAGAAGTATGCATACCGCGATTCAGGAGAGCAGGCTGTCAGAGAGACGTGCAGGGATACCTGAACGGCTGTAGGCCGGCAGGAGGAGAGACCACTGGAAGGTGGGAGCGGTAATCAAGTTGGTGCAGCGCACGGCAAGTAAACCAGCATGAATGAGGCAATACTCTGGAAGCAGTAGTAAAAGGAACTGGAACATGAAGAACACGGGAGAGTTGAGGCGGTCTGAACTCCAGTAGCAGAGATGGTAGCAGCGGAGCGCTGACCCGATGAACACAGGAGAGTTGAGATGAGCTGGAACTCTGTAGAGGCAATGGAGGCAGCGGATAGGAATCAGCTGGCTGCAGACACGATGAACACCTGGGAGTTGAGGTGAGCAGGAACTCTGGAAAACCACGGAGGCAGCGGATATGAATCAGCTGGTGCAGACACGATGAACACAGGAGAGTTGAAGTAAGTCTGGAAACTCTGTAGACACAACGGAGGCAGCGGATAGGAATCAGCTGGTGCAGACACGATGAACACAGGAGAGTTGAAGTAAGACTGGAAACTCTGTAGACACAACGGAGGCAGCGGATAGGAATCAGCTGCTGCAGACACGATGAACACAGGAGAATTGAAGTGGTCTGGAAACCACAAACGAGTAACAGGAATCAGCAGAAGCTGAATACACGAGGAAACACAGGAACACCTTCAGAGGCTCATAGGAATGAGACTCCAAGATCAGGCAACGAGGTATTAACCTCAGGTGCTTTAAATAGGGAGTGTTGCCTGATCAGCCAATTAATGAAAAGGAACAGGTACTGAAGGCTTGAAAGGGCTGCACATGCGCAGACCCTCAGGATGGCGGACGGCCACGGTTCCTAAACACACGAGAAGTAGCACTCACAGTCCGGTGAGTGACATACTGATACTATAAATGTCTTATAGTGAAATTATTATTACATTTGTAAGGTCCTGTATATCTTCCCTAATCCTAACTTGACTTCATGGGGTTAATGCAGAGACCCTTGTTCAAGCTGGATAAACAACTCCGATGTGATAAGGCTAGGTGTATTAGTCATATATTCTCTAGTGGTTAATTGTCAATAAAAGCTTTACCACCATATGGACAGGTAATATATTCTGATTTTAATCTGTCCCTTGTATAAGTTTCTAAGATGGTAAGTATCTATCAATTCATGCTGCTTAGTTATGTTGTAGTCATTATAAGCAGCTACACCCCACCAATCATTACCTATGAATGGATAGCAAGTATGGTTGTAACTATTCCCTGGTAGTTTTTTATATATAATGCCCACTCTTGAAATTGCCACTATATAGCTAAATGCATCAGTTAGTCAAACCGCTATCCCTTAGCCTTCTCTCCCTATCAATAGTTATCGGACTGTCAGCTTATTAATAAAATTCAAGACATAGGGGCACATTTATCATTCATCGGCAGAAATGAGAAATAGTTATCAATCCTTATCGCATGGATAAGGATTGATCTATTTCTCAAATTTATTAAAAATGGAACACAGAAACAGCAGTTCCGAAAAACTGCTGTTTCTGTGATAAAAAAAATCATACTTACCCCCCCACTTCGGGACGCGCTGTCTCTAGGATCTCCTTCACGTCATCTTCGTTCCTCTTCTTCTTTCCATTGCGCATGTGCAGTTCCACAAAGATCCCGGTCTGTCTGCAATTCTGCGAGCGGTGAGTGACAGGGAGGGATCATGTGATCCCTCCACACATGCACTGTCCAGCTCTGCTCTTCGGAGCAGAGCTGACAGCATTGGGTTTTTTCATTTCTGATAATGTACGCCAGCTTCAGAAATGTTTTTTCGGAACTTGTTAGATTGCAGCTGGGAGCAGTCACCATACTGTTTAATGGTGACTGCTCCCAAAAACGAAGAGGAATGCAAAGCAGCAGATATCCATGATATCTGCTGCGATGCACCCTTAATAAATTTGCGGAGGACACGGAAGCACCTTAATTACTCGGTAAAAGCACTATCGTGCTTTCTTAAATATGCCCCATAGTCAGCAAGCTCAGCTAACGCCGACGCGCATTTCGCTTATGAGCTTTTACTAGGCAACCCAATGGTCAGCAAGATTGGGTATATAAAGGGGTTGACACGCCCCCAATATGACGCGGTTATCTCAGCTGATCCTCAGATTCAGAGGCTTGTTTGTATTGGGACTCTCTCATTGGTTCCATATATCACGTGGTTTCTGAGCTGCTATCAATGCCGATATGTGAGGGTTTCTTGATTTTCTATTATTGTTAGTGAGGTTTGTATACGGATAGAATGTTTAATTCAATTAGATCACGATGTAATCCTAACTCTACCTATAGTATATTATAGTGGTGATAATAGTTGAGTACTTTAGATCAATAAAGTAATTTGTATAAATATTACGGTGAATATCTATTGTCATCTTATTTGTCTGTACTACTAATATTGGTGACCATTTGCTATTGTAATAAAGTGCTCCTTAAATAATTTATGGTATGATGTGTACGCTGATTTAGAGCATATTGTGTTAGTGGTGTTAATAAATCGCTTTGGGAATAATATATTCCAAATAAGTGAAACAATTAAGAGTTTTTAAGAAACAAATAATTTATGTGTGTATAATTTTGATACTATTACATTTATTAAGAAAGTGCAAGATGATAAAACGTAATGTGTGCAAACATGAAAATTGTTGTGAAACTGCAAACAAATAAAACAATAATTCCAAATAAACTAATTGTGAATGTTTTGATAATCTTATCATATATTATGTGATTATTATGTGTTCGATTCTATTACAAATTATAGTTCAAATATATAATAGTTCTAATTTGTGGTGGGACTCAGAATATTTGGATCCTTAGATAAAGACATATTGTTAGCTATTATTTAAGTAAAAACCATATAATTGCTATTGTCATTTAGACCATTAGGGATCAAGCTCCCCATCAGGAAACATTTTTTGGTCTCGTGTCTTAGGAGCTCAGTTTGTATATCTCCCCCTCTGAGGCCTAGGTTTATTTGTTCCATGGCATAAGCCTTGAGATTTTTTGGATCACCATCATGATATTGTAAAAAGTGTTTTGCTATTGTGGAGAGTGGTTTCAACCTAGCTTTGTCCCTGATGGCATTGCAAATATTGCCACGTGTTCAAGGATTCCCTTTTTAAATGGTCTGCTGGTCATCCCTATGTAGCAAAGTTGACAAGAAATAAATGGGAAATTGCGCTCAATTATCTTAATGTGGATAGATATATAAAATTGCAAGTGATGGATCAAAGTGAACTAAGATAAAACAACATTTAATGGACCATGCACAATAAACAAATAAAAAATTCTGCAATAAAAGAATTCAGTGGAACGCACGTGACTTCCGGGTAAGGTGATTTCCGGATGACGTCAGTCGTGTAGTCGTGTAGGCGTGTTCCAACGCGTTTCATTCGCTTAGGCAAATTTCTTCAGAAGAAATTCGCCTAAGTTCCACTGTGGAACGCACGCCATTTCTCCCCTCTGCCTGTCGGCATCTAGGATCTCCAGGAGCGCGGTTAGCGCTATCCACTAACAGGGATCCCTGCACCGCTCAATCAGTTCTAGGCTGTACCTTCTTTACATCTGACGGTTACTGAGGTTGGTAGACTTATTATTGATTATTGGATCCCGCTGCCTTGCTATCTGTTTGGGCTCCAAAGAATTTACTATCTTCGTGGGATTCATTGAAGCATTTTCTTAGTACATCGTTAGAAGTGCATTTTGAACTTTGTCTACTGACTTTTTCACTGACTTATTTGATTCTTAGCAGTGTTTGTTTTATCGATTGTACTGGTCATTTTATCCCTTTATTTTATTTCTTTTATTGCAGAATTTTTTATTTGTTTATTGTGCATGGTCCATTAAATGTTGTTTTATCTTAGTTCACTTTGATCCATCACTTGCAATTTTATATATCTATCCACATTAAGATAATTGAGCACAATTTACCATTTATTTTTTGTCTAAGATTTTAAAGGGATAGGATATTCCCTTTTGGTAATAGCTGCTCTTATCTTATCATAGGGTTGAGCGCCACTATTATTTGTTTATCTAAAGTTGACAAGGACAAGATAAGCAATATATTACATTTGGTGTATTACAGTTAAGGAATTGTTCTATCCCCCATACCTTCAAAAATGTGTCTGTATATTCCTTAGTTTGGATTTTATATTGGCATGCTTTGCATGCTCCACATTGGAAGAAACCCTTTGGTCTTGTTGATAATTGTTTTCATTGTGACAGAAATGCACTATGGACCAATTGGTCCCTAAGGTTTCTGGAACGTCTCCATGTGATTGATACCTTATTTTTAAGAATTTTTCTAAGGTCTTCATCCAATGTGAGAATGTGCCAATGTTTTTGGAAGATAGCTGCTATCTTCTTCCATTTGGTACAGTACCTACCTATCATTCTGATGTCCTTATTTTGCATCCTCTTTTTGTTCTTGTTGGGAGAGGGATATATTAGGGATTCTCTCTCTCTTGTACTTACAGCCTTCTCTGCTTGTTTTATCACCTTTCTACTATACCCACGATCGATTAATCTTTTTTTGAGTTCTCCAGCTCTCTGTGTAAATACTGTATTGTTAGAGCAGTTTCTCTTTATTCTTAACAGTTCCCCCTTTGGGACCCCCTTAATCACTGGGGGAAAATGAGAGCTCATGAAATGTAAAAGACTGTTTGTTGCTGTCTTTTTACGGTAAATATCTGTATCTAGTCTTCCATCTTTAGTCTTCATAATTGTGAGATCTAAAAAGTTTATCGTAGTCTCATTAATTTCTGAAGTTAGTTTAAGATTTATATTGTTGATGTTAAGAGTCATTACAAATTCCAGAAAGAGAGAGTCATGACCATCCCATAATATTGGAACATCATTGATGTAGTGTAGCCACAGATGTACGTGGCTTGTATCCTTTTCATTCTGAGCATTGAATACATATTCTCTTTCCCACCAGCCTAAAAATAAATTGGCACATGTGGGGGCACATGCGGTCCCCATTGCCGTCCCCCATATTTGAAAAAAGAATTTGTCTTCAAATATCAAGTAGTTCTTAGGGTGAATTGTAGTAGTTGTAGGAGAAATTCATTAAAGTTGTTCTGTTTCTCCATATTCAGAAAATGATGAACAGCATTAATGTCTTGTTGGTGTAGGATGTTAGTATACAGTGATTCAAAGTCTAAAGAGGCTAGCTTTGTGGAATCATTAATTATCACATTATTAAGTTTTGATAATACATCTAGTGTATCCCTCACATAAGAGTCAAGGCTTGTTACATGTTTGCGTAGATGTAGATCTATGCGCTTACTTGCATTTTCTGTAAGGCAGCCTATCCCTGAGACTATTGGTCTTCCTGGGGGGTTGGATTCATTTTTATGTATCTTCGGGATAATGTAAATTGTTGGTATTTTTGGATTGTGAACCTCTAAATATTCATAATCTCCTTTTGAGATTGTTCCCTCTTCCTAAACTTGTCTTATTAGTTTGTTATAGGTTGACAGATAATTAGCTGTAGGGTTGAAGATGAGGCGTTGGTAACATTCTGCATCATTCAACTGTCTGTACATTTCTGTTAAATACTGTTCTTTGGGCCACAAGACGATATTCCCCCCTTTGTCTGAGGGTTTAATGATGGTATCATCCCACATTTTAATTTCTTTTAAGGCTGTTCTTTCTTTTCTACTCATATTACCTTCACCTAAATCGTTATGTGAGCATGTATGATGTACTTTGTCCAGGTCTTTGGAGACCAACTCCCTATAGATCTTAATCTGGTGACAGATAGATATGTCCGGGAGGAAAGTTGATTTTTTTCTTGAATTTGGGGGGCGTAATTTCTTTATTTAGGGAATGGTCTTCAGTATTCAGTTCCTCCAATATGAGGAGTGCATTTCTCTCTTCTTCTGTTTCAAATAAATCTATTGTCAGATCTCTTTGTTGAGAATCCGAAAGGCAAATGGTGTTAGATTGATTAAAGTAAATTTTTTTAAGCAGTAATTTCCTAGTGAAAACAATAGAAGGGCTGCGCTCAACCCCAATTTAGGCAAGGACAGCAATACTCAGGAATCCCTTCATGTAAATCAAACTTATACACACAATGTACTGCGCTCAATTGCCAAAAATGTGGATATACACTGATCAGATGTTATTGAATGATAGATGTAGGTGCATATAACTTGTATTATTGGTGAATATACATCAGAATATAATGAAATTGAAGTGGTCAAGTGTATGACTCAAATTGAGAGAATGGTATAAGGAGGCTATATGAATATGAGACAATACCATTTGAAAATAAAATCAAATAAAAAGTGAAAACGATGAACAATATGAAAAGTAAAAACCAAAGGTTTAATCAGTGATTGGTCATACACATAGTGAACTAAATAACATAGCTCTGTAACATCATGTGCCAACAGATTAAAAATAATAAGAAATATGTAAAATTATACCAATAAAAAAGTCAATCATAAAATCCAGCAGGGTTCCAGCGTGAACCCTTTCACAGGGAATCCCAATGAAATTGAAAATAAGCTTCCTATCCAAAACGTCACAATGAGATAAATCCGATAGATGGAAACAAACTTTTGGGGATCAGAGAGCCGGTACTCACACTTCCAGATCACAAAATATATGTGGCAGGGTACCTGACCAAAGACATCAGGATCCAGGGACCGCGGTCCAGATGATATCCAAGCGGCAATTGTAACAGTGAAGCTCGCAAACCATGTGGGTAATGAAACAGAACAGCGGGGAAAAACGGAGTGCGTTCCAGCGTGGAACGCAAAATCCGGATATCCTGTTGTGTCTAGCGGATGTGGGTGTGTCCAACGCGTTTCATCTGCTCTGCAGATTTCTTCAGGGAATGTAGGTAATGGGTTGAGATTGTATAGTCGTTTATATAGTGTAGCCAATAATTGAGTGAATGGATACCCTTGAATTGGTCAGCTGTTAATCGACCATAATGTTAACATTGCCAGCAAATGCTTGTATGGTTAAACAAGCATGCTGCAATATAATAAACATAATATAATATTACAGGTGAACATATATATATAAAGCTTGCAAAATACAAACAAGGATAACAGCGCTAATAATCTTAATAAAAATATACATTTTACAGGTGAAGAAATGATATTACTTCTGGGTATGTCAATAAATACTGTAGGTGTATACAGATAATAGGATGGACAGTATGCCTAATTGAACCAATATTAAACTATACAACAAAAAAACTATTATGTAACTGACATATACCTCTGTTGGAATGCATATATGATGGAATGTCAGCAATCGAAATACAGCAATAAAGTTATAATTTGCAATTGTTCTCATCAATCATCATTTCAATAATAAAACCGTAATGATACAGATATAGATATATATTGTGTGTTGGTACATAGGAGATGACGTGCCTTTACACTCAATATCACCGTATTGGGATGTTTCTACTACATGTACTCTACTGTACCGGATGTTCCCGGGAGGTCGCCCAACCCGGTACTAGACCAGCTCCACTCTGCTTGGCTTCCAAGTTCGGTGGGGATTGGGCATTTCCAGGGTGGTATAACCGTAGTCTACATGGAGACACAATACCCAAAGGGACAAAGGTGACATAGGCACTGGATAGTCATCAACTAATAACCAATAATTCACAATATCCGAATGATATGACACCATATTATAATGAGACATCATATTCCATATTAAGTCCTCGTGGTGTTAATGTGTTAAAATAAAAAATCAGTCTGGTTTCTTCCCTGTTAATATTTTTGATTGGGTCTCCCCCTCTCCAGTTGTTGTGTACACACTTAATGCCGAAAAAAGTCAACCCTTTTGGGTCACAATTGTGGGTAGTTTTAAAGTGGCTAGAAAGGTGATGCTTCTCAAAACCATTACGTATATTCCTGACGTGTTCACTAATTCTGACCTTCAGTGGTCTTATTGTGCGGCCGATGTATTGTTTTCCACACGGGCAATTAATGAGGTAGATGACGTTCTTAGTGCTACACGTGATAAAGTCCTTAATCAGAAACTTCCTATTATCATGGGATGAAAAGACCTCAGTAATCCCATGTGTGTTAATTTGTTGGGTGGTACGGCAATTGACACATTTGCCACAGTGATAAAAACCTGATTTCTGTTGAATCTGGGTCAACCAGTTGGTGTGTGTGTGGTACTATCTTTAATATGATTTTTAACCAGAACTTTCTTCAAGTCTGGAGCTTTCCTGAAGACAATTTTAGGTTTAGCATGAATTAGAGGACCTAAAATTTCATCCTTTTGTATGATGTGCCAATGTTTATAAATAATGTGCTTTAAAGAATTGGCTTCTTTGGAGTAATCTGAAACAAAATATACCTGGTCATTACCAGTGTTAGTGTTATCTGGAGGAGTCGGTGGTATTGATGTTTTGTACCTCAATAGTTGATCCCGATCGGTACTAAGAAGTTTGTTAAATGCTGTATTGATAGTGTGATGATCGTATTGTTTCTCCTGAAAGTAAGATTTCAATTCAGTCCCCTGAGTGATGTAATCCTGTATGTTAGTGCAATTACGTCTAATCCTTGTAAATTGGCTGAATGGTATGCTCTTGAGCCACTGCGGATGGTGGTGACTGGTCGAAAGAATGTAACTATTGACATCTACTTGTTTCCTATAAGTTTTGGTTGCCAAGCAATTGTTTTGTATGAAAATTTCTAAATCAAGAAATTCTACAGATGATTGGCTGTGATTGACAGTAAATTGAAGACCGTATTGATTGTCATTGATATGACTCAGAAATTGTAGAAGGGTGGATTCAGGACCATCCCATATGATAAGAACATCGTCAATATATCTACGCCAGAGCACCAGGTTTGCCTCCCAGTCATTATTGGACCAGATGTTATGGTCTTCCCAAAAACTCATATAGAGATTTGCATAACTGGGGGCAAACCTAGTGCCCATAGCTGTCCCTTGTGTTTGTAGGTAGAACTTGTCCTGGAACCAGAAATAGTTATGTCTAAGGATAAAATCAATATTTGTTAGTATGAAATCTGTCTGACTCTTGTCCATAGTGGGATCTTGTTCTAGAAAATAACGTGTACTATTGATGCCTAGGTCATGTTTAATGATAGTATAGAGCGAAGTCACATCGCAGGTGACCAGCCAGTATCTAGAGTTCCAAGTGATTCCTTTTAGAATCTGTAAAATGTGTGTAGTGTCTTTTAAATATGCTTTTTGTATCTTAACAAACGGTTGAAGATAAGTGTCCAAATAATGCGAAAGATTGGCTGTAATTGACCCAATCCCAGAAATGATTGGTCTGCCTGGTGGTTGTGTGATACTCTTATGGATTTTTGGGAGATAATATATAACAGGAATTACAGGGTGAGAGTTGTAAATATAATTATATTCTTTATTGGTAAGTATGCCCAATTCTATACCATGGGTGAGGATAGTTTTGAGTAGCTCAGAAAACTCCATTGTTGGATTTGTGTCCAAGAGCTTATATGTTGATGAATCAGATAGGAGTCTATACATCTCTGTTATATAGTCAGTAGTGTTTAAAATGACTATACCCCCACCTTTGTCTGCCGGTTTTATGATGATATTGTCCAAAACCTGTAATTGTTTGAGTGCCTGCATTTCTAATGTAGTTAGATTAACAGTCTTGTTTCTCTGTTTATGTGGAATAATGGTATCAATATCTGCTAGAACTAGTGTTTTGAATGTGTTTATAAGACTACCCTAATTTGTCGCGGATAAAAAGTAGACTCTGGTTTAAGATTGGTATGTTTATATGTGTCAGGGGAATTGAGAACTTGACGTTCCAAGGGGGTTTTGGCGTAATATTTCTTAAGGGTTAGTTTCCTAATGAAGCGTTGTACGTCTCTATAGGTGTCAAATTTGTCAAGGGACCTAGTTGGAGCATATTTGAGTCCTTTGCTTAATACATTATTCTGTGACTCAGACAGAATGTGATCGCTCAAATTGAAGATTCCAATAGGTTTGGAATCAATTCTAGTTGTATTTATTGCTTTGTTTTTTTGACCTCCTCTCCTTCCTCTTCTGAGTCGTATAGTTTCCTTTTGACTGACTGGGACTGACTGGGTTTTAGGTGTGTACTCATGAATTTTGGGCCCAGTCCTAAAAAATGACCTATTTGTGAAAGGGTGTCATGCTGGGTGGGGACTAGATCAAAATTTGGGTTGTCTAAGGCCAATCCTGGTGTCGCATAGAGTGTATTGTCCTTATTGATATTGGTGGTATCAATATGTCCTGAAGGTGGAGTGACCAAATTTGGAGTAAGGTCACTTCCTAATGCATTATATGCTTTAGGTGTCCGATGTTTCCAACCATCCTCAAATGATTGGATGGCTAGATGTTCATAATCAAGACTGGGGTCATCATGTACAGAAAATGAAACAGAATCAGATCTTGAGCTGTCTGGTGTCTTATGAGTGGATATCGCCATCTGAGGCATAGCTTTGGTGGGTTTCTGGTGTATGAAAGCCATGTATTGTTGGTATGTGAAACCCATTTTTTTATATGGTAATTCGGATGTTCTTTGTAAGTGTTTATGAATATGATTGACAGTGTGATCAGATCTAGAGGGAATCTGGTGTATAGTCTGTACTATTTTAGAAGGTTTATCCTTTTTGTATTTAATTCCAAATTTGTCTCTCATATATTTTGATCTCTTAATATCAATAATTGAATGTTCTTTACGGGCCAATCTGCCCTTGAATAGTTGTGATAATTCTAGATAAGCTGGTTCATTTTTCATGGGACAAATGGCTGCGTCTATAATATTGATCTGATTCTCTAAACCTGCGATGTGACTTCGCTCTATACTATCATTAAACATGACCTAGGCATCAATAGTACACGTTATTTTCTAGAACAAGATCCCACTATGGACAAGAGTCAGACAGATTTCATACTAACAAATATTGATTTTATCCTTAGACATAACTATTTCTGGTTCCAGGACAAGTTCTACCTACAAACACAAGGGACAGCTATGGGCACTAGGTTTGCCCCCAGTTATGCAAATCTCTATATGAGTTTTTGGGAAGACCATAACATCTGGTCCAATAATGACTGGGAGGCAAACCTGGTGCTCTGGCGTAGATATATTGACGATGTTCTTATCATATGGGATGGTCCTGAATCCACCCTTCTACAATTTCTGAGTCATATCAATGACAATCAATACGGTCTTCAATTTACTGCCAATCACAGCCAATCATCTGTAGAATTTCTTGATTTAGAAATTTTCATACAAAACAATTGCTTGGCAACCAAAACTTATAGGAAACAAGTAGATGTCAATAGTTACATTCTTTCGACCAGTCACCACCATCCGCAGTGGCTCAAGAGCATACCATTCAGCCAATTTACAAGGATTAGACGTAATTGCACTAACATACAGGATTACATCACTCAGGGGACTGAATTGAAATCTTACTTTCAGGAGAAACAATACGATCATCACACTATCAATACAGCATTTAACAAACTTCTTAGTACCGATCGGGATCAACTATTGAGGTACAAAACATCAATACCACCGACTCCTCCAGATAACACTAACACTGGTAATGACCAGGTATATTTTGTTTCAGATTACTCCAAAGAAGCCAATTCTTTAAAGCACATTATTTATAAACATTGGCACATCATACAAAAGGATGAAATTTTAGGTCCTCTAATTCATGCTAAACCTAAAATTGTCTTCAGGAAAGCTCCAGACTTGAAGAAAGTTCTGGTTAAAAATCATATTAAAGATAGTACCACACACACACCAACTGGTTGACCCAGATTCAACAGAAATCAGGTTTTTATCACTGTGGCAAATGTGTCAATTGCCGTACCACCCAACAAATTAACACACATGGGATTACTGAGGTCTTTTCATCCCATGATAATAGGAAGTTTCTGATTAAGGACTTTATCACGTGTAGCACTAAGAACGTCATCTACCTCATTAATTGCCCGTGTGGAAAACAATACATCGGCCGCACAATAAGACCACTGAAGGTCAGAATTAGTGAACACGTCAGGAATATACGTAATGGTTTTGAGAAGCATCACCTTTCTAGCCACTTTAAAACTACCCACAATTGTGACCCAAAAGGGTTGACTTTTTTCGGCATTAAGTGTGTACACAACAACTGGAGAGGGGGAGACCCAATCAAAAATATTAACAGGGAAGAAACCAGACTGATTTTTTATTTTAACACATTAACACCACGAGGACTTAATATGGAATATGATGTCTCATTATAATATGGTGTCATATCATTCGGATATTGTGAATTATTGGTTATTAGTTGATGACTATCCAGTGCCTATGTCACCTTTGTCCCTTTGGGTATTGTGTCTCCATGTAGACTACGGTTATACCACCCTGGAAATGCCCAATCCCCACCGAACTTGGAAGCCAAGCAGAGTGGAGCTGGTCTAGTACCGGGTTGGGCGACCTCCCGGGAACATCCGGTACAGTAGAGTACATGTAGTAGAAACATCCCAATACGGTGATATTGAGTGTAAAGGCACGTCATCTCCTATGTACCAACACACAATATATATCTATATCTGTATCATTACGGTTTTATTATTGAAATGATGATTGATGAGAACAATTGCAAATTATAACTTTATTGCTGTATTTCGATTGCTGACATTCCATCATATATGCATTCCAACAGAGGTATATGTCAGTTACATAATAGTTTTTTTGTTGTATAGTTTAATATTGGTTCAATTAGGCATACTGTCCATCCTATTATCTGTATACACCTACAGTATTTATTGACATACCCAGAAGTAATATCATTTCTTCACCTGTAAAATGTATATTTTTATTAAGATTATTAGCGCTGTTATCCTTGTTTGTATTTTGCAAGCTTTATATATATATGTTCACCTGTAATATTATATTATGTTTATTATATTGCAGCATGCTTGTTTAACCATACAAGCATTTGCTGGCAATGTTAACATTATGGTCGATTAACAGCTGACCAATTCAAGGGTATCCATTCACTCAATTATTGGCTACACTATATAAACGACTATACAATCTCAACCCATTACCTACATTCCCTGAAGAAATCTGCAGAGCAGATGAAACGCGTTGGACACACCCACATCCGCTAGACACAACAGGATATCCGGATTTTGCGTTCCACGCTGGAACGCACTCCGTTTTTCCCCGCTGTTCTGTTTCATTACCCACATGGTTTGCGAGCTTCACTGTTACAATTGCCGCTTGGATATCATCTGGACCGCGGTCCCTGGATCCTGATGTCTTTGGTCAGGTACCCTGCCACATATATTTTGTGATCTGGAAGTGTGAGTACCGGCTCTCTGATCCCCAAAAGTTTGTTTCCATCTATCGGATTTATCTCATTGTGATGTTTTGGATAGGAAGCTTATTTTCAATTTCATTGGGATTCCCTGTGAAAGGGTTGACGCTGGAACCCTGCTGGATTTTATGATTGACTTTTTTATTGGTATAATTTTACATATTTCTTATTATTTTTAATCTGTTGGCACATGATGTTACAGAGCTATGTTATTTAGTTCACTATGTGTATGACCAATCACTGATTAAACCTTTGGTTTTTACTTTTCATATTGTTCATCGTTTTTACTTTTTATTTGATTTTATTTTCAAATGGTATTGTCTCATATTCATATAGCCTCCTTATACCATTCTCTCAATTTGAGTCATACACTTGACCACTTCAATTTCATTATATTCTGATGTATATTCACCAATAATACAAGTTATATGCACCTACATCTATCATTCAATAACATCTGATCAGTGTATATCCACATTTTTGGCAATTGAGCGAGGTACATTGTGTGTATAAGTAATTTCCTAGAGAAGAGCATTAAGTCCTTCTCCCATTCGAATCTATTGAACTGGTATGATGGAGAGAATGATAGTTCCTTACTCAAAAGTTTGATGTGGATTGGGTACAGCTGTCTATCTGTAAGATTGATAATTCTTAAGCCATCTTCTAAACCCTGGTTCGTCTGTGGTTCCTCCGAGGGGGGTAAGGGGTTTCCTGCTCCTCCATTGTTTTCCTCTTTCTTTCTGGATTTCAACCCCCCCCCCCCCTGTGTATCTGTCTAATTTTACTTTGTTCCCCCGTCCCGATTTCTTGGGCGCAGCCTTAAAAAAATCTCTCCTATATAGGGAATCCTCTCTTGAGGATACAGATAGATCTGTTGTTTCACCCTCCGATTAATCAATTTCTGAAACACTGTTAAAGGAGATTGATTTGCTGATCGGTTTCTTGTAGTTCCATTTGAAAACAGTGTTGTTAAGGTAATAATTACGATCGCTTGTAAATTTAATGCGTTTTTTTATCCATCACTGTTTTCTCAAATTGATCCAACTCCTTCTCAAATTTGTCGTATGCTTTCTGAAAACTATCTAGATTTTCAAATTGTTTTAATTTGACACTTAATTCAGTTATCTCTTTGGTATACTGCTCCAGTAATAGACCATCATGCTTTATCAGAATTTGAATCAGCTCATTAGAGCATTTTGTTAGAGTTATTTCCCAATCCCTTTTGAGGTCCTCATTGATTAATTCGAAAGCTGGGTATACCTTTGGTCTGAGGCCCCTCAGAACCATATTTTGTTTTATGTAATTGGTAAACATCGTTTTACTCCAAAACGTTTTTGTTTGCTTGAACATAATATCTTTTAAAATTGAGAGTACTCAACTATTACTACATAAAAAAACAGTCAGTATTTAACTTATGTGCAAAACAGAATACTAATTTGCACCCCTTGCATTGTAACATGGTTTTGTCCAGTAGACTGAAATAAGAAGTTTCTTAAGTTAAGATCCTTAATGAATCAGGCCCCAGATCCACATTTAACAGGGAAATAGGACAGTAACTCACACATTGGTTGGGGTCTTTCCCTTCTTTAGAAATTACAACTATATTTGCTCTGGTAGTGGCCCAGTCAAACTTCCTGCCTAGAAGTATAGTTTTAAATACAACTAAGAGCATGGGGGATAGGGCTGGTAGCATTTTTTTGTACTATATAGCAGTGAAGTCATCTGGGCCAAGGGCAGATGTATTTTTAAGAGCTTTGATGGTGAGTTTTAGTCCCTTGGATGTTATCTCTCCATTCAAAGAGGCTAGTTGTGCCTCAGAATGTGTTGGTAGTTGACAAGATTCTAGAAATTGCCCGATCCTGGTCTGGAGGTCTTTAGGGGGGGAATTATCAGCATGCAAATCATATACTTTGGAGTAAAATTCACGGAAATGATCAGCTATTTTTTGAGGGTCTTAAAGTTTGTTTAAAGGATGCAGAATAGATTTTATTTTGATAATTGATAGTCATTTTTAATTAGTACATCTTTCCATTTTTTACTTTATTGTTATTGTTTTTTCCTATTTTTATCTTTATTTTTTATTTTTATGATTTTTTCTTATTTTTTTCTTATTTTATTTTATATTTTTGTTGCTTACTTATTTTAATGTTTTAAGAATGTATTTTATCTTATTTCATTTTGACGCATGGTTCTCTATTGAAATTATTTTATCCTTATATACTGATTTTAACTTTTAATTAAAGACTTAATTGTCCATCCAATAGAAATGAAAGATATGCTACAAGTAGCCTCTCTAAATATCATCCTTGAAAAAGTCTGTTACAGACAAAATGAGTAGGAAGGAGCAAAGCACACCACAACATTCTTTTTGGCATTATACTTTTTGACCCATGATGGCTTCTGTTACCTTGCTATCTAAATTCCCTTCACGTGGCTCATGCTATCAACAAGCTAAAGGATTATCAAGTGCCATCCGGAGTTCCAAGGGACTAGTAGAAGATCTCTATCAATAATCAAAATTATGCATGTTCTTAGGGCATAATAAGGTAAGGTCTACTGACACTTCCTGATTTATGATACCAGTCCTTTTCCGCTTCACTACGCCAGTAATCCTAAACAGATCTATTAATATGTGCTATTTTAGTTATTTTTTCTTTTTATGGTATGTGCCATTTTATGTTTTATTGTTTATTCTTTTATCAAACTATATTTTCTTTTTATGACCATTAGTATTTCTTTTTTGATTGTGTCCTCCAAATGCCACGTCATTTTTCATTGCATTTTTAACAGACTATTTACTGATACTACTGTTTAAATTGCGCTTTTTTCTTTTTTATATAAATTGTGTTTTTAGACGAGGAGCAGCATAAAATATATATCTAGAAAGAGTGCTCTAGCCTTTTAGTACCACCATAGTGCGTGCTATAATAAAAAATGCAAGTATATAATGATGAACAATATAACTGTTAACCTATTGAAAAAGTTTTCATGCTTCCAATAATGTTAATTCTCTTTTACAATAAATGTAGTAAATCTTTCAACTTGCTTCAAGCAAGCTAATTATTTTTATATTTTTTAATTGGAAAAGAGAATTCATCTTATTGGAAGCATGAAAATATTAACCAAAGGTGAGCAGTTATATTGCTCATCATTATATACTTCCATTTTTTGTTATAATACACACAGGGGCTGATGCAAAGTTGTACGCAAAACAGAAGTAACTTACTCATAAAAAAAGAGCACAGAAAATGTGTATATTTCTGTCCGTATTTAGAGCCGTAAGCAACTCAGGATGCATCTAACTCTGCATCAGCAGCATATGTGCTTAGTTTATAATAAGTCATCATCATCTTTTTTCTGTCTCAATCTTCACCAGGGGTTTATCAACACTAAGTGCTTTAAATAATGTCATTATTTGTAACAGGTATTTTTTGCCTTAGATTCCAAAACTGCTGGAGCACATGTCCCTGCAACTTTATAGTATTCAAAGTTGTAAAGTTAAGGATGTTGTTTGTGACTTATTGGACCATTTTGGAATTATTTATCTAGATGACATTTTAGTTTATTCTGATAACTTAAGGGAACATTGTCAGCATGTGCTTCAGACAGTCACAGGCTTATGGCTAAATTCTAAAACTGCTGTTTTGATTGTGAAACTGATAATTTTCTTTGAAATATTCTGCCTCAAAGGTGTTGAGATGCATCCAAAAAAAGTTAGAAGCCATTTGTCACTGGCCAGTCCCAACATCAGTAAAAGCTGCACAAAGATTCATACGTTTTGTCAACTTTCATGGAACATTTATCTGCAATGTCTCCTACCTGCTCTGGGAGCAGCCAATTTTTCGTGTCACGTGACTTCTTCTGCACAGTGCATGGAGATTACACAGCATATCTGAAGGAGGATGGAGTGCAGGGCACTCTCCCTCCTTCCTCTGTGCGGCATTACTGCAGGTCTGTTTTTCAAGCCAGTCCCTGATACATCAGCAAACTGAATATTAAAGTCTGAACTCTAAGGGGTATATTTACTAAACTGCATGTTTGAAAAAATGGAGATGTTGCCTATAGCAACCAATCAGATTCTAGCTATAATTTATTTAGTACATTCTACAAAACGAGAGCTAGAATCTGATTGATTGCTACAGGCAACATCTCCACTTTTTCAAACTCACAGTTTAGTAAATATACCCCTAAATCTCTTTATAGCTTTAGCTGAATACTCCTAGACATTACAGAGAGAATAAGGTTTCTGTAAGTGTGATATCTGTTGTTATTTAATTCTAAGACTTCTAGGGCCACCTAACCTGTTGTTCAATTCTATAATTAAAGTAAACTTTCTTTGCAAATAATAAATAATAATAAATGAATGCTGTCTCACAAGGAGAGACTTGTGTAAACTTTCTTTGAAGATAGAGCTTGACCTAAGGGTCCCATCAATCTGCAGCGAGTGAAGGACAAGTTCATTTGGGTGGACTGAATAAGTGTACACATACACATTCATTATTAATATCCAAATTTCTGCTGGTTTAAAACAATGTGAAAATTGTCTATTGTGTTATATTTCTGTTGTCATTTTCTCTTTTTGTCATTTTCTCTTTTTGTTAGCACTCTCCTAAAAGATACAGTAGAGTCTGTTTTAAAATTAAATTGTGTGTACTACTGTGGGTGGTACAGTCGCCACCCCCTTTATCAGCACAAGCAATACTCCTGGGGTTTACAAATTCTTTATTGGTAACTGTAGCTATAAATATACAATCATATAAACAATAAACAGACAGACAATGGGAGTCATTTGCAACACAGAAATCAAATAATGCCTTTAATGTTTCTTGTTTTGTGACATCATGCACCAAATTTGTGTCTGCCTTAGAATGAGCAAGCAAGGCTTTGTGAAGCAAGATGACAGCTTTTGTGGACTCACATAGAACTTCTCTTTATGTTATGCAGAACAGCATTTTTGTTTAACACAAATTTTAATGTCTTCATTGGTAGTAAGATAAATCTGTAAGAAGTTCCTTATTTTGGTCTCTGTTTATTAAATGGAAAAAAGCCCTATATCAGGGAGAAAATTTGTTTTTTTGCTGGAAATAGGGCTTCTCCCTATCTATCAAGGGGTTCATGCGAGTGATAGTAATCGGGAAACCTATTGCTACAGAATGATAGTCTATAAAAACTGTACAGGTATGTGTTGTCTGGTCATGAATGATCCCACAGATTTATGTGAAAATGAATCACATCTGTTGAGAATATACAAATGATTTGTTATTAACATACCATGCACAATTTTAGTTCACTGTGTTTTATAATTCTATTTATGACGTACTTTAGTCTTATGGCAGGCAACACAAATAACAATACATATAAGTAGACAAATTATAATTGTTGTGCAACATATTATAAGAGTGATTGTTGTTACATTCAGTCCCCCAGAGTCTTTGGAGTTTGTAATTACATCAGTAGTAGTAGTGGTGTGAGGTGTACTAGTCAGAGGTGTACTAGTCAGAGGTGTACTAGTCAGAGGTGTACTAGTCAGAGGTGTACTAGTCAGAGGTGTGCTAGTAGGTAATATTGGAACATCATAGAAAGCAGCCTGTGCAATGTTTGACATATCTGATTTCTGAAAAACTTTGTCAATGGCAATTATTGCAAAATACAGGATAGTGCCATTTATTATTTTAACATTCTCAGGTGCAAATGTAAAGGTTTCTCTTGATCCAGCTGACAGTGGGATAAGGCTGGCAGTGTTAACCAGAGTGCTAGTTTCAAAGTTATCTCTGATTTCCTTTGGGTCTGTGTTCATTCTTAGTTCATATGATGAAGCTGAAAAAATAGGAAAAAAAGTAATCCATATTTTTAATTGTTTATTTTGTTTTTACATTTATTATACATTTATATTCAAAATATTTTAAGAACAATTACATTTCAGTAAAATTGTTTATGCTAGCTGGCTTATAACAAACCTCAAGTATATGTGTTGTAATTGCCTTAACTAGTTATAGGTTTAGATTTTGCTATAATTAATTTTACATGTAAAATTCTGCGGGTAAATGTATTATGTGCCGATATCATCAAGTCGCCAGAAATCAGTGAATTTGCAGTGAAATTTAAACCGGCAATGGCTTTAAAGGCATTGTTTTTTCATATAAAGCCATTGCCTCGTTAAATTTTCACTTGCCAATTTCCGGCAAACTGCAGAAATCGGCTCTTAATACATTTACCCCCTGGAGTAATAAATTGTAGGAGACTCATATGTGTTATAGCATTTTTATATTTGGGGTAGTGTATGTTTGTG
The DNA here is from genome assembly GCF_038048845.1 of Mixophyes fleayi. Taxonomy (NCBI): domain Eukaryota; kingdom Metazoa; phylum Chordata; class Amphibia; order Anura; family Limnodynastidae; genus Mixophyes; species Mixophyes fleayi. The sequence goes on from NC_134409.1 coordinate 42,278,077, forward strand.
TATGTTGAAATTAACAAGAACAATAAACATGCGTTTCGTCAGAATGACTCTCTCAAGGGAAAAAGAAAGTAATTCCGCCAAAACGCATTGGGTCTCCGCCCTCCACTATTCTATTGGCCAATAGCATCACCGGATGTGACATCACACCCGGAAGTTAGGACCGGAAGTACGTTGCTACTGCACGTGGACCGCAACCTCTACCATCTACAGTAGCGGGACTGATCACCCCCTACTTCCCTTTTCATCTACACATTGCAAGCCTGCTTGCCAGTACATCGGATGAGACACCCGGGACAGTATCATCAGCAATACCTTACAGTAAACGCAAGTATAGATCCCACTTTGATGTGGAAATACATATTGGACTCTTCGGTAGGTTAGCTCTCAATTTAAAAACACATATGTATGACCCAAATATATGGGACTATCACTGTTTAGAGTTAGGACCACCCTATTAGCAAAAGCGCCGTGGAGTGGTGGGTGGCTTTAACATACATTTGCAAATTTGTGCTACTAAGACTTTTGTATTTTTAATCTACAGTAGAAATATCAGGTCTTTTGCTGGCTATAGCAGTGTGCTGGGGGAATTCTTTGTGTGTTTGTTCCTTTTAAGGTGGTCTTATCAGCTGGTTCAGTGATAAATATTCAAGTAGTGTCTTGAAGCTGCATTTTGTTTTGGTATGCAGAAAATTGGGTGTTGGTAACTTTAGTAATGTTGGGGTTAGAGCTGAAGAAAAGATGGGAGGAGTTGGGGCCCATTAAAAATGTTGCTAGTTGTCCAGTTAATTACAATACAGCAACTGCCATACTGTCTGCAACACATAACAAATGTCAATCAAAATACAATCTGCAGTATTGGACAGACCCATTGTGTCTGCAGTGCCTCACGTAACCCCCATACACTGTGCAGTACAGCACACAGCTTAATATACACTCTAAAGCAGGGGTGTCCAACCTTTTAGCTTCCCTGGGCCACATTGGAAGACAACGAGTTGGTTTGGGCTGCACATAAGATACACCAACAATAACGATAGCTGATCATCCAAAAAACCATAGAAAACATAATTAACATATATATATGAGAAAAAAAAGTGATATATATATATATATATATATATATATATATATATCACTTTTTTTTCAAATCCCCCTATACTTACCTTTCAATCGCCCTGTTCAAAATATCCTCTCTAGTTATTATACTATAATCACTTTTTGTATTGTTTCGATGCAATATCAATAAAGTGCATTTAAGCCAGGCATTGTATATCAGGGTGCCCTGACCAGGCCTGCGGTAACTGACATATACATCACTGTGACCCCAAATTGTGACCTGTTTTGCTATTTACACCACTATGTTAGTTAAGGGATAACAACTTATAATGGGCCAAAGAGAATAATATATAATGCCCCATTAGTATTACAAGTAGAAGTATGTAGCAGGGAGATAAGGTCCATGATGCTCCAGGACCAGGTGACTTTTATTCACTGGTCAGCGTCCCTTGAAATAATAAAAAAAATCCCCCTTAACTTACCTTTTAATCGGCTTGTTCTCCTGTCCTCTTCTCTTCTTTTCTCCAATTCCGTGCTGCTGATTGTTCTTCTCGCGTGGGTGACTCCTCTGTGCTGCGCTCCGCAATGGATGTTGGGCGTGATGATATCACGCCCGACATTCACTGCGAGCACCGCACGGAGGAAACAAGGGAGGGAGCCAGAGTACCAGCTGATGTGACCGCGTGACCTCAAGGTAAGTATTTTCTTTTCTTTTTTTTGCAGAATTTTTTTTTTCCATTAACTGTGCTGCCCCCTTGCCACAACCAAAACTCCTTCTGGGCCACATTTACAGACGTGCTGGGCCGCATGTGGCCCGCGGGCCACGGGTTGGACAACCCTGCTCTAAAGGATATCACAGTCCTCTACACTAGGCAAGTGCTGAGCAGATGAAGGAGGACAAGAGTTGATTCTGGGCTGGGAACAAAAGCACAACAGCAAACAGTAGGTGGGAGGTTGACAACCACCGGGAGTGGGGATGAGAGATAGGAGAGGACTTGACAGCCACTGGGACTAGAAGGAGGCACATGTTTGGAAAAAATAGGAGGATGGGAGTGGTCTTGAGCAGATGCAGGGCTTGACAGCAACTGAAAAGAGACATGTCTCATCAGGTCCCATAAGCAGCTGTTGTTTAACATGTACCTGGAGGCCACTAGAAGGAGGTTGGGAGCAGAACAGAGCTTGAGAGCCACTATGCATAGGTGAAGGTAGGGGTGTTAAGAAGCAATTTTTTACAGCACCCGATGGAGTTAGAGCCTTGGCACTGAAATGAGGTATGTCTCATTACGGCAATGAAGAAATTGCGGCTTAACGTACACCCAGATGGAGTGCTTGCCAACCAGCTAAAGGTGTGTGTCTTGACCACCATAAAGACTAAGCAGGTGTTAATAACCACAAGGACTGGCTTAACCTTCACCATAAGAAGGCATTGCTTCACAGGCATATGGAGTGAAAAAATATAAAGTTGGGAATGACAGAAAGTGCAGAGGGTAAGTTTTGTGAAGATTCAAGTTTTGCGAATAGGCGATTAGTGTTCTGTACAATGCAGTTATGGCACAGATTCCAGGGGGCATCTGGTGCACTGTGTGTTTAGTGATCTGTGTACATATTAATTCTTTGCAAAGCAGGTGTAAGCAAATTTACCCCCAGGTCCTCATGTTATACATTGTTTCATTTCCTGTCTGAATTTGTTGCCTGATGGCTCCAACTCCCTTTTTTGCCTGTATTAACCAAATACATACATGTTTAACTTGTTACATTTCACCCAAAATAATCTAAATTATTTTATTGTTTGGAGTTAATTTGTAGCTATAACATAATAATTGAATAATTATTAATACCTTGTCCATGGTCCAGATCATCACCAGTTGCTGTCCAAGACAACACAATCCTTCGATTTACTAATCTTGCTTCCAAGTCAGATATTTTCTCAGGGTTTAAGAGATCCGGTTGCTCTCCTGAAGGCACATTGGACAGCAAAAAAGAGCCACCGGAGGCTGTCCTACTAAATGCCCCAAAATTAACCTGAAGATCATCCTCATTCACAGTGGGTCTTGGAGGATTTATAGTTATCTTACCTAGAGTAAACATGTAAGGTGTTTTATATATGAATTTTGCTACATTCTAACAATTTCCATTTCCATGTTTACTAATACATTTTGTAATAGAATAATTGATACAATTCAAAAAGGGCTCACCTAAAGTGCATTTAGAAATGATCTTATCACATATAAGAATAAATGTTGCTTATCCAGATGAATTTACAAAGAACCTATTTTTTGGATTAAAGTATTTTTAAAAAATCAAGTACAATTTAAACATAAGACTGTTTGAAATTAAAGACCTAATAGAATAATCTTGGAGAAATACACTATATAGACAAAAGTTTTCGGACGTGTGACTATTACACCAACAGGGGCAGGAATGACATTGTATTCGAATACATATTTTTTAATATGGAGTTGGTTGCCCTTTTGCAGCGATATCAGCTTCCACTCCTCTTGGAAGGCTTTCCACAAGATAAAGGAGTGTATCTGTGGGAATTTGTGCCAACTCATTCTGTAGAGCATTTATGAGGTCAGGCACTGTTGTAGGACAAGAAGGCCTGACTAGCAATCTCCATTCCAGTTCATCCCAAAGGTGTTAGATGGGGTTTGAGGTTAGGGCTCTGTGCGGGCCAGTCAAGTTCTTCCCCACCGAACTCATCAAACCATGTCTTTGTAGTCCTTGCCTTGTGCACTAGGGCACAGTCAGGTTGTAATAGAAAAGGGTCTTCACCAAACTGGAAGCATTGCATTGTCCAAAATGACTTGGCATGCTGAAGCATTTAGATTGCCATTCACTGGAGATAAAGGGCCTAGCCCAAACACTGAAAAACAGCCCTATACCAACTTCACAGTTGGCATGATGCAGTCAGGCAAATAACGTTCTCCCGGCATCTGCCAAACCCAAACTCGGTGTTCTGACTGCCAAACAGAGAAGCGTGATTCATCACTCCACAGAACACGAATCCACTGCTCCACAGTCCACTGTTGGTGTGCTTTACAGCACTCAATCCAACGCTTGGCATTGGTCTTGGTGATGTGAGGCTTGTATGCAGATGCTCGACCATGGAAACCCATTCCATTAAGCGCCCACTGCACAGTTTTTGTGCTTCCACACATGCCTGTGGAAGTTTGGAACTGTTCAGCGATGGAATCAGCAGAGCATTGGCGATATTTACGCACCATGTGCCTTCACAGTTGTTGACCCCGCTCTGTGATTTTATGTGGTCCTCCATTTTGTAGCTGAGTTTCTGTTGTTCCTAAACGCTTCCACTTTCTAATAATATCACTTACAGTTGGCTGTGGAATATCCATCAGGGATGAAATTTCACAAACCATCTTACTGTAAAGGTGGCATCCTATCACAGTACCATGCTTGAAGTCACTGAGCTCTTCAGAAAGACCCATTTTGTATCACAAAGCTATGCAAATGGAGACTACATGGCTAGGTGCTTGATTATATACAGCTCTGGCACCAGGTCTGATTGCAACACCTCAAGTCAATAATTAACAGGTGTGGTCAAATACTTTTCTCCATATAGAATATACTGCAGGTATATTATATATTATACACAAACAAAGCATAGTATGCAGTATAGATGCTTTTGTCTTCCAATCATAATAAGAACAGTACCACTCTTTTGGAGCTATCACTCTGTAATACCTGGAGGTTGTTAGACACCCATTATTGGTGAGGAGTATATGGAGAGGGAATGGGTACATGTTTCTTCTCTAAGCACAAATGGAATACATATAATTTAACTGTACTTATTTAAATATTTTCAATGCAAAATATTATTTAGTTTTCAATGCAAACTGTCTTCTCACCTTTATCATTAAAGCCAGGTATGTAAAGAGCACTACTCTTGGGCAATGTCAGTCGACTTTTCTTCTCTTCACTTATAGCTCGTACTTTCAGAATGTATCTTCCATTGGTACTGAAAGTCGTGAGATATCTTGAGTAGATTCCATCATTCTTTGCTATGTCAACACCTTAATACATTCAACAAAATACTGAAGTTATAATTAAAATGGCATAAGAAGTGGCCAGCACTGTGTGTATTGAAATAATTATACTAAATTGTTCACTTAAATACATATAGCTAATATATAATGCCTTAGTTAAATGATACATTATAATTAGAAAATCTTATAATATATTTTATAATCAGTTATATTTCTTATGTTTTTCACTCTATTTTATATTGGATCTTGTTAATGGCCACTTTATATTGAAATACCAGCCTATCAGTGGGTCATTGTGGCCACAGTGAAACTGCCAATTTACTTCAAGTAGAGCTAATAAGTAGGTCTCAGGCCCCACAGCAGTAAGATGAAACTATAACCATTCTGTGCTTTTTACATTACTACAGAATGTTAAGTCTGGAGAAACATTGGGTAGAGGGTTTGCATTGGTTTTGCTGAACCAAAGGGATTCTGGCAGGGCCATTCATTCGAATGGGTTAAATTAGATTTTTTTTCAGGTGGGATAACACCAAGGGCAGCAAAGATGAGTGTGACAAGATCGGTATGACAAGCACTATCCTCCCCATCTGTCATAAACTTTTAAAATGCATGATTCTTGTGGTAACTGTCAACTTGAATAGAACTTTGTTTGAACTATATTAAGCACATCATTACAACCTCTGACTGTGGATGTATTTAAATATAACCACCTTATACTTAAACAATACCAGGGTTGTTACATACACTTATCTGGACATAGCATCAGATGACATCTTAATTTACTGGAAGTCTGGATTATTTAAATCTCGTTCCATCTCACAAAGCATGGAAAGGGTTCAAATAGGGAGGATCTCTTACTTATTGGGATTAACTCAATCAGCAGCTGTATGAGCAGCTATTATTCTCCCTGTAATTGTTTCAGACTCCTAGGTACCAGACCATCATGGGGGAAACCAATGTGGGGATGATACTCCTATTTTTAACCTCCAATAACATCATCTATGAACTTAGATTTACCTTCTGGAGTTGGTTTTCAACCATGGGAAAGATAGATTGTTTACAAAGGCCCTGCAAGAGGACCCAGGGGTTGTTGGCTATTTTTCTGACTCTGAGTTTGGAGTTTTGTCTCCAACCAGATATAGAGGGTGACCAGATCCCAAACCTGTTACCTAGAATCTCTGCTACACCGGGAGCTGCTCGTGGATCTGTCCACCTGTTGTGTATGCTGAAGTAGGGAGTCTGAGGGAAGAAAGGGGGGTACAAATCCCTACCATCTTGGTAGAGAGTTTTGGCTAGAAACAGCAAGTTGGCAGGAATTGAATTTTGATTTGATTGGCTATACATTGGAGTGTATGGGATCAAAAGACTGGCTAGAGAGACTAAATTGTGAGAAATGGCTGGTTGACCTGAGTGCTCCATTGTCTAGGTAATTACCTCAGGACCAGTTAAACACTACATCTTAGACTGAGAACTGTTCTCTACATTTTGGCCTGGCCATAATCTTGCTCCTGGTCCAACAATTTTTCAAAAATAGCACTCAATCTGAGCTGTGTCCCGCCAATGTAGATGTGTTTCTTCCGCATTGGATGACATGCTATTAAATTGTCACTGGGACTACCTTCAAGAGGATCTATTTCTCACTTGTCTCACTTGTCTCATAGTAGTAAAATGATATCTGATAATAGGGATCTATTTCAAGCTGCAACCAAGTTGGTGTTAAATCACTATTAGAAGTTACCTGATATTACTGAGGATCAGGGTAAACATGAATCAAGTTGCTTCTGCATGTCTGTGGCCCCCCAAAGCAAAAATAAATAAATAAAAGGCTAAATACAATGTAAAAAAAAGTCTAAATCTAAATTAACTAATACAATATGGGAAAAATAAAAAATTAAAGATGTCAACCCACCCTGCATGATGTTGACACATTTTGCATCTGTATAACACATTTATGCAGTAATACATTCATGAAATGCAGAATATATGCTACTCCAAACCACTAAATAATTTATCATCTACTCTTACTCCCACTCTAAAGATTTCTGAAAACAGCTGCTTGGCACTTGTTGCAGATTTGGAATGCCATTGGGGGAAGGCATAAGACATTCAAAACTAATGTGGGTGCTTTCACTGTTGGGCCATGATACCTTGTTGTCATACCTCAAATGTTGATTAAAATACGTTGATCTGGAAACCTTATTAATATTGTGAGGTAAATTTAAGGAGCAGTACTAATTGCATTCAAGTTTTTATTCTTAATAATTGCCTACTTTCCCCTTTGCTATCAAAAGAAAGCCCTATCGGTCCCAAATAAAAGCTATATAAAACTAATTTGAGTAGACTAAAAAAACAAATCCATTCTTACTTAAACTGATGCATGCTAAAAAGTGGAATTTATACTGGTCATTAGAAGGCTAAATCTTCTGGTCATTAAGTGGTTATAGAACACCGCCATAATTGAATGGCTTATTATGTTGACCTATTATTTTCAAACACCAGCTTCTATGATTCTGTACTACCTACTCAAGGCTTTGCTAAGTTTCAATGGAGGTCCCGTTTAAGCAGCCATATGCAAAATTTTTGTGCAAGAATATTTATGTGATTTTGTGAAAATAAATTGCACATAATGGCAACATTTGCTTTCATGACAGCCTCTGCAAAGCTAAAATTACCTGCGCCGTTGTCTAAAAGCTCTACAGTCATAGAGTTCCCACTCTCTGGTTCAATGATGGCAGTCACTTTCACTCCTGTCACAGGCAGCAGGCCCTGGCTTACAGATGCATAGATAACCATCGGGTCTGGATAATTATTTGTGTTCTTATTCATGTGGCAGCTTGCAATAATTGGTGGTACATTTTCATCTGCTGCTTTGGATGTCACCGTTATGCCTATGACTTGGTCTGATGTAAATGAATTGCAAAGACTGTAATCCCAGGGACCTCTCTAAAAGCAAAAAATCAGTCATTATTGCAGTTGAAAACTATTGTTAACTAATGCTAAAATAGTTAGTTAAATTTAAAATGGCATCTTTATATATGTAAAGGTCCCCTAATGTGTAAGAACTTCAGATGTACATAGTTGACAAAATATTGAAATATCTGGTTAAATGAGGGATAACAAGCATATTGAAAGCAAGGGCTTCCACACAGGTTTGGCTCATGCATTAACTAATCAAATAACATCTCAGCATAGCGAGGGTCAAGTATAAATTTGAGGGATTGTCCTGAATGCCTAAAATTATAGCTAGCATGGCTAAAAGTGGAGACATGAGTGCCTTTTGAAAGGGTTAATTCGATATATCTATTGATTTGATATATTGGCATTAGCTGAAGGAAATACATTTTTTGTATATTAGAATATACTAGACTGTTATGAATTTTTAAATGTCAAGGAGAGACACATGTTAGTTTGTTTAACAGACTCTGGATAGTTATTAGTCTATGGATAGTTGTTCATTATTGTTATCAAAATATAACTTGTTTTAACTTCTGTTTATTCTTTACAGCAAATTAATTTCAAATGCTGTCCTATGCATTATTTATCCTGTAATTTGTATGTACCATTTAATCTAAGCTCTCTTATATCATGTATGCTCTGCTTTTTAACACAAGACTTCTGATTTAAACTCTGAAAAATTCCAGGCAATTAATTGGTGTAAAAGTGGGATAAAGATAGCTAGGGCAGGGAGAACCAGTACACTGGACCGTTCTAAGTCAAACCAAAGTGCACACTTGGTAAGATACTTTCATCTGTGGGTGTTGTGAGAAGTGAGTGTGGTGACCAGGTCCGGTACTATATACAGGTTTGTCCTGTTGAATCTTGTGACCCATCGTTATGCATGCTACTCATATTTGTTCCCAATTTCCCTGTATATCAGGCCTGAATGAATTGAGGCTAATCCGATTTGTCACAGAGCAAGTCATGGTCAGTCAAAAACCATATGTTCTTGATTGAGATAATAGTCTGAGGGGTATATTTACTAAAGTGCAGGTTTGAAAAAGCGGAGATGTTGCCTATAACAACATATGACCCATTTTTTAATTTGCAAATTGACTTTGAGAGAAGAAAATTTAGCAATATTGAATATGTTTTGGTAGTTTTTTGTATGTATTTAGGATGGGTTGAGACCTACCCATGTGCCATACCAGACACTACAACAGTAAGTCAAAAGTTACTCAAAGAATGTATATCTAGGTTTGTAATACTGTTAGGGATAAATTCAGATATAGGTACACATTTCACTGGGCGAAAAACACATGAAGTTTGTAAAGCTCTTAAAATCACTCAGAAATGTCATTGTTCATATTATCCTCAAGTTACGGTAAAAGTAGAAAAATCAAATGATGATTTGAAAAATAGACTTGCGAAAATATGTGCACAAATAGGGTTAAAATGGCAGGATGCATAACCCATAGCTCTAATGAGCATGAGATTTTTCATTAACAAAACGACTGTACTGAGCCCTAATGAAATATTAAGCTGGACACTTCATAGTTGGGATTCAGTGCATAAACAACTCATCTATAGGAATATAGATTTGCACATTCAGTGGTGCAAAGAACACAGACACAATGGACAACAGAGAAGTGTAGGGGAAAGGTGATAAAGTCAGAAGAATTCTCTTTTGCCATGTTCTTGCCAAATGGATTTGTACATGTGTGGCACTAATCTAATGACCTCTACAGTCCAGAGTGCTTGCTTCCCCAACAGTGAAGGGTTCTGATTGTCAACTAACATTGTGATATATATGTATCTTCCTATAAGGCAATGTCAGTAATAATCTCTACTTATTGGTACTGCGTGATCTTCTTCAGTCCATGTTACAGCAATTTTCCTTGATAGGAGCGGTGTCTTTCATGATGACAATGTCCCTATGTACATAAAGGCTTGATGCGCATGAGCAGAATGGTTTGTTGAGCATGACACTGATGTTATCCATATGTCATGACCTTCTCAGTCACCATATCTGAACCCAATTGAGTATTCATGGAATTTTCTGGAGTGGTGGGTTAAAGAGTGTTTTTCAGCATTCCTCTTGAAGAATTTTAGACATTGCCAGAATCAGTTTTGCAATGCATACATGTTAAAAGAGAATGACTAGTTTACATAAGCAGTATTGCATATATTTATGAGTGCGTAGATAATCTGCAGCAATATGTCCTAACACACCACATCTGATATATTTTATCCAATTTTTTACCAAAGCATTTATGAGTTGGGGACTTTCCTTGTATGAATTACCAGTTTCTAGGTCCTGGGCCCGAAGTTTCTCTGTTTTATGTCCATCTAATCTACTAGCACCCTGTTCCCACAGAAAAGTCTTACCAGAAGTTAGTTGAAATCTCTGTTTTGGAACTAGGAGGTGCTGTAGTTTGCTCATCATTTCCTCTGTAAACATATATGACTCCACCTTCTATCCAAATTGGTAGCGATTCTAGGGTCTTCGTGACTCACAAATTTGCACAAAGTAGCAGGCAGGGATCTCAGATATTGGTTCATGATGACCCTTTCCTCAATCTGTGAGTCTATCATGATCTTGGGGTATAGCCACTTCTTAATAGGGAGCATTAGTTGATGCACCTGGGACTGGGGAGGCTTGCGCACTTAATACACACAGCGGAGCACGTGTTGTGCCTGAGTCAAAGTTTCAGTTCTCAATTTGTCATAGTACCAAGCATCAGCATGGCTCAAATCAAAATAAGCTTTTTGAGGGTCACCAGAACTGATGGGTGCCAAAAACCCTGCTCATTGCGCTTTAGGACAGCCTTCTTGTTCTGCTATTCTCTCAGATGTTGTTAAACAGGGTGCAACAATGTAACTCACTAACTTCTGCAAAAAGTAACTAGCCCATATGAAGCTTGAGCGTGCCATGGTTACTGTGGAGGCATTTCCAGCTATTGCTATCAGTTGCTGCACCATTTCTTTCAAGGTTTTCTGCTGTTGGAGCTGTTCCCTCCAGTTCTCTTCAATGGTCTGCACCCATGTGGCCTCTTGTTGAGAATCTGTAGCCTTCAACAAGGCCTTAATTACATTCTGCATTTTAATCATCGCAAAACATTTGCTTCCCAATATAGGTTCCAGTGTCTGGGCCTTTACGCTTTTTCCGGTTATAGTACATCGTACTATGAGGAGTTATGCAGACAGTTGAGCTAGATTGTAAGCTTATAAGCAGAGCAATCTTACCTCTTTCCCTGTCTGCTGATACCCAGACTTGTTTTATTATAGTGTATGTTCACATTTTAAAGCACTGCAGAGCATCTTAGCACTTTATAAATATACAAGTTAACCCGTGCATGATACTCATGCATTCTAGTCAAATCAAGCTACTTAAGGTCTTAAAAAGGTTCTTGTCATGCATTTGGACCTAGCCCAGGCCTCCTCAGAGGAAGAGCGTTAGTTCCCGACGCAAGCGGCCTTTTTAATGTGTGTTCATGAGGTAAAATTACCTCACGAAAATGAGTTCGACCCCTCAACTCGTAAATTTAGCCTTTACTACCCCTCCCACGGGGGGAAGGGGGGATGATGGAAGTTAACTGACTTGACTATTCTAATTTTTTTGTCAAATAATGTCAGTATACCAAATTTCAGGTCAATTGGATGAGCCCTTTCTGAGAAAATAGTTTTTTCCACACACACACACTAACGCACGCCTCTACACATGTGTTCATGAGGTAAAATTACCTCACGAAAATGAGTTTGAGCCCTACCAAATTTCAGCCCTTTTTGAATTTTTTTTCCCACACACACTAAGAATTTAGTAGGTCAGTGTATAACTCTGCCCAGCAGGTGGCGCTGCAACTTGTTTTTTTTTTTCCACACACAGACGCCACTAAGCATTTATATATTAGATCATTTTGAAATATATAAATAAATAAGTAAATTAGCATTCAATTAACTCTATATGCTATAAGCCAACCACATTTTCATCTTCAGTTTAACACCAAAAAGTTGTGGTAAATTGAAAATAAAAGTTCTGGGATTTGTATTTGTGATAAAATATGGATTTCATTAACTATTGTTTTAAGGACAGTTCAACTCTACTGCCTGCTTACACCTCCTTTATAAAATTGCATCTTTACATTATGGTGTTCCCTGATAAAAGAAAAGGGAAAAATAACAAATGTAAAATTATGTGTATAGAAGAGGGGAAACTCTCCGGAGTTGAACTAAACAAGCTAAATTAACCATGGGAATAATCCTAGGAAGCTATATAGGTTCCAGTTTTGTTTTTTACAGCTTTTGCATATTTATTTTCATTTTATAATTAATTCGGCGTAAATATGTTTTATTCCATTACTGTATCAAAATAAATCTCTGTCAGTCCTGAAAAACACAAAAATAAAGTAAAATTTTCCACACCACATTGGTTTTGGAATTAACAACATTTGATAACCCTAAATAAATTATATAACACAGCTGATTTTGTCCTCAAACATTATCAGGTAGAATTGTATGTTTTTGTTTTTTAGACTTTCTGATTAATTTTCTTTTAAAGGAGATATTTTAAAACAGTTTATGAGAAGTCTGCTTGTCTATTACACATCAATTGTTTTTATAAACATTAAAATTGGACTGCTAATCATATTCCAAACCTGATGTTTTGTCTGGCATGGAAATAGGTTTCTGCTGAATTTCACTTGAATTTTACATACAATTGGCAGTGTTTTTAGTATAATATTACCTCTGCTGTTCCTGGAATCTGAAGTCTAGATAATTTGGATGTTACATCGTTAGTGAATTGCATGGCATTATATATGTTTCCTTTTGGATCTTGTAAATGAATACTTGGTACCGCAGTCTGCCACGTGACTAGAAAAAATGTGTCATTCCCCACTGTGCTGTCAACAAAAACAGTGCCTTTCAAACATTCTGCTGATTGAAGATTTAGAGCTGTACTTTCCAGCTGTGAAAAATAAAATACACAATTCATTTTGAGAGATACAGAAATTAGTAAGCAGTATATAGAATGAATGGAGACGTAATGATAACAACAACAGAAGAAATCAATCTTGCAGTTATATTTTTAGATGGTAGAAAGTTAAGCAAGCAGTGGGAAAAGCTAGAAGAATATTTGGTTTGTATAGGAAGAGGCAGCGCTGGTGCTAGGACTTTCTTCACCCCTTGCACTGAGCTGTTGCCAGGCCTCATACAGTGCCTGTTCCGAATCCTTTTCTGTTTAGAGCAAGGAGTCGGAACACAAGGTGGCCCATTGCCAGCGCAGGGTGCCTCAGCAAGCATGGCACCCTCCTACTGCTTTACTGGGTTTACACCCTCAGAAGAGGTATTAGTAGCAGGGCAAGGGAGATTATATTGACACTTTATAGGTAACTGGTGAATAGAATTATAGGCATATCAGTTTACTCAGTTTAATATACAATATTATCTTTTGATTCAGAAAGCACTTTCGGATACATTACCTGAAGAGCCTTTTGTGAATCACGTCCATTTGCAGATAAAATTCCACTGAAGGCATCAATCAAACCATTAGTGTGACGATTATCTGATGCAGCAAATTGTAGTCCTCCTAAAAATGTATTGATTTTGAGTTATACCACTAAATATGGTTTTGTTTTTCAATGGTACCTTCTTATAACTGATATCAGCCAAATTGAGAAGCAGTACATACCATCCAATATTTCAGTTTTCTAAATCAAGATAAGGCCATGCCCCATTTGTTAGTGGAAGTAGTTATACCCCAGGGGCATGAACAACACACCTCACAGTTCACCACCACTCTGAAATGCAGGGAAGTAGTGAATGTGAGATACCTCCAAACATCCCCATCAAGTGGGGACAAATGTCCTAGCTGCCAGAATGATGAGATAGTCCCCAAGATATAGAACCATTGGGAGAAATGCCTCAACAATTTTCTAATATTTTAATACAGCAATTAGACAATACTACCATAAGCCTGGATCAGTGAACAATTTTACAACATTTGTATGGCCAAATTGCTCAGATCAGATTTAGTTGGTCAGTGGTTTTCCTTGAGGACCAGGGAACAGTAAAAACATGCTGACTTCCTTTCTGGGCCAAATAAACACTATATGCATTTTATCAGGTGTAGAGATAGGTTAGGAGCTCACACAATGGACTATTCATTTGTTCCCAGTTGTGGCTGCCTTAACCAACATACTTTGCAAACTTTAAAGTTTTAGCATTTTATGTTTTTTTGTTTCTTTTCAAGTGAAGGTATACAAACTCTTACAATGTCAAGTAAAGTTTACACTGCTACTAATTCAGCCTGATATACTGTATATATTTCAATTTATACCAATTTTAATAGAGAAGAGCACAATCTTATTATATGGGTAAAACTGTATATCATTTACCCTCATAATCACAAATGTAACCAATAATAAAATCAGTTTTTTGAAATAAATAAAATAAAAATGAATAATTAGATGTGTAAAATGACTTCTAAATCACAAACCTGTAGAGGTTTGGCAATTTGTATGCAACCCTAATAAATTAGTTTAAAGAAGACCCCTGATCCCAGTCAAAACTGGTCACAAGTGTGAGGGGTCTAAAACTGCCATGATCCCAATCAGTATCTGACTGGGATCTATCAAATGTAGTCTGGGACTGACATAAAGAGCCTGATTGATCAAAGTACGTAACTGCAGATTTTGAGTGTATTGTACGCAAAATCACTCTGCACATGCCCAGAACTGGGAAATGCGCCAGAAAACACAGCCCTGTTCACTCCATCTTTGAACGCAAAGACCATTTACTACAGTCTACAATTTCGGGGAGTGAATGGGGCAGAGAAGGGGTGTTTGGCTGTAGTCAATTTACAGTAAAGGTGTGATAAACTCAACCACACGCAGCCACGTTCAAATCAAGCTCTAGGCATGGCATATTGCATAAAAGAAAATGGAGCATGCTGCATCCATGGATTGTCCAATGTACACTATGACTACTTGTCTGTATAGAGGAAATGTACTTGATATCAATGATTCCTGTAGGTAGTTCCATTTCACCTTTTGTGCTATGTTCACCTCCAAGTCAACTCTTTAAAATATACATAAGTATTTAATTCAAACAAGACATAAATAAAAAAGAAGGTTCTTTAAGACAGTTTTGCCTCAAAAATTGTATCTGTTTAATGTATATATTAAATGTATATTGTATGTATATATGTATATTGTATATATTAAATGTAATATGTAATATACAGGCTATGAAGAGACTTAGCAGGGTGCGTGTCTCTCCCTTTTTTTTATGCTGTTTCATTTTCCAATTCTTCTGACATGGTTATGCTCCAAGTAATATTATACTAATGATGTAAACTCCACTGCCTTGTTGCTGGGCCACACTTTCATTCTGTTGCATTGGGAGTGGATTACCACGTGTTGAGAAGCAGACAAGTAGATGTTCATGACAAAGACTAAAACAATGTCTGCTTAGTATATAGCATACTTTGCAAGCATAGTTAAGGTGGCCAGCGATGTCAATTGACAATTATTGCCAAAATTGTAGCATATATAATCAATCCGTTGATGGTCTTACCCAAGCAAAAATAGGCAGGATGGAGTTACAGTCAGCAGGTAAAGTACGTGAAATAGCATTATCACCTGGCTAGAATAAGGAAGCTGCTTATACATATATATATATTATATTTCAGAATATCAAAACAATGCCACCTGCATTTTAGTGGTCCCTTAAATTGAAACTGTTTAGCTGTCTGGACATATTTCCATAGGATGGGACCCATTTAGAGTTGGATGTATGTCCAACTCTCAGGCTTAAAATTCCTGTTTGTTTTACTGCATATGTGCACATATTTAGGGACGTGCACATATTTTGAGTAGGCCACCTACACAGGCAGATTGCTTGCCTATAGTTAAACCATGCCTCCCAACTTTCCCGATTTAGGTGTGACAATCCCTATTTGTGGACTCTGCCCCTCTGTCCTGATTGGGACAGCTTTGTCTCACTTGGGCCAGAATGTTGGTAGGTAAATGCATTCACTGTTGCTCTGAATAGAAGAAAATGGAAAAAATAAATAACTAAATTAGAAAGCCCAGCGCAGTACCCCACCCCCCCAAATTGAAATGAGTCTCAATGCTCATATTAGACGGATGAACAACGTGTGGTATTTTAGTATGTACTACTGTAAACCCATACACACCCTGGCAGCCATTAACTGCTTTCTAGTGCTGGTTCTTGTAGAACCAACATATTCATAACTGCCAGAGAATACTTGTACCAGTATGCTCCAGAGCCTGATTGGACCTGTAATGCCATATAAAAATTACTGAGAAATAAACACTGTGACACTGTGTATAATCTGCTTTAATTAAAATAAAGACTCACTCTTCCTCTTTGTCCTTTTTATTGCTTGTCTAACCCGTTAAAGTTTTTTGTCCTTCTTTTCCTTTTTATTACTTCTTCTTTTCTTCTCCATTAATCCAATGGTTAATAAAAAAGCCCTCATAGACACCAAGAGACTTGTTCCGCTAGGAGTCACAATACGAATGACACTATTCGGTCAGGGCCTGATTACAGGTTTAGGCTGCCCTAGGCTAATACACTTGTAGTGCCCCCTCATCTTCCACGACAAGTTAAAGGTAAAAGCGACTTTGACTTTAATTTAAAATCCATCTTTCTTCGCCATTCCCCAAATCTATTTTTATGTTCTCATGCTTTCGAAACTAAGCTCCTACTTGGCTTTTTAAATGGGTCACTCATTTTTGTTTTCATTAAAATCAGAACTGTGTAACAGAATAGAGACGTGAATGATCTCTTCTGATTTCTGAGGGTAAAGGCGTGAAGGTGGAGAGGAGGGGCTGTCAGACCTGAGACTGTCGCTGTCCTTGTCTCTCCTACTTGCTTATCCACAAATGGCTGTCCAAAGATAATTCATTGTCTTCAGCCCTAGGGAATACATCAAGATGAAAAACCTACAACACTTTTCTTTGAAGTTTTCTCTTCACTTTGGAGAACAACTAGTCGCTTATATTTTAAAATGAATTTCAGTTTAAACCTCTCCTTGTCACTTTTCTGCATCCCCAAAATGTTGCCCTTTTCTCCCCCAAAAAGCCTTGTGCCATAGACTGCTGCCTAGTCACCCTATTGGATCATCAGGCCCTGCAATGAGTTACTCAAACTGTGGCAGTTCTGATTGGTTACTTGTATATAGACCCCACGTCCACGTCATTACTATTCTTTCATACCACACTTGAGTTGCTTTCCCATGCTGTGGAGCAAGTCTCCTGTCTTTTTTATTTTAACTAAAAAACTATTAACTATAGGATTCATGATAATGACTGGCATTTGTAGCATGTGGTTGCATCCTGATATGTTTAAAGCTTAACTTGATACAGTTTAAGCATATTTTGATGAGGTTGCACATTTATTTAGTATTCCTACTCAGGATGTGGCTGCATTCCTCCTCACTATTTTGAGTTGCATGTATTATAAGGTGTTTTCCGACTCGAAATAACTATGTAAGAGCTCAGTTTTGCGCCCCACATATTAAATATACGTTCGGGCCACGAGGGGGCACTCAAATCTAAATTTGTCCAAATAAGCTCTGATATTTGTGATACATCAGTATCTCATATTATTTTTAATTTGTACACACTTACCAGTCATTTCTGCAATGTTTTCAAGTTCTTTTTCTGCATATGGCCCAAGAGCTATAACATGTATGATTGCTCCACTTGCTGTTATGTCAGGAAAACAAAGTCTGGTATCATAATTGTCTTCTCCATCTGTCAGTAACACTATTTCAGTTCCATGTGCTGAACCATCAAGATGTTTGTTTACCTTAATTTGTGAATAATAGGAAATGCAATAATACACGTAAGAAAACTGTACAATACATATTTTTTTTACCATCCTCAAGAGCTTAAATTAAAGTCTTCAATGTAATATTATTAATACTATTGATTATTCCTATAAAAAGGCTTCTTAATCGCTATCCTTTCTTATGTACACTTTTTTTATTTTATTTTTTTTCTATTCTTATACCATACATGCCAGTTTAGCAATTTCTTCACATCAATTCTTCTAGTTCACTCTACTGTTTTCAATTAAATGGACTATCATGTAACAATCGTTCCACTTCATTAGTGCTTGTTAGCTGTCCTGTTGTAAATTTTTTCAACAATAATTTTTATTAAAAATTTTGTAGTTAAGGGTAAAGAAAGCAAAAAGAAAATAAAGAGAATATAGAGAGGGAAATACATTGGGTGTGGGTGTGGGGGTTGGTACCGTGCACATATATCAAGTCAGACAGTGTAATACAAAAGTGTAATACTATACAGAATAAAGTAATCAAACCAGAGCAACTAAATATTCATCAACATGACACTGCATATGCAAATGGATTTTACTGCGAGAGGGCTCCCGGTATGGATTGGGAGCTATGATGGATAGGGTGGGAAGATATATATTCCCACAAAGCAAACCACTTCATGTGAGGGGATGAGGCTGAGAAGGAGTAAGTAACCCCTAATATTCTCATTTCACAACTCAATTGGACCTTAGAAATAACCTTGGAGATTGGGAGGAGGTATGGCATCTTTCAAGTCTGGGCATTCACAGCCCGAGTATCGATGAATATATGGCCAATGGGAAACTGGTCTCCAAGGAAGTCTGGGAGGAAAAGAGGTGTAATAGGGTGACATCTGCGGTGGGAGGGATAGTGAGCTTAGTGACAGTTGTAATCAACTTAAATACTGAGGTCCAGAGAGGGCCAATCCCAGGACACTTCCAAAAGATGTGTACAATTTCAGCAGTTGCCCCATACTTGCGCCAACAGGAGTTAGTATGTGTTGGGCAAATCTTATGGAGTTTGACCGGAGTCATGTACTTTATACATCATCTCCGTATGATTTAAGCAGCAAGACATGTGGTGAGTTGTGCAAAAGACAGACTCCAATTGTGTTAAGTCAAGCTCCTGCCCGATGTCTCTCTCCCAAAGAAGCTGGGAATGGGTTTTCAAAAATTAGTTTCAACCTGACAAATACTCATACCGAAAGGAGAGAGCTGCCCTTTTTGGTCCCGTCATCAGTCTAGTGTGGAGGAGAGGAGAGGGATGTTGTAATGAGATGTTGGGAACAAAAAGAGAGGAGCCAATGGCGGACTTGTAAGTACTTTAAAAAGTCATTCTTGTGTATATTGAAATGCTCCCTCAGTTGTGTGAAAGGTAGGAAAGTCTGGTCAGAATAGAAGGTCTGAGTGAGGTATTGTCCTTGCTAACCCAAAGAGAGATGTGGAGGCCAGGAATAGTTTTTGCCAGATCAGTTAATGAGAGATTGGGCCTAAGAAGAGTCAAGACATCTGTCACTCTGAGAGTCTTGTCCCAAACCATCAGGGCATTTTTTGTGAGTCTGGGGAGGGGTGTTGGACGCCATGACTTAAGTACCCAGAGAACACCGGCTAGAGGAAAAGCATGGGTAAGATTTTTCTCCAGGTCAACCCAGGGCTTGCAGCTGGTAGGTAGAAACCAGTCTTGCATCTGGGCTAGGTCGGTCACTTCCTGATATTTAATAAGGTCAGGGAAGGGCAGGCCTCCAGCTCTCTTTGGGCATGTCATGACAGAGAAAAAGATTTTTTATCCTGTCCAAAAGGATAGATAATATTGGGCGCTTCTGTGGAATCGCAATAGGGGTATTAATTCATAATTTATTATAATAAATTCAACAGATCAAAATATATATAAAACGGTTCTAAAAGATCCACAAATAAATAAACTTGGTAATGATAATTGCTGGTCTATTAATACCTAAATACTTACAAAAGAGAAAGCCATTGTGACAGGATGGACCTCCTATGCCATCCTGTCAATGTTGCTGGGGACCGGCTGAGCTTGTCTTGCCACTGTCCCCTTTCTTTATCCCAAATTGTACCCCTCTAACCTCAGTAAAAGGGGCCTGCTGCCATCATTAGGCTCGTTCACTAGCATCTGCCTTCAGATCAGGGTTGCTGTGGAAGGTTCCCCCTAGCCTATCACACTGGCCAGAGCTGCAGGGTAGCAGGAAAAGCCATGCTACTGAATGCTGGTTTCCAACCTCAGAACAGCCAAATAACGGATTAGATTGGTCTAATCTGTAGGTCACAGGAATTGCCGTGGCTTAGTAGGCGTCAAAGCAGGATCTTGAAGCAGTGCTATTTTATTAGCGCAAGTAGTCCTAATAAGGACAGTTACATGCCAGTCTGTGGTTCTAGGAGATCTTTTCAGAAGTTACAGATGGTATGGTGATGCTCCATTACATGGTCAAACAGTGCTCATTTTATACAGATTTACACAGATACGTTGGTAGGAGGTAATTAAGCCTTCTGCCCCTCTAACCAATCCAGGAGCTTCATGCACCGTGCAAATATATAAGCCTGGAGGGGTTTAATATCTTTTTACATTGCTGCTAGCGGCACTACAATGTCTGAGGTTTTATATTGAATGTGGATTGCAAGGGTTGTTGCTGACATTTGGTGTAAATTTCATTACAATAGCATTAAATATATATTTACTGAGAAAAATGTTGATGTGTTCAATACTTTTTTCACTCACTGTATGCTTACTTGGGATTTCCTATAGAACAGGTACAAATCCCAAACATGACATACTGTCTCAGAAATCAATATCTCAGAACATTTCTAATTCACAGTATCAAAAATTAGTATATATGCAATTATATAAATTGGCGAACAGCGCTTTTAAATATATTTATAAAATAAATAAATTAAAAAAATAAAATAAGATATTTATAAGTGATCCAGCCACAACCAACAACTATGAAAAGCGCAAAACTTTCATGCCAAGTGTTCATACCACCACAGATCTAAAGAATGTCATATAAATCACTTAATAAAAAACAAAACAAATTATTCCACTAAATAAAAAAAAAGTAAAAGAAAGCGAAATACTTGTTTCTGGGTACCAGCAGTGGATTAGTTCCCATACAAAGTGGAGACATGAGAGTGACTATACAATCCTCCTTATTTGACTGTGTGTCCACTATTGTTTGGAGGCAGCAAATGTAAATGACATAGATGGAAGCTTCTACCTACTGTTACGCTGACGGTCTGTTCACAAACTCACAGAACTAGTTAGCGGAGGTCTTCACCTTTAGCAGCCTCCTTTCCCATAGAGCTTTATTCGCTCACCAGTACTCAGATGCCCAAAGGACTTAACTCCATATGTAGTGTAAGTTTGTAATACAAAACCGTAGCGGCAGGCCAGGAGGCAGCGTAGATGGCAGCGGATGGTCAGACGAAAGCAGCGGTCAGAGGTCACTAGCAAGCAGAATAATCAGGTAACACGCCAAAGGTCGGGGTCACAGGCAATACAGCGGGGTCCAAGGTACAGGCAAACGAATCAGGGTCACAGGCAAGCAGGCAAGGACCAAGGTACAGGCAAGGGACATACACAGAAGTTCAATCCAGAAGGTTTACACCAAACAGCACAGTAGCTGGTTAGCAGACAGGAAACTGGAAGCTATAACCGGCAGTGAGGCTCAGACCTCACTGCCTTAAATAGTACTAAGAGCCAATCAGGACAGAGGAGAACAGGGCTGACAATCAGCCTCAGGAGGCTGCTAATTAATTACTAGCTAGAACTGGCATAGGTAATAACATAAACCAGGAAGCATGTATAAAAATATAAATTAACCAGTTTAAATCATATGAGAGCTCCCCCTGGAGTTGGAGGATGTCCCTACACCCTCCTATATCTATGCCACAAGGATAATCCCAAAGAATAGATACAGAGCATAGAAACTAGAGCACGCGCCCGGCTGCTAGATCACGCCAGGATGTGTCGTACCACTGCGTCTCGTGACATCTACAAGTGCACTGTAGGATGATTTAATAAACTATCAGTAAATTCATATTTGGTCCTTAATAATTGCAGCTCTGTTGGACCTTTTTTTTCTTTTTTTTTATGAATTTAAAACATAGAATATAAATTACAATTAAGTAACACAACATGACTATACAATACATAAACAACTTAACATAATACTAAAAATATAATTGAATTTCCTTACATATTCAATGAACATTTTTACTCAATTTTAAATACATTTTTAAATGCATTTTTAAATACATTATCCAGGTGCGGTCATTTTATCTAAATGGAGTCTATACCTACTCCAAAACCCACATTCTACATAGAACCCGCTTTAATTGATAATTAAATAGGGGGATTATTTAAACCTGTCATTTTCACATACCATCTTGTAAGTTTGAAACATGATAACATGTGTAACTTAAGTGTATTAGGTAATAAATTAATAAAGCTTTCCCATATTTCAAAAAAGGAGTTAACTTTATTTTCCTTATGCAAAACAGTTTCTGGCCAATCCATTCTGAATGCAAAAAATATTTTTTTCTGAAAAAGATCTAAGGATGGCGGTTGTTCATCTGTCCACATTTGCAAAACACTCTTCCAAGTAACAGCCGAAATAATCAAGAGTAGTTTTCTGCTTCCCCTCGTTATTCGAGAAGACACCGTCAAAATTGCCAATACAGCCCACTCCGGTGATAAAGGAACATAGAAGATATGTTGATGCATAATGATAGACCTGTCTAATGTATGGATATTCCCACATACAGTGAAAAAACGTAGCCTTTGAGCTATGACATTTCGGGCAACAATCCGATAATACAACCTCGATGTAGGGACAAGAAGCCCCTATGTAATATCTTATAAAACATTTCCCTATATGTATTTGCTGGTAATGCCTTGATAGAAAATACAATTGTTTTAAAGATCATATCCAAAGTCACCTGAGGAAAAAGATCCACCCAATAAGACAGTCCATAATCAAACATTGTTTGTAAAACTTTATAATTAAGTGGCCCCCCGACCTAGTATTGGCTTAGAAATTACTATATCTAATTCTTTAATCCAATCTTGGGCTAAGAGCTGTTTAATAACCAAAAAAACCATAATGTTGAGCCTGATGTACTGCGAAAATATGAGTATAGGACAGATCAAATTTCGCACTATTCTAATCGACCGTAAGTATTTTCCTAGCTTGCTGATCTACTAATGATCCTATATTGGAGATTCCCATATTCTGCCATATAATGAATGGATACATAGCTTTCCCCTCTTGAAAGTCAGGGTTTTTATAGAATGGTAAATAAAGCGAATGAGTACAATTAAGCTTATATTTTGTTCAAGTTATACGCCAAACTTTCCATGTAGTAAATAATAAGGAGTTGTCTATCCATTCTTCCAATAGATCTTGTCTAGATAAATGTAAAAAATAAACCAAACTGCAAGGAGATACAAAAGAAATATTGACTTCCGAATTGACATAAACGTTTCGGGTATTAAGCCACTCACGAACATACCAAAGAATCGCAGCTTGATTATATTATTATTATTATCAGTTATTTATATAGCGCCACTAATTCCGCAGCGCTGTACAGAGAACTCATTCACATCAGTCCCTGCCCCATTGGAGCTTACAGTCTAAATTCCCTAACATACACATAGAGAGAAAGAGAGTCTACAGTCAAAATTCCCTAGCATACACATAGACACACAGTGAGAGAGACTAGGGTCAATTTTGATAGAAGCCAAATAACCTACCAGTATATTTTTGGAGTGTGGGAGGAAACCGGAGCACCCGGAAGAAACTCACGCAAACACGGGGAAAACATACAAACTCCACACAGATAAGGCCATGATTGGGAATCGAACTCATGACCCCAGTGCTGTAAGGCAGAAGTGCTAACAACTAAGCTATCGTGCTGCCACGGATCATATTTACCTTAGTACAACTTTAGAGGTCTCAAACCGGCAATCTCACTCCTTAAGAAAAGGAGCTGATACCTGGAACATATGGGCAGCATACTGAGTGAACTCTTCTGCTTCCTTCCTCAAAACCTGGTTCCTTTGGACCCAATTTTATAATGTATCCTCTCTCTATTCTTAGCTTCCACTCTTATCTGGCTGATGCATCCTTCAAATTATTGTATTTTACTTTAATCCATGAGAAATCCCTCTACTCACGCCCCCCATGTCTCTCTTTTCTTTTTCCCTTTTCCTTAATTAAATTCGAAAACCAATCATCCACATTGTTTGATTACATGTAATGTGCTTAAAGTTCATTTGTAATTATTCATTACTTTCAAATCTTAAACATTGTGCCAATGCTTCTAAAATTCATTAAAAGTAGCACACTACCTCAAGTCCAGAAAGAATTCCAGAACAAATGTTTGTTCCTTCCTTTGTTGCTGAGTCTGGAACCAGTAATTTCAGCTTCTCACGTTGCATATTGTCGATTTTCACGAGTGAAGAAATGACTGATGGAGAACTTGAGAATTGGACAATCCCAACATACGATGATGTTTCAATTACCTCTGTAAGGAAGACATCTACTGCCTGGTGTAGTCTCTCTATACGGTCATTCTGCAATTGAGGACATATGCTCATTATATAGTGTTATATGAGTTAGGCATTGAATAAATATAAAAAAAATCATATGGGATATTTTCAAGCCAAGATATGTGTATTTTAAATCTAAGTCTTTATGTTTATAAACAGTAAAATGCTTCATTATTGTATTTCTGTCTGCATCTTCTAATTAACACCACTTTGCATTTAATTATATAGCTTACTGTATATTTTACACTTTGCTCAAACTGTTGTACATTGTGTTTTTCTTTGCAGTTGCAGGTTGAAAAGTACCATGGAGAATCCATAGACCATTCATATTTTCTAAGACCCAGCTAAAGGGTACTGGGCACCTTAGGGAGCCCCATGAAAAAAACCACAAACAAGTGATATGACCACTCATTGAGTGTTTTAGACAGCCCCAAAATATCAGTGCTTTAGGTGACTAACTTTGCCTAATTGTAGGGCCAGTCTTGAGTTTTCCATCTGGAAAAATGGCATGATCTGTATCCACTGAGCTGTGGGGACCTGCTTGATAGCGCTCAATTACAATGTTTGTCCACAAGAAATATATACACATTGATTATACACACACATTAATTTATCTATTAGCTGTAAAAGGTCATGAGGGAAGTGGGTGAAAAAAAACAGAAAACAAAACAACGCAACAACCTTTGAAGAATAGAATTCATGAAACAATGATAGTCTCTTATATAAATAAATCTATCTAAAACATCATTGTTTTATAATATGGGCCTGAGTCATTAAGGAAAATAAGGCAAAAAAAGGAGTAAATGTTCTCCGGAACAAGTCATGTTACAATGCAACGGGTTTTTCATCTAGCACATAGATACTTGATAGCTTTATTTTTACACTGAAATTAAAAGTTGATCAAGGATATGCCCTACCCCAGCTATAAATCTTTCCCCATATTTAAAATTTACCTCCCACTCCAATGCAAAATGGTTTTGCCCAGGTGCAAAGTTTCTCCATTTTTATGTTTTACTCTTCTTAATAACTGGAGCCCTATATGTCTATGTCATACTAGATTGTTTTACACACATGGATAAGCTATTACTTGGTCATCTTTCCAGAAATGTATACCAATGTCGACTCTACTTATTTATCTCCTGAATATTTGGACTAAAACTTAAATGAGAGTCAACAGCGGTATACTGATAATCAATACACACCAAAGACATGCTTCCAGACACATCAAGGACAAGAGTAAGGACTCTATCTCTGTACTGCAACAGTGAAAAGGTGGGCACAGGAATATTAGTGTGAGGTCTTGGTGGAGTGGAGCTTATATCGACGGAGTTCATGATAACTTCCCATGTACTGCGAGAGTTACACATTCTGTTCTGTAGAGTTGGAGCTTCTGTGTTATGGTTACTGGAATCACAAAATTCAGTTATCTGTAAAAAAAAAATGCACTGACACTTAGTAAATGCAAATTCCTGGCATATACACAAACTTACGTTATGAATACTAAAATATCATTTATGATCATTTGTGAATAATATTTTAATTTTTTCCAATTTGTTTAGGTTAGATGTCATTTTCTACTAAACGAAGGATCAGATAATATAGCATGGCAAAAAATTACATAATGTAATCTGGACAGACCTCAGGGGCGGGCTGGACCGGGGGGCAGGGGGCCAGCGGGCACCCGGGCCGCTCACTCTAGCGGCTGTTTCGGGCCTCCTCCCCCATCCGCCGCCGTGGATGGAATTATTTTTTTTATATTACAGGCGGCCGCATCGCGTGCCACGCGATACGGCCGCGTCAGCGCACAGGCGTCCGCATCACATAACACGCGATGCGGCCGCCTGTGCGCCCCCCGGGCTGATACCTCCCAGCTCGCGCCTGACA
Source organism: Mixophyes fleayi (assembly GCF_038048845.1). Taxonomy (NCBI): domain Eukaryota; kingdom Metazoa; phylum Chordata; class Amphibia; order Anura; family Limnodynastidae; genus Mixophyes; species Mixophyes fleayi. The sequence goes on from NC_134409.1 coordinate 42,304,372, forward strand.
GACCTGTCCTGTAGATTATGAGGATATTTAAAATCACCAAATATCTTTGAAGGTCATAGAATGTCATTCTGACTTCTAATATACTTGTAAATTACACAGTTCAAGTTATATTATTCATTATAACAATTAAAGTGCATTTTTTTAATTAATGAAAATAAGTAAAACACCTTTTTCATAAGTCTGCTCATGAATATGTCCTACAGTTTTCCTATTTATTGTAATACTGTTTATCTCTAGTTTGTGGAATTTTATAGGACCTAGAAATGAGGGTGTGCTTTCTTTTTCATTTTTATTCTGTTTTTAGTGTCCCCTGTAGGACAGAACAAACCTTGGAGCACATTACAAATATATTTTAATTTTTAGATCACGTGTTTGTTTACAGAAAGAGTTGACTTATTAATCCATCATATTATCACGGGGGAGCGTCCGAATTCTGAATTCCTGATCCTGCATATACTGCACAGTATTCTACTGGAAATGCTATTAACGCTAGTCTCCGGGGTTCGAGGTGTGCAGGAACCATTTCTAGTCACCATTAAAAACACAGTGGCAAGGAATAAAACTTACTCCCACCCTCTGTAAACACAAGTCAGCTGGCATTAAATGTTTAAGATCAGATTGAACTATGAGTAGAAATTTAATACTAGATGTAAGGAATGATATGGTTGCTGTTATTAGAAGTTGTATTTTTGTAAAATAAAGCTTTCCATATATATATTCTGCTACCTACAAAGTCTGCAGTGAGCAGTCTTAAAGAAGGATTTCGTAACTTTGCCATCATTGCATTTGCTTTTTCTGATTCAATTAAAAAAAATATTAAACCAAAAAAGTGTTGACATCTCCCTTTCATTGCACCCAAACCTTCTTCACATCTTCAGACTTACTATTACTGTAATTGAATAAATGAATAAATACAGGGACATCAATGTAAATTTGGCAAAGGGTCAGTGTTTTAATTTAATCAAAAATGGTGGTGGAGAGAGCAATATTAGTCAGCTAACAACTAATAGCAAAACCAAACAGTGGAAGGTCAAATTGCCATTACACCACTAGTCCCAGGAAATAATCCTTTACAATGTTACGGCTTCCTAGTAACTGTCATAAGATTTTAGGACTAGCAGGAGAGGTCTTCACCTATAGCACGTAGAGTTGGATGCACTCAGAGGTACTCAAACGCCTCCAGGACTTATCTCAATGTAGTAAAAGCTTATGAGCAGGAATTGGCAGTACAGAAGCAATAAGTTAACCACAGCTGCGCTCTGTGGCTGCCTGTCACTAGCCGGGACGCAGCAGCAGTGTGAGGCATCCTGGCTGTCCTGGCGTCAGAGTGAGTACACCCCTTCTTGGGGATCGCCTCTATGGATATATATATATATATATATATATATATATGTATATATATATATATATATATATATATATATATATGTATATATATATATATACATATATATATATATATATATATATATATATATATATATATATATATATTTGCAAGAAAAAATGATATTGTATTATAACAAAGTAATTAACTCAGAACTCTCCATTAAGGTAATTGAAAAGTTAAAGCTTTGCTTTTTAGCATTTTATTTCCCTGAGAGATGATAACATTGTACACCACATCACCTGACCGTGAACTGCATCTGTTGCCAATGCAGAGTGGTGGCAGCCATTTTGTAGGCTTATACAAAATTAATGGGAATGTGACCTAAGTTATACTAGTAAAACTAGTGAAATGATTGTTATGAATACTAGTTCAGAGCTCAGAATGGATATATGTACTGTTCCTTAGTGATTTCACTAGTACAGAGATAAGAGTATATTTAGGCGCTCCACTAAGATATGCAGCCTAGATATGTGACTGTGAACCCCACTATAAATTCACAATATGACAATATTTACAAAACAATAGTCACATACATTTGGCGCTTTCTTTAACACTCAATCGGTATATACAAGTTTTCACCTTATATGGGGAAACGTATCAATCCATACGATGTATATTCTTTCTTCAGTATAACTCAAACATGTAAAGAAAACATACAAACAAACATCGTGCGGATGGTAGACACAAAATGTACAATTCTCAACCGTCACCCAGAGATCACCCGTTTCTAGTGAGATGAATTGACAGGCTGCATACTCACCGGGGACAGCGCTTGTGCGTACATTATAGAATGCTGAACAAACTGCAATATGTCAGGCAAAAATACACAGCCCTTTTCATAAAGACCAGTGTTTACATCAAAGATGCAACCCCGTATTGGACAGTCCTCTCCATGGCATGGACTCGTTTGGATTATATTGATCCCAAAGATTTCCATAGAACACCTGGCAAAAACAGACACAAAATTTATTATTATAGATAGAAAATGTATGTGTTGGTTGGTTGCAACTCTAATTGAAACGTGACACATTTGGATCATGTAATGTTAATGCGCACACAAGGAACAATGACATGACCACATAAGGGAAATTCCCACTGAAAATTAATATTTTTCTGCCATATTGGGGCCAATTGCTGTAGTAGCAAAAATATTATTTAGGGCCACATTCCTAGAATGTTGAGCTGACAGTCCTGTTCATATATACTGCATACCTTGTGGCTTCTACTTTATAGTGTCCTGCAACATAATACGGTTTGTCGTTGTTGTATTCATCATACACTCCCCAACGAAGGTGAGCCCATTCGTGGACAAATACTCTACCTAGAAAACAAAATGAATAGACAGTGTTTTTTCTATTTCTTATATGTATAAAAAAATAAAATTTGAAGTGTGGTCTTGTCTGTAAACTGTGAAGCAGTGTATCTCTGTCCATCTATGTAAAGCAAGTGCATTTCTTTTTTTTGGACAAATTCAATTTTTATTAGAGTTTTAGGGTTAACAACAAAATAATAAACATACGTAATATTAGGGAAAGTAATGTAGGGAAAGACACTGGGGGTGGGTGGTGATACATTAACAAACATCAAATAAGTACTTCAGACAATAGTAAAAGTTGTACTTCAGAAGCTGGTAGTGTTACGTTGATTTTACAAAGAGGAGGAAACCTTGGTTGCCTGTTTCTCAACGAATCCAATATAAAATTCTTCTACTAACATACAAGGCCATTAACAAAATTGCACCAACATACATCTCCTCACTTGTCTCCCAACTCGACACCTCCATTCTGCACAAGATCTGCGTCTCTCTTCTACTCTCATCACTTCCTCCCATTCTCGGTTACAGGAATTTTTTCGGGCTGTACCCACTTTATGGAATTCACTACCTCGCACCACAAGAGTTTCCTCTAGTCTTCAAACCTTCAAGAGTACTCTGAAAACCCACCTCTTCAGACAAGCTTATAGTATTCCTCTACCACCCTCTTAATCTCCCTAGGTTACCCTATTACCACCCTCTACACAGCTAACATAAGACAACAGTCCTCTGACCAACATAGTTGTGTGGCTGAGCATACAGCCCACTAACTACTTAACCTTTGCATTCTAGCTGGATAAATATTCAATATGATGAAGCACTTACCCTTGTGTATAAAACCATTGTCCCATAGATTGTAAGCTTGCGAGCAGAGCCTTTTTGCCTCTACATATGTATGTATTACCCAGTATTGTTTTATTACTGTATGTTCCCAATTGTAAAGCGCTACAGAATCTGCTGGCTCTATATAAATAAATGTTGATGATGATGAGGGGATAGCTTTACCAGTGAATCGCGGATGCTTGTTAGTGCAGAGGTCTCTAATAGCCTTGTTTTAGCATCTACAACAAAAAGTCTGTCAGAGGTATCAGACAGGAGGAGTGTTTTTCAATAGAGACCCAAGACTTGGGAGGTGTGCCACCCAACCAGTCCCTGAGCTGGACTAGGAAGCATGCAAACTGATAGAACTCCAGATTGGGAGATGCTAATTCTCCTTTTAGTTTAGATCTCATAATTTTAGCATGCGATACTCAAGGTCGTTTACCTCTCCAAATAAACTCCAAGGACACCTTGTAAAATTTGGCCAGTAGCTGGTGAGGATACAAGTATGGTATTGACTTAAAGAAGAATAGAATTATTGGAAGGAGCATCATTTTTAAAGCTGCTACCCTGCCCAACCATGGGACCTCATAGTTAGGCAACATTTTCATCAGTGATATAAAGTGGGTTAAAGGGAAAAGTTGTTATCAATCAAGGAGTCAGAGGGAAGTGGACAAATTTGTATACCTAAGTACATCAGTAAAGAAGATTGCCAATTGTAATTAAATTTCACGTTAAGGACATCTTGGAAAGCAGAGGGGGTGACAATAGCTAGAACTTTTTGATACATTGAGTTTGTAAAGAGATGCTTCACAATACTGTTGAAGAATATGATGGATAGCTGGTAATGAGGTCTCGGGGTTGGACATGAACAGCAAGACATCATCGGCAAAAAGGCAGAGTTTATGACACATGTCACCAATGACAGGACCTGCTTCCAAAGGGACTTTGCCATAATTTTTCTGCTAGGGGTTCAATCGCTATTGAAAATATAAGGGGAGATAAAGGGCACGCTTGTCTGGTACCGTTAGATATATCAAATCGAGCGGATAAGAAGCCATTACTAAAAATATGTGCCAAAGGCTCCATGTATAAGGCACGAGATGGCATCTAAGAAAAAGCCAGTGAACCCAAATTTGGATAAAGACATATAGTGGAGCCTGTCAAATGTTTCTCCGCGTCCAGAGAGAGTAACAGCAATGGACGGTTATGGATAAAATGGTATTCCGTTTAATTAAACACCCATCTGACATTGTCTGGGACCTGTCTGCCAAGAACAAATTCCACTTGATCAGGGTTGATCAATTGGGAAAGGATCGGGTTTAAACGCAGTGCATGATTTTAGTGAATATTTTAATGTCCGAATTTAATAATGCGATGGACCGATAGTTTTGGCACCTATTGGGGTCTTTTTCTGGTTTAAGGATAATAATAATTTGGGATTTCAACATTTCCTTAGGAAAAACAGAAGTCAAAGTAACATGATTAAGTAGGGCAGTAAGAGATAGGGCCAGTTCAGTCCTAAATTTGAGATGAAAATTGTTAGTGAAACCATCTGGGCTTGGTGCCTTATCTTTTTTAAGCTCTTATTGGCCTGTTCTACCTTAGCCATAGTCCACTGAGAGGACAAAGTGTCTAACAACTCAGAGGAAAACAAAGGGACTACTGATAGATTTAAGTGTGGGTTGCAAAGTGTATGTAAATTGTAGAGTTTTTCGTAATAGCTAGCAAATTTATTTGCAATATCTAAGGGATTTGAGACCAGTCGGCCTCTGGCGTCAGACAGGTGTTTAATACGGTTGATAGCATTTTTATCCCGTAACCTACATGCTAAAAGTCTGCTTGCCCTATTCCCTAGTGTATAAAAAAATTTCTGGCGCCAAGATACAGCAGTTTGAACTTGGTAAATGGAGATGGATTGCAACTTGTTATGGATACTGAGTAGTTTCGCTTTGAGACGAGAGTCTCTGGGCATTCTTAAATGCTGTATCTATAAAGCTGCCAATTGATCCTCAAATGATTTCTGTAAATTTGAATTACTGGATTTGAGTCGGGCAGTGGCCTTAATAGCCCCAACTCTCATAACAGCCTTCAGAGTGCACCAGTAATTAGGCAAAGAAGTATCCTTTGGTGAATTAGATTGCATATAAAAGGATAAACCTTCCGACATAAAATGGAGGCCCTCTGGGTCCAACAAAACTGACGGCGCCAGTCTCCAAGGACAGGGAGGGGGAGGATTACAAATAACCTTCAAGTGCCACCTCAGGGGGGCATAAACGGACCAGCTGATTGGAAATATGTCTATAGAGGAAATAGATTGCAGATACCACTTATCAGTAAGAAGCAGATCAATGCGAGAGTATGAGCTGTGCACATGGGAAAAAAAAAAAAGTACAATCCCTCAAATTTGGATGTTTGACTCTCCAAGCGTCATACAGGTCATACTCTGCAAGAAGTTGGAAAAAAGCAGAGGTGGTGTCAGTGCCAAGGGAGGAAGTCATGGCCACGGTGTGGGAAGATCTGTCTTGGGTCAGGGGCAAAATTAAAGTCACCCATGAGAAACAGGGTGCCACTTCTAACTTTCTTAATCTCAAGACATAGCTTCCAAAGGAAAGGTAACTGATTGGAATTGGGAGCATAGAGAGACACTAGCATGACGTTTCTACTACCCAGGGAGCCCACTAATATACCAGTTTTATCCGCAATTTTCTGTGTCAATTTAAATGGGCATGATTTACTGAAAAGAATGGCAACTCCGTTTCACTTGAACAAACCTGTGGACATGTGGCACATCAGGAACATGGGGTTAGAGAACTAGGGATTGAAGTAGTGGAGAAATAAGTCTCTTGGACAACAATGTCAGCTTTGTGGAGAGCAAAATATCGCAGTGCTAACCTTGGTTTATTAGGAGAGTTTAAACCCTTAGCATTAAGGGAGAGAAAACAAATCATTATAACAATATATGGAGAGATGAAGAAGATCTAGTGATGTCATGACATGATAGTGTCGAAGTCAAATAATTGGATATGGTCATTTCAAATTATTAGCTATCAATCTGATTGTCTAAGTCTGAAATTATGTGAATAGCATGCTACGGCGTGGAGGAGCGTAATTAACCACAACACACGCATACACTTATACACACATTTATACGAACACATACACCTCTAATTAGTTCATATTAAAAATAGTTGCAACACATAGATATTTATAATGAAATGTAGCAGAGTTTATAGTTAAATATTATAATGTTATATACACTTTATTGAGATCTAAGGTTCAGGTTACAGGAAACACATATTGTTTGGTATCATTCTAACTCCCTATTTATTCGCAGACGTCCTGTTCTATCAGCTAAGATATAGCTCCTTGCTTATGCAAGTTATCGATTATAGGGAATAAATGATCAGAATTGTATTGTGTGTAAAATGTAAATAAACCAGTTTGAACTAGCTTTCGGTGGGAAGATTAGTATGCATCCTTTGAAGAGCTGACCCCCACCCTTGGAGGTCGTCGTTTGAACTGGCCAATGACCTGCATTACACTGGACCATCCTTAAACCTGAACCTATGGAAACATGCCAAATCATCTGTTTTGTTTTCACTGTATCACTGACTGTATTTAAGCAGGAACCCTGGGCCCAACAGACACTCTTCTCAACCACAGACTTCAGGACTGATCGACTGTATGCTGGATCCAGGGCATCTGCGTATGTAATCAGCTGTACTTATAAATTGTTACTCTACTGCTTTTTGCTATTAAATCGCATTGTGTTTTGGAACCACATAATTGGAAGTGGACAATCGTCATTGGATAGTGGCTAGACGTACATAACAATAGTCTAAGGGTTTGAGTCTTAGTACCAAATCACAGGATGGGAAGTGGAAACGTTCTCTAGGGAAAAAACAAAGGGAAGGGGAGAGGAGTGTAAAAAGAACAGAAATAGTTTCCATATTGGAATCTAGAGATTTCGCTGCAAGGACAGTGCAGCAAAAAAGTAGTTAATGAGGTAGGGGCAAAAGCACGGCTTGGCCCCACATAACGACCTATAGAGAAAATGAAATACTACATGAGTGCACCATAAGTGCACTATAATTAACCCAAGTATAAGAAAAACCAATAATAACAACTGTGGCAACATTTTTCCAATATACCAAGTGCAGATCAGCTAAGAAAATTGACCATAAAAACCTAATTGAGAATCACCATATCATATCTGAGATAGAAGCCTGTGAGCAGATATTTATGCATAATGTGTTATACCAGTCAAACATCAGAATCAAGTATGACAGCAACATACATATATGAGATATAATTGTATGATAATTTACAAAAGACTAATAGAACTGGCTCAAGGCAGCTGAAGATGTTGACATGCAGGACATAGCCATGGATCTTTACCCAAACTTGAGAACAAATCTTTCTGCCTGGTGCCCATTCTCATTACTATATAGGTGTGTAACAAAACAGCACATGACTAAGCAACAACATAGATAACTGAACAGAAAATCAGTGGTCCCGAACTAGTCAGAATATGCAGCTCACTCCACTTGCCGCGTTGAGTGATGGTATAGTTGGGAACATGAACTAAGTGGACCCTGAAAAAGAAAAGGTTCTTGATCCAGCACTATTCCCTGGCATTGGCAATAGGAGTGTGCCTAAAGTAAGCATGAACCCAAGAGTCCATTCCTTCCGGACTGGTTGAGGGGCAGCAGGGTGCAATTGGTCAACTTGGATATTCCAATCTTCCAACAGGGATAAAGCAAATATCGATGTCGAGACTGCCGTGTGGACTCCATTTCTGTGTATGATAAAGATGAGTCGGGAAGCTCCATTTATACGGGATATCAGCCTTCCGTAAGACCAAGGTAACAGATTGGAACTGTCGAAGTTTTGTAAGGGTGGCTGGAGAAATGTCAGAGAATAGTTGGAGGTCATCCAAAAGAACATGGGTGAGCGGAGAGCATAGCCGCTTTGAGGATCTGCTCTTTAATATGAAAGAAATGGAGGTGGAGGAGGGTATCTTTCGGGGACGAGGGTGGAGCTGAGGGGGATTTCGTCAGTCTATGAATCCAATCGATGAGGAGGTGGGAAGTCAATGCAGATGGAAGCAATTTATGGAACAGAGAAGTTTTATAAGCATACAAATCAGCATTGGCAACTGAATCAGGAATGCCCCTAATTTTTATGTCGTTGTGTCTAGATCTGTCTTCTAAGTCAGCAAGCTTTGTCTTGTTTGTCAGTAAATCGTCTTGAAGAGCCTCGTGGGCAGAGATTAAATCATTATGAGAAGAGCCAGTGCCTCCATTTTGGTTTCAATGTGATCTGTACGGGCACCACGTCTGACACTACTGATTTTACTTTCCTTAGTGCTGCTCGGAACTCAGAACTGATGTCTGCTTTCAGGGATGTCAGTAGAATTTGGCTGGAGCGAAGGGTAACAGGACCATCCAATTCAGAAGGTGTCAGGTTCTCAGTAGGGGAAGAGAGAGATTGTCTGGAATCCGATAATGGCGAAATCAAACCCGTATTCAGAGATTTAGCTGCTATTAGTGACCTGGAATTACCAGATGCTGATGCTGAAGAAGTGGACTGGTGGAACCGCCCTGGTTGAGGCCTTAATCTTCTTTGGAACCATAGTGTCACCTGGTTTCAGGGGATTAGATAAATAAAAGGAAAGACGGGCTCCAATTTGTTAAGCCACCCTTATCACAGGTACTTGGGTCAAAGCATATGGTTAATAGGTCATCGGGGGGGAAGCATGACCCCAGTCACGTAAGCTGAGCTAAGCCATCCAAACAAAGGTATATCCAAAGTTGGTTGAACTGATTGGGCTCAACCGATTAGAGGCTACAGACATAAACAGAGACACCTCTAGGCAGTGCTGTAGATGAGGTGTCGGTATCCAGCATACCACAAAGAGAGCAGGTTTTGTAGTTACATGGAGCTAGACCAGGGGGACCTTGGTCTTCACAGCACTAAGACTAAGTTTTTCAGTTATTCTCCTGCAACAATAAATGTTTAAGTGCTTTAAAACAATCTCTGACAGCAGTCTTAATCATGGTAACTGAGTTAAAGTATGCAGAGAAGTACAATAACTAGCTGACTAGCTGTATAATAGCACATTGGGTAATTTATTACCAGTACTCTTCAACCCTACTGCTTCCCCCGCTGCTCTCTCCTATGGGGAGTCTCTTTTACCCACTCCGTCAAACCTGATGACCATCCAGCTGGTGGGGTGGAAATATTCCTATCCGCCAATTGTACCTTTTGTGTCATCTCACCTGAGCCCTCCCTTTCATTCTTCTCCTTTGAAGTCCACTCTATCTGTCTCTTCTACCACATCCATCTCTGTGTATCAGTCATCTACCACCATCTTGGACCCACTTCCCAATTTCTTGATCATTTTGTTGTCTGACTTCCCCACTAGCTCTCCTTAGACCTCCCCTCCATCATCCTAGGGGATCCTCCTTGATCCTCTCCAATCTGGCTTCCACCCCCTCCACCCCACAGAAACTGCCTTGACCAAAGTCACCAATGATCTTCTCTTGGCTAAATCCAGGGGCCACTTCTACCTGCATATTCTCCTTGACCTCTCTTCAGGCTTTGACACCATGGACCACCCTCTCCTATTACACAACCTTCTCACCATTGGCCTTTCTGGCCTTTCTCACATCGTCCTTTCGTGGTTCACATCCTACCTTGCCAACTGCTCCTTCTTTGTTTCTACCAATGGTTCCTCCCCTCCCCATCCCTCCTTTCTGTAGGAGTCCTACAGGTTTCTGTCCATGACCCTTTGCTCTTTTCTCTGTACACCTTCTCCCTGGGTGAACTCATCTGTTCCTTCAGCCTCCAGTACCACCTCCATGCCAATGACCCTCAACTCTACATCTCATCTCCTGATCTCTCCCTTTCCCTCCTCTCTTGGTGTCCAGTTGCCTCTCCGCCTTCTTCTCCTGGATGTCCTTATGCTTTCTCAAACTGAACATGGCCAAAACTGAACTCATTGTCTTCCCTCCATCAAGATTCTCCTTATACTTAATGCTGCAGCTATACTTATCTTCTTCTCTCGCCACTCCACATCTGCCTCCACTCTCTGCCTGACCTTACACAGGCTCCCCTTCCCCTACAGAATCCTCTTCAAACTTCACACCCTCACGTACAATGCCCTCTCCAACTCCACTGCTCCCTACATCTCCAACCTCATCTCCATACATATTCCCTGCCACCATCTTAAGTCAGCTAATGACCGTCTCCTTTCCTCCCCTCTGGTAATGACATTTCAATCCCTTATCTAAGATTTCTCCTTACCCATCCACTAGAATGATTTCCCTCATTCTATCAGACTATCCCCTAGCCTGTATAATTTCAAACAGTCATTCAAAACCTACCTGTTTAGGCAAGCTTACCAGTCCTCCAGTTAACCATTTCAGCATGTAGTATATCACCCTCTTTCACTCTCCATCTCTCCCTCTCTTGTTTCTTGTCCTCACATCCCCTTACATTAGCTCACCCCAATAGTTTGTCTGCCTTTTTCCCTTTAGATTGTAAGCTCTAGTGAACAGGGCCCTCTTCCTTCCTGTTCTCATTACCTGTAATGTTTTTTTCTCCGGCTACCACTAGCTGTGTTGTGAGTTGTAGTGTTATTTGTTTACTGTATTGTACTGTTATACCATGTACTGTCTTGTTGTTTGCCCTCTGTATGGCACTGGGGACCTCACGTGGAGCCCTACAAATAATAAATCATAATAATAATAATAATAATAATAATAATAATAAAAACCCTCAAACTTAAAGGGGGACTGCAGATAAGACATGAATGCATATTTTGTAAATAAAAAAAGGTGTTAGTAAATGAAAATACAAATGCATTTTATCACATGATTCAGATATTTAAAGCAGCCTTATATAAATGGAAATAAATTCACCTCTAGGTCCATACACTGAGAGCAGATTGTCATCCAGTAAGAAATTGGGTGTCAAATGAATATATCTTCCTGGTTCTCCACAACGTCCATACTGCAAAGTGTATGGATCATATCCATATTTCAGGTAGGGGCTACCAATAATTATTTCTGCCTAATAAAATGAAAAACATATACACAATACTTAGTTAAAATATATATCCTTAGCATTCAGCTATATTATTTATTAAACATGTGTTGGCATTAGAAAAAAACATGTTTTTGTATGTATCCTATTTTTATTATACAGATAGTCCATAGAACTACAGTATATATCTGCCCAGGGAAATTGCCTAGACTCTAGTTTAAAGTACAGTGTTTTCGTTTTTTGCTTTTATGTAGAGCAGCTTGTTTGATTGTTGCATGACTTCTGTAACCACCAGTATGGCTACTGCATTTGCATTTGTAGCTCTATTGTTTGAGAAAATAGCAATACCTTGTTTTTGAAATTAGTATGTCGGGGATCCTGTAAAAAGTACGTAGATACTAGCACTTTTGTCAGGGCGTATATCTATTATTTTTTTCTGCACAGATATTTACTGTATACATTTGTTAAAAACAGCAGGAAATTGTTGTTTTCGTTTTGCTGCTGCAGTGTTCTTGCCGGTGTAGTACCTATTAACGATACTGACTACCCCAACACGGATTAAGAAGACATGAGGATTCCGAAGAAGGACTACCCCAACCTGAAAAAAAGACTACTTATTAAGATCCAGATGGCTTCATGTGATGACCCGATCTCTTGCCAACTATGGAAAATGACGTCATGTCAAACGGCAACTCCACTTAAAGCGGTGGATGAACGAACCCGGCTGTCATTTATGTAATGTAAGTATTATTTTAGGGGTTACGGTTAGGGGTATTAGGGTTAGGGGTTAAGGTTAAGGTAAGGAAGGTAGAGCCAGTATAGGTAACAGGGTAACCAAGATAGCTGGGAAGCTGATAGCTGGATGGCTGGGACAGAAAAAGTATAACTGTCTGCAGGCAGGAGTACACGGAGGTCCAGGTAGGCAGATATCCAGATGACTGAATCAGAGGAGGTGTAATGGTCTGCAGGCAAAAGTATACAGAGGTCCAGTTAAACTGAGAAGCTTAAAGCAGAATACCAGGTGATATAACAGTCTGCATGCACATGAGCTGGATTGCTGGAGGTGCAACAGACTGCTGGCTTATGAGCTGATTTTCTAGAGGTGCAATAGACTGCAGACAAAGGAGCTGTATTGCTGGAGGTGGAACAGACTGCAGGTGCTGGATTGTTAGAAGTGCAATAGACTGCAGAGACAGGAGTTTGATTGCTGGAGGTGCAACATAATGCAGGTGCTGGATTACTAGAGGTGCAATAGACTGCAGGCACATGATAACAGGAGGGTCAAACAAGCTAAGGGTTAAAGCCAGATGGTCCATCACGATGCCAGGGAGAAAGCAGTAGCGAAGTCACAACGAAGCTGACTCTGGGTCATAAGATGAGGAACAAGAAGAGGTCAATACCAGGAAGTCAATCAGGATCCATACACAGGAGAACCAGAAGCAGTTAAGAAAACAATTGAACTGGCCCAGTTTGCAGAGAGAGTCAATCTTATAAAGGCCAACCACAGGTGCAATGGAACAAGGGTAATGAGTTAAACACCTGTAGGAAGGAGAATTTACCAGGTGCAACAGCAGTCTTTTTGTAGCTACAGCGGTACTGCAGGCTGGATAGATATAATGACAGTCCAGACATAATCCCTTGCAGGCCAGATCAGGGAAAGGCACAGCAGTATCTAGTGAGGAGATGTAGAATTGCAGTCACAGGCAGATTATGACACTTTTTAAGCATTTGAGACTCTCAAAAAGGCCTTTGTTTCTGCTTCCATCCTTAAGCATCCAGATACAAAGCTGCTTTCCATAACTTAAGTGTATACTTCTGATGTTTGTGTTGTGGCAGTGCTGTCACAAGTGTCTGGTTCTGATGGGACGTTACACACTTGTGCATCCTTTTGTAAGAAAATCGCAGCAGTAGAGATTAATTATGAAATGGGAAATTGCAAGTAGTTACCCATTAAATGGGCATTTGAAGAATGGAGACATTGGTTGGAGGGTGCTAAGAATACCATTATGGTATACACGGATCACAAAAAACTCCAGTATATTGAGACAGCCAAGAGGTTGAACCCCAGATAATATAATTGGTATATTTTATTCTCTTGATTCGAGATTTGTGATCACATATCTTGCTAAAAAAATATGAAGATGGATGCCTTATTCAGAAGTTACCTTCAGAAACATGAAATTGCCCTTTTTTAAAACCCATATCATTCCTTCTAAAACCATTGTCTCAGGGCTGACTCAGAATTTAGCGTCCCAGTTACAGGCAGTTCAGGATCATGAACCAGCTTCCATGCCTTTCAGTTTGTTGATTGTGCCGATTGCTCTAAGACAGTTTGTGTTTTCTGAGGTCCATGACAGCAAAATATCTGGACATCCAGGTATCACTAAAACTAAAATTGCTCTCTCATTGTGTTTTGTGGCTTTCCATGAAGGAAGACATAAGAGACTTTGTTCAGCCCTATGAAATTTGTCCCCTGGTGAAAATACCCAGAGATTTACCCATGGGACAGATGATCCCTTAACCCGTGCCCAATCTTCCATAGACCCACATTTCCATGGATTTTTATCACAGATTTGCCTTAGTTTAAAGGGTATAATTGATTATGGGTGATAGTTGATCGCTTTACTAAGATGGCTCACTTTATTCCATTACCAAAACTACCCACTGCTTTTTCTTTGGCTTCACTGTTCATTCAACACATCTTCAGATTATATGGCATACCCACCAATGTCGTTTAAGACAGAGGAGCCTAATTTGTGGCCCAGTACTGGATGTCATTTTGTGCCTTGCTAGACATTCAACTGGGCTTTTCATCGGCTTATCAATCTCAAACTAACAAACAGACAAAAAGGGTAAACCAGTCTTTGGAAAAATATTTCAGATGCTACATCACTGAATTACATGACAACTGTTTGCTATACCTGCTTGTGGGCAGATTTTGCCTACAAAAATTCGCCACACACGTCCTCTGGTTATGCCCTATTTTTCTGCATTTATGGAAAACATCCTCAGTCTGTTTCGTTCTCTGACATCATTCCACCAATCACCCTGAGATCGGACATATTGCTCATTCTCTGAAGAGAATATGAAAAAATTAAACATCTCTTTAAAGCAAGCTGTGTCTTGATTCAAGTTATTTAAGGATCAGTTCAGACATCCTTGTCAAGGAAGGGGACAGGGTATGGCTCTCCACTAAATACATCAAACTCCGTCAGCCTTCTTTTAAGTTCGGACCCAGATACATTGGTGCATTTAAAATCAGCAAAAGGAATAATCAAGTGACTTTTCAGTTGGAACTGCCTAACTCAATGAAGATACCCCATACATTGCATGCATCCTTATTGAAGCCAGCTCATACATCCTGGAGATTTCCCAGTTAACAGCCAGGTAAACCTTCTCCAGTGACAGTGGATGGTCACACGGAATATATGGTCGAGAAAATTCTTGATTCCAAATGGGTACAACTCCAACTCCACTACTTAGCCCACTGGGATAAATCTTGAATACCTGCCACGGACTTGCATGCTAATGATTTAATAAAATCTCTTCATCAGAAATTCACAGATAAGCCAAGATTAAGGGGTTCCTTAACCTCTTATCAAGGTGGGGGAGTTATTGTTAGGAACAGCATTCAAATGCTGCTTTCATTTTGCTGTTGCATTGTTGTTGTCAGCCTGGACGTGATCGCATGAACTCCACTCACATGCTGTTTAATCTGACACCTGCCCTGAATGGCTACCACTGCTTTAAATCTCTGCCAGGTTCACTGAACCATTTCCGGTTATAGCATTCACACACTTGCTTCTCTGTGCTCCTGTTCCTGAGAATATTCTGCTCCTTTCTGATACTCAGTTTTGATTTCTGCCTGTGACCTGACCAGCCCTGATTACTGCCTGGATTGACCTTATTGCTTGTGACCACGACTACATATATTGCATACTGGACCAACCCTTTCGCCTGGTGTATGACTCCACCTATTATCTGTGATACCACTTCCCAGCCTCAAGATTGTGATACCCACTATCTGCTCCATCGGACTCACATGTGTCAGCAACGTTTCACCATCCAGATTTGCAGTTCGATCTTGCTTCTGCACCTTCCCTTGCACTTTGTGTTGCGTTCCAGCACAATTTCCACACAGACCACCATTGGTGTTAGACCCATCCTCAACTCTACACTGCCAAGTTGTTATAATTGTGGACGTTGGTACTAAATCTTATTGCCACTCAGTATATCTGCTTATTCTGGTCCAGGTGCATCCTGCATAACTCCACAGAGATCTCTGCTCAGCATTCCACTACCAAGTCCCCTGTGGTGCCCACCCACCTGAGTTTTGTTATCACTACTCGAGAATAAGTCCTGGGGACAACCAAGTACTAGCAAACATATCTGGTTCCATAGGAAACGGGGTTGCTAAATGTGAAGCTTTCGTCTAAAACAGGTTCTGATAACTAAGCTAGTGGGGTGATTTGTGACAATATCTGTTTACTTATGTTTAGTTATGTTTATATTGTTTTTTGTCATGAGAAAGAACATACTAGACATTCAGACTTTAATGGTTTTTTGAAAGAAAGCTTTAAAAATGTAAATAGATCTTCATTAGAAAACATGGTTCACAAAGTAACATATTAACACATGCATAAGAAACTAATTAAATCCTTTGATGAAGTTAGCTCTGTGGTTTCAGGGGAATTTCACAGTATTTTTAGTGACTTCCATGTTTTTTACAATCATTACAATGTGATTTTACAATGTGTTCTTAGTTTCAGGGTGATTTTAAGTTGATTTTAAAGTATTTTTACTGATATCACTGACATACATCATTGTGAAATGACTGATGATTGAAAGTGAAATGAATATTAAGCTACTCTAAAATTGCTATGAAATCAACAAAAAATAATGATGAAATAAAGAAGACAAATAATAACTCAACTGGGAAATTATACAATAAAATAAAGATGGAATCAATTTAAAATCAGCTTGAATAAATAACATAAATAAAAAATAAATTATACCTGTATCACTAAATTCACTCCTGAGTTCAATATAAAATAATTCTAAGTTTTAAATTATAAAAATATTATCAAACTATTCAAAACCTATATAAAATGACTCCACAATAATATTACTATAAAGTTAAATAAATAACTGTAATATCAATATCGCATCATTGTAAGATAACTTGGAATTAAGTTATAAACACTACAAATCATTATAGAAGGTATTTCAAACAGCCTACTAAATAACTATTAAAATAATTATAAAATTACTGATAAATAAATTGGAGGTTAATGTGGAATCAATACAAAAATAAATGCTTATAAAATAAATGTTAGATCATTGTGAAAGCATTCTGAAATCAATGAAAATCAGTTTAATTTGTCCCATAACAATGAAATCACTATAAATGAGTATTACTATTATAAAATCTCTAAAATCCTTAGCAATCACAATGAGAATAATATGAATATTAAATATATGTAAACTGTCACTGTAAATCCAGTATAAAATCAGTATAAACTGAACATGAAATCAATTTTAAATCAAAATAAAATCACAATGACATAAAAATCAATCTTGTTAGAAAATCATTTTTTTATATATGGTACCACAAGGTTTCCGCAGCACCGTACACATTCAAAAAGAGACAGTAGACCAAAACAGTACAGGGTAAGACAGAGCAAAACAAGTAGAACCAAGACTGCAAAAGCTCCAGGCACGGCAAGAACAGTGACGTTGGAGAAGAAAAAATGGAATTGAGACATAAGGGAAGAGAGCACTGCTCATAGGAGCTTACATACTAAGTGATACTGTAAAATCCTGAAAATGTAAATTTGAAATAATATATATATATATATATATATATATATAGAGTCCTTGTAGGATTAACATTAAATCAAATAAATCTTTTAAGAAATCATTGCAAAGAAAGTGGAGAATAAAACTAAAATCACTATGAATTTTACTGATTATAAAAAAAATCAGCTATAACAATATGAAATTAATGAGAAACCATTAAAATCACTCTAAAAATCAATCTGATTTTGCTGCATTTGTTCTGCAACCAATTATAAAATCACTCTAAAAAATTCAAATAAATATTTGTGAAATAATTTCTAATCACCTAATTAACATAAAATACCCTTCTTAATAATTCAATGTGAAATCATGTTACAATCCATGTGAATTCCCTAAACATCTCTATAACAATCTCAAGAAATTATGAACTCATTCTGAAATAGCATTATCAATTCAATACTAAATTACTCTAAAATCAAAATACATTTGCCATAAACTCAATTTCTGAAATGAATGTGATATATATTTGAAATCATTATATCACAATAATATCACTAATAAAGTAATGTGAAATTACTATTAGCTCCCTTTGAAATGATTAAAAAGCATGCTGCAATTTCTCTGTAATCAATTTCAAATCACTATAAATCACTAAGAAATCAAATTGTAGTCTCTATGAAATAATTCACTAGAAACCCCTCTAAAATCACTATTAAAATCATTTTGTGATTTATCACTGACATCAGAGAAATCAATGATAAATCACTATAGAATCACAATAAAACCACTACGAAACCACAGTGTGAAATTTCATAAAATCACTTAAAATACACTTGAAAAAATAAACTTCAAATCAACTTCAAATCACTAGACATCCTACTAAAAATCAATTTAAAATGATCAATGCAGAATAATAGTACAGTCATTGCCAAAAGTTTTGAGATTAATAATCATCATCATCAACATTTATTTATATAACGCCAACAGATTCAGTGGCGCTTTACAATTGGGAACAAACAGTAATAAAACAATACATACATGTGTAGAGGTAAGAAGGCCCTGCTCGTAAGCTTACAATAAATGGGAATGACACAAGCATTGGTTTTCGCAAAGTTTGCTGCTTCAATATTTTTAGACCTTTTTGTCAGATGTTGCTATGGTATACTGAGATATAATTACAAACATTTAATATGTATCAATTTTTTTATTGACATAAAATCACAATTTGCTGCAACTAAAGAACCTTCTTTTTCAGCGAATAGATTTTTTTACATTTTCTTCTAAAATGCTGCTCAATAAATCATTATTTATAGATTCATTTAATAATGAGAATGAGGTGACATCACATACATTGCTGGACGTGCACCAGAAAAATGTGCTTGTCTGGATCTGCCAAAGAGTTGTGCAATGTACACTCCAGTATAAGAAACAAGATGTGATCTCCAGTAGCTCTGAGCTGGTGCAAAATTCAAGTGTTTATGAAGAAGTGAAAATAACTGTACATTTATCTGCAATGCAAGAACCGCTCCTAAATTTCCACCACTTTATCTTATTTTAATGCTGTGCAAAATGAAAATTTGTTTTGCCCTACTCCAAGAAGATAGGTGTACTAGTGTGCCTACTTTGTACTTGCATGTTCTCACGCCTGTTAATATATCCCATCATCCAGGGTAGAGGTTTTGCTCTTCTGCAAATGCCACAAACCTGCTGCACAAATACATTCACTTTCCCAAAAAATCAAACTCCAGCAAAGAGGAGTTTGTACTATCCCTCAGCTGTAATGTGCCTCTTAAATGGCCTCCACTGGCTTTAAACATATATTGTCTCATTACAGGATGCAAGGGTTGGTGAAACATAAAGATGAAGTATTCTTTATTGAGTAATATCTTTAGCCCACTTACCTCACAAATTAGCATTATTATTATCACACTTGCTCCATTGGAGTAAACAAGGTGTACTGAGACATGTGCACAAGAGTGCACCATATAAAGTACACTAAAATGTACTCCATCTGCACTATTGACAGCACGGTGACTTAACAGGTAAGTTGTAAGTCTGGGCAGAATAAATTGCATTTTTTTAAAAGAAAAAAGTGAAAAGCAAAATCTTTAGCAATTGTTTTTAAATTCTGAAATCATGGAAAAGGTTAAATATTATTAGATGAATATCTTCTTTAATTACTTCCGCAGTACATGCCCAAGATGAGGTATTAAGATGTGGCTTTTCTATAAATACCTACCGTGTCATATGTTTCTGTTGTTGGTTTTGTATAATTATTTACTGATGTCCAAGTAGACGGGATGAGGATTTTAACGCTTTTTATGAAAAGCCTTTTCCTGGTAGCCAGAAATAAATAACTTGTTGCTTCGTTTACCATATTCTAGAAAGGAAAACAAAAAAAATAGTTAGTTTTAACTTGAATGCTACATATACTTGACATTATGGAGCCCATTGTATTATGCTTCTTAAAGACATTACCATATTAAATATAGCTGTCAAACTCACCGAATATCGGCAACTTGCAGAAATCGAAGCAGAATACATATACCCCCAGAAGTGTCCCATATGTCTGCTGCTTGTCCTGTCTCATTGAAATGTTTCTAGGTTTCCTGCTGCTGCCAATGCTGATACCCTATTTATACTGCCTTATGATGAGCAGAGTCACTGGAGGTTATACTAAGTCTTTGATTTGTGTTTAAAGAACCCTCCAGTTTTCCAGAACTGGTCAGTGTTCATTGTTTGTGTTGTGAGTAACCTGCCTAATACTGTACTACACCACAACAATTTGCCTGTGGTACAGTCTGTTTGAGGTAGAAATACAGCCTTGATTTGTTGTTGACTATGCCTTCTTCTATCATTTACATATAATAGTGCTTGTTACTCAAGACTACTCCTCCCCATTTACATTGCTGTTATGGGGGATGCAAATTCAAAAATTTTGTAGGCTTTAAACTATCTAACCGGGACAAATAATTAAATTTTAGCAATATCCCTCAATTAAACCTCAGGATCAACTGCAACCAAATGTTACACTGTATTATTACCAATATTTGCATATCTCCAAACCCAAAATTGCATAAAAAATACTCTACACACATTAAGGTGCCAATATATCAAAGGGTGGAAAGCTCTGTTGCTATAAATGGTTATTTTTGCTGCTGATAGGGCTTTTTATTGCATCAAAGAGTTCTCACTGCCTCTAGAATTAAATTTAAACTCCTCACCCTCACCTTTAAAGCTCATAAGCAATCTTCCCCTCCCTACATCTCCAATCTCATATCTACCTACACTCCTAAACGCCCCCTCCGCTCTGCCTGTGACCACCGCCTCACTACTTCACTGATCACCTTGTCTCGCTCCCATCTTCAGGACTTTGCCTGGGCTGCTCCCCTGCTGTGGAATGATCTTCCACGTTCCATCAGGTTAGCATCTACTCTCAAAGGCTTCAGCGTGCCCTTAAGATTAATTTCTTTATTCAAGTCTATCAGCCCTCCTCCTAACTCCTGTGTCCTGGCTCTCTTCCCAAGTTAGTACCACCCTGTTTGTGTCTCCCCCTTTCCCTTAGGATGTAAGCTCTCAGGAGCAGGGCCCTCTTTCCTTGTGTGCTCCTTCTACTATTCCATCAACCTCTGTACCTCTTGGCTGGCTTCGCTAACCCTGTTTTCTTAAGCTTCGGCCTACTTATCGCTGATTTCTACCATCCCTTTCACTAACTGTCCTACCCAGAAATAATTTGATGTGCTTTACCTTGTTACCTGTGTTTGTATGTATTTTTGTTCTTTCTGTATCATGTTGTGCCTTGGTTCTCTGTTTTATGTATATGTAATGTACAGCACTAAGGACCCTTTGTGGCGCATTATAAGTTAAAGATAATAATAATAATAATAGCACTTTTTTTTTTTTTAAGGTTAGATGAAATGCAATCCTGTTTATGTATGCACATATCATTGTAGAATGGCTGCAAGTCAGTGATGACTACATAGTTAGTGTGTATAGTTCTATGTGTAAAGTTCGAAGTGTAAAAAAATGTAACTAGCATAATTGGGAGTTATACCGGACATCTTATTAGTTATCTGATACCTCTATACCAGGCTATGAGAAGCGTCTAATCTCTGCTTCCTCCCTTTAATCAACAAATAATTATTTCAACCATATTGCACCAGAATTTGATCTGAATTAAGAAAGTGCATTTTTATTTCTAATGGTATGCTGTCCTTTCACTGTTTGTTTGTTTAAACCTTTTATTGCTTTTGTTGGGGGAAGTTTATTGAGGGCCTGATTGAAGATTACTGATCACATGTGTTTGTAAACTATATATATTCATTGTAGAATGGCTGCAAGCCAGTGATGGCTAAATAGTTAGTGTATATAGTTAGAAGAGTAAAAAAAATGTAACTAGCATAATTCAGAGTTATACCGGAGTTAAACAGGAAAAGAACGTTCTGCCTATTAACACAGCTACACAAGGACAACAGTCAGTTTTCACCTGTAAAACCATATTCGACTCCTGATGTTTCCATCTCTCCCTGGCTATAAGCTTCACGCAACATGAGGACTGCTTTTGGTCTCTGCACTTATTTTCTACTCAGCTAATGAACGTTTGTTTTATCTGTTAGTTTATTTCCCCTGCAAAATCCCCTCTGTTTAATCAGCCTGCTGTATTACTTGCTCAGCCACTCCCTCCCCATGCTACTGCTCTTTCAGTCCCCTATCTCATCATTGTACTTTCAATTCTACTAAAGGCTTTGTCTGCCATCACAAGTAGGAAGAAATGATACTGACTTTGAACCACTCTTCTCTCTCATGGCTCTACAAGAACTCAGCTACTCCATTACCTGCTCTTTATTACTCTCCATTCAACAATTCCACCCGCTCCCCCACATGGCTCCCCACATCAATACTCTATACTATCCAGACATCCATGAATAAACTACATTTGCTACAGCCTAGCTCTGCACTACTTCTCTGATTACACAGGACATTGCAATTAAGTAATTCCTTTAATTCCCTCATTTTTGTGATTTGACTCATAAATCCCAATGCTTGCCAAAATATTTTTCTTTCCCTCTTTACATGGCAATATCTTTAGGACTATATCATCCCTCACCCATCCTGCAACACAAACCTCTGTCCACATTGTCCCTTCAATACTTCCCTCGCCTCTAGGTAACACTCACTCTTTTCCTATTTAAATTCTATAACTTTAACAGCCTCATCCTGTCGCCAGAAACTAAAAAGACACCCATCGTACAATCATCTTTCCTACCTTTCTTCCCCCCTGCTTCGATTAGCTGGTGATATATCACCTAATCCAGGTCCCCCTCAATTCTCACACACGCATATATCTGAACACTACAGAAATCCAGCAAATCTCAAATGCATCACCTGTCTCCCCTCTCTTACAAAGTCCTTTAAATGTGCCCTTTAGAATGCACACTCTGTTTATAACAAACTTACCTCTGTACACGATCCCTTCCTCTCAAACAGCCTCAACCTTCTAGCAATAACAGAAACATGACTTACGCAATCAGATGCTGCCTCACCTGCAGCCCTTTCACATGGTGGTCTCCATTTCACCCACATCCTCAGACCAGAAGGCAGACAAGGAGGGGGAGGGGGGTTGGACTACTTATCCCCCCACAATGCACGTTCACAGTTCTACCAAATGTCAGATCACTCACGTTCACATTTTTTGAAGTACATGCTGTTAGGATTTTTAACCCGTTCTCTATGCGTGTTGCTGTCATCTTTCGTCCCCCTGGACCGCACCAATAATTTCTTGAACACTTTTCTGAATGGCATCCCTATTTCTAATCCACGTTCCAATGCTGCTTCCAAACTTCTCTCTCTAACCTCCTCACTTGACCTCTCCCAGTGGATTGAATCCGCTACTCATCAGGATGGCCACTGTCTTGATCTTGTTTTCTCTAGATTATGCTAAGTTTCTGATTTCATTAACGCTCCTTTCCCCCTCTTGGATCATCACCTTATTAGCTACTCGCTCACCCCCAGTTCCCTACCCTCCCTAGTGTCATACTCTTCCAAGCCTTCTCACAACAGCAGGAATATCAACTCTATTGATCTTCAACAGTTTTCCACCTCTCTTCAAAACCTTCTCACGACAATTTCTACACTCTCCTCCTCTGATCTGGCATTTTCACCAAACCCTAGCAACTGCTCCTGATCAAGTGACTCCAGCAACACTACATACTCCGCGTAGACTTCGTTGCCAACCATGGCACACTAAAGTAACATGAACTCTACAAAAACTTTCTCGTAAAGCAGAACATCACTGACGTAAATCTTGTACCTCTAATGATCACATATACTGGTATCTACCACTCCTATAGATATGCTCTGGACACTGCAAAACAAACATACTTCCAATCTCTCATCTATGCTCAGGCTTCTAACCCCAAACACATTTAAACACATTTAAACACATTTAAATCTCTTCTCAATCCTCCCACTCCAAATCCTCCAACTACCATCAGTGCACAGGATCTTGCTTCCTATTTCAAGGACAAAATTGAGAAGATTAGACTTGAAATTATATCATCTCCCTTGCCAAGCAATCGGCTCAATTCCTTTGTAGAACCCTCTAACACTCTCTCTTCATTTGATCCCACAAATGAAGAGGAAGTTTCTACTCTCTTCTCATCTTTCTACTCTACCTCCTGTCCTCTTGATCCCCTTCCATCACAAATTAGTAGATCCCTGTCTCCTGTGCTCATTACCAGTCTAACTAAAATCTGTAATCTATATCTTTCTACTTACCCAAACTCTCGCAAATTTCAGACCCATCTTTCAACTCCCATGCCCTTTCAAGCTTCTCGAGAGAATTGCCTACACTCGCCTTACACACTTTCATGCAGCAAACAACGTAATGGATCCTCTTCAGTCATGCTTTTGCTCTCAACACTCCACAGAGACTGTGCTGACCATGGTTGTCAATGATTTGATAACAGCAAAAATAAAAAAACATTACTCTCTTCTAATTCTCCTGGATCTCTCAGCTGCATTTGACACTGTTGACCACTCTCTCCTCATACAAACACTACAATCCCTAGGTCTTGAAGGCACTGTCCTATCCTGGTTCTCATCCTACCTATCTAATCGCTCTTTCAGTGTTAATTTCTCTGGATCCACCTTTGCTCTGCTTCCTTTATCAGTTGGATTTCCACAAGGCTCAGTCCTAGGTCCTCTGCTATTTTCTATCTGCACCACTTCTCTTGGAAAACTAATAGGCTGCTTTGGATTTCAGTATCATCTCTATGCAGATGATACACAAATCTATCTATCCTCTCCTGATCTCTCACCATCTGCGTTGTCTCACGTTACTGACTGTCTTTCTGCCATTTCACCTTTGATGTCTTCCCGCCAGCTCAAACTCAATCTTTCAAAAACTGAATTAATAATATTCCCACCCAAAAACAGAAGCTTCCTGCCTGACATTTCTATTTCTTGTGATAACATGACCATAAATCCCACCCAGCAAGCTCGCTGCCTAGCTGTAATCTATGACTCACAACTATCATTTATTCGCCACATCAACTCTATATATAAATCATGTTACATACATCTAAAGAACATTTCCAGAATATGCATTTCTTACACCAGACACCGCAAAAACCTTAATTCATGCACTCATCATCTCCTGCATCGACTATTGCAATTCTCTCCTTACTGGTTATCCTAAAGTCAGACTTGAAGCCCTACAATCTATTTTGCATGCAGCGGCTAGATTGATTTTCCTTGCAAACTGTTCTTCCTCTGCTGAGCCACTCTGTCAGTCTCTATATTGTTTGCCTATATTTCAACGAATCATACATTTACTTACTTGTCTCAAAATATCTTCCTACTCGACACCTCCGTTCTGTACAAGATCTGCATCTCTCTTCCACTCTCTTCTCATGCTCTCATTCTCAGTTACAGGACTTTTTTCGGGCTGCACCCACTTTGTGGAGATCCCCCCCTCGCACAGTAATACTTTCCTCCAGTCTTCAAACCTTCAAGCGTTCTCTGAAAATCCATCTCTTCAGACAAGCTTATGATATTCCTCAACCACCATCTTAATCTCCCTAGGTTACGCTATTACCACCCTCTACACAGCTAACACAAGACAACAACCCTCTGACCAACATTGCTACATACACAGCCCACTCAATACTTTTACCTTTGCATTCTAGCTGGCCCAGTGTGCAATATGATGTAGCACATGCCCTTGTTTTTCAAATTCCCATTGTCCCATAGATTGTAAGCTTGTGAGCAGGGTTCTCTTACCTCTCTGTCTGTATGTATTACCCAGTATTGTTATATTAATGTTTGTTCCCAATTTTAAATTGCTGCGGAATTTGCTGGCGCTATCTAAAAAAATTATGATGATGATGATGATGACATATCAGCAGAGTCTGGCCTAGTGAAGTGGTAAATTAACCATTACCACTATATGCGCAGCTGCCTTTTTTTTTATAAATTGTAATGATATTCTCTATCACTGTCACGAGCCGCGGCGGTATCACAGCCGCTGCGGCTCGCTTACTGTGCTCCCCAGAGTCCCAGCCATCACCTTGGCGTCCCGGCAGTATAGGAATCTGGGCACGCACGCGCAGTATGTAATCATTAGATTCAGCCTGTGGGCTGAATTAGCAGACATTAGCCTGCAAGTGTGCATGTCAGGGCCAAGCCCTGATTGGTTTTCTTTATGGCAGGCAATTAGCCTGCAAGTGTGCACAATCCAGGGGCAAGCCCTGATTGGTCCATCTGTGTACTTAAGGCAGTGAGGTCTGCTGCTTCATTGCTGGTTATAGCTTCTGTTACCAGTCTGCTGACCTGCTCTGCTCCTTGCTCCTGTCCTTTGGATATTCTGTTGGATTGCCCGTGTATGACCCCTTGCCTGGATTTGGACCCTGCCTGTGTTTCTTGTGACCCCGACCTCTGGCGTGTTTACCGACCTTCCTGTTTGCTCGTGACCCTTGACCTCGGCTTGTTAATTGGATTTGGTGTCTGCTGCCGGCCCTTGACCCTTGCCTGGACTTCACTTCGCTTGCCTGGGTTCTCCCCAGCCGGTACACACTTCACGACCCTCTGTCAGTCTGCAGTCAAGTCTATCCCCACCACCAGGGGCTCCAGTGAACACCTGACTGGCAGAGTAGACTCCGGGTTATGCTGTATCGGTTAGAGGGGTTCCTAGCAATCACTACTTATTCATAAATAGGCACCTATAGATCTTATAGATAAACAATTTACTATTAAGGTTTACAACATCAAAATCTTAAACCTGGATGTTTGCTCTCTCCTGTGTACATCCCAGCCTTTAGTAACTGTTAACTCTCTCTTTCCACTGCTGTTTTCCCATAATTATTCAAACATAATGTTTTACCCCAATTCTAAAAAAAAAAATTCTGTCCCAGATTACCCTCTTTACTTTCAACTACCATCCCCCAACACACCTTACACTCTTCCTTTCCTCATACATCTTTCTAGACCTTTTTTATTTAGACCTTTACTCCCAACACTCCACAGAGACAGCACTGTCTTAGGTGTTCATCAACTTGATGACTACAAAATCTAAATGACTCTACTTGCTTATAATTCTCCATGACCTCTCTGCTGCAATTGACAACAACTTACTACTTATTCAAATGCTGCATTCCCTAGTTCTTCCTCTGCACTAATTTATATATACCAGTTCTCTTTGAAATATAACAAGATCTTTTGGGTTTCAGCAACACCTCCATGCAGATGATACCCATTGTCACACTTCTGTTATCACAGATGGAAGTCAAATAGCTTGATAATTCAAAAGTAAACAGGATTTTAATATCCATATCTAAAGTATCTAACAAGCAAAGTTAATAATTACAAGGCAGAGAAAGGTCTGGTGAACGTATCAAACAATTGCTATCCTAATCATAAAAGGGAGCAAGGTTCAGTGAAAGCATCTAGATGAGAGTCATACACAATACACAAGCAAAGGCTTCAGTAAGGAAGTGTCTTTTATAGGCCCAAACAGGAAATGAGATCCAAGGATTAATATTAATGAAACATTTCTGGTCATCATGGAAAAGGCTTTTCTAAGGGCAAATTCATAATAGGATGTCTCCTTCTCAATGACGTCCTCTGGCAGTCTTAGGACCAGGTGTCCCATAATACTATCCATGAAATGTTCTTACCTAAAGAGGGGCATGAGCATCTTCAGCATTTTGCCAAGAGTCATCTTCTTGACCATACCTCTGCCAATGAAGAAGATATTGTAGGGGCGTGGCTTGGATGCCTTTCAGTGTGAACATAGTTGTGTGGAGCTCTGCAGAGAAACTTCTTTTTTATATCAATATTGGGGATCTCCCTTCCCCTAATTACACACTGCACATCACATCATTGTTGTGAATTGCTAGAGCTCTTATGCTTATCCTCCTCAAGCAGGAATTCACAGTTATACGCACGGTCAGACTTCTCTATTATGCTCAGTGGTAAAAATACTGATATACCCAGTACATAAAACCCCTCACCTGCAGCAATTTTAACCCCTCAAGCAGCTTCTGGTGAAGAAAACAAACCCCAGAGGATCCGCATTGAACAAATCGACACCATTTGCCACTCTATGACGCCAGCAGCACATATCTTTATACTGCAGGGTTACCCCTATCTCCTGCAGTCATACAAACTGCCTGCTGCCGGCAGTTGCTTCCACCCGAGACAACAGTTGTTTCAGACCTCATATGCTGCACCCACACCAGAAAGCAAGGAGTGAGGCAGAACACAGCTATATTTTGAATGTTGAGCATAAGATCTGTGAGCGGGACATATTGTTTTCAGTTATTGTGGACAGTCTGCCGGGTCTGTGTTTGATTGTTATCTCATGTTTACAAATTCATGTTACTTGATATTGATTGATTAAGCAACTATATGTTCTAGTCAAATGCATGTTGTTAATTCACTTTTATGCTACCCCTAGTTAGTGTTTGTTCGCTAGTATTTTGTTTTTACCTTGGACAGGCAGGGGACCACTTCAGTCCAGGCCTTGACCCCCACACACTTTGGGAGTTAAGGAGCTAGACCTCAGGGAGGTCTTCAGGCTCCCTTTAGATTTCATACATGATCTTTGTTTAGCTGCTCTCCCACCTCTAGTGCCCTATAGTAATACATCATATAGGTGCTACCCACTTAATTTACTCCTACTGTACTCTTTAGGCACTTCCCTTGTAGGCCACCCCTCTGATGTGAGGTTTTGGTCTACACCCTTTTCCCATCTTCCACTCCTCCCCTACTTGCCCTTTCCACCCTATTTCCCCATTCCACTCATTCCTTTTCTCCCTCTGTACTTCCCTATCTCATTCTCTTCACCTGTCCATACTTAGCTGTCAACACACTCCACTTCTCCATATATTCACTTTATTTTAAGAAAGACATTTTTACACACCAGTCATGACAATTACAGTCTTATCACTAAATGTCAAGGGACTTAACACCCCCCAAAAATGGGGGTTCTATGTTATATAACACCATTAACAATCTTAACGGTGATGTTATCTTCTTACAGGAATCTCACTTCAATGCTGAAGGCCACACCTCCTTGTCCTCACGTTGCTTCTCCACGGTGTAGTACGCCTCTCACTCTTCTAAGAAAAAGGGAGTGGTAATTATGTTTCGTAGCTCTATTCCCTTCATCTTATCAGAAACCAAAGAGGACCTGGAGGGTTGCTTCTTCATACTCACAGGGAAGATCGGACACTTAGACATCACATTTGCCAATGTCTATGCCCCCAACACAGGTCATTCAGCCTTTTTTCTCCACTTTTTTCTCCACTTCATCAAATTCACAGAGGGCTGCTTCTCCTGGGAGGTGATTTTCACACGGTTATGTCACCTTCCCTGGCCAAGTCGGCTTCCAGAACTACCCCCAAGGCACTACCCCATACGAAAACCCTTCAAACACAGGTGACTGATGCTGGTCTCTTTGATATCTGGCGTGCACTGTATCCAACCTCCCGGGATTACACATTTTATTCCTTCCCACATAAATCCTACTCTCGTATCGATATGTTTCTGAGCTGCGCACACATGTTTCGGCACATTACTTCGGCGAACATCATACCAAATACGTGGTCTGACCACTCCATCCTATCACTGATGATCAACCTCCTTCAAAACCCTCGGGAACGGACCTCGTGGAAACTGAATGAGACGCTCCTTAAACTACCCCACTTTAAGGAGACCGTTTTGGCCTCCATCATACAGTAATTCACATTAAATACTGGTTTGAAGGTCCCTATGCCCGCAATTTGGGAGGCCCATAAGGCAGTTATACAGGGGGAAATTATTCAGTTTGCTGCCAGGCGGAAAAAAGAACGCTCTCTGACAGTCCATAAATTGTCTGACCAACTCAGAGATCTCGAAACTCTATACAAGCAGACCGATTGCCACACTCTATTTCAAAGTATACAAAAAAATCAAAGGAGAGATCCAAACGATGCCATTAGAGCGAACGGAACGCCAACTTAGATGGTTAAAGCAGACATTTTATGAACGGGGAGACAAGGCGGACAGAATACTGGCCAACAGGATTAGGGCAAAACGCGCCTCGCAGGTCATTTTTCTCAATTAGGGATAAAAAAGGAGCTTGTCTTTTGACCCAAGAGTTATCAACAACACATTCCGATCCTATTATGAAGCGCTGTACAACCTCCACCCTGCACAGTCTAGCCCGGAGCCAGATACCCAGACGATAGACAATTATCTGGATAAATACTCCCTAGCTATGCTTTCCCCACAGCAGATAACTGCCCTCAACTGCGAGATCATGGAAGAGGAAGTAACATTGGCCCTCAAATCCCAGAAGAGCTCTAATGCCCCAGGCCCTGATGGATTTATGATGTCATATTATAAGATCTTTTCAAAAGAACTAATGCCCCAACTAACTTCGATTTATAGCCACATAATGCAGGGAGGGGCATTCCATAATGAAACCACACGTTCTACTATAGTTGTAATTCCAAAACCAAGCAAGGACCCGACGTGTTGCACCAATTATCACCCAATCTCACTTCTCAACACGGATATAAAACTATTAGCCAAAGTATTAGCTACTCGTCTACGCTCCCACCTAACATCTTTAATTTTTCCCGTCCAGGTAGGCTTTGTTCCCACCAGACAAGCCCTGGACAACACAAGGAGAACTATAGCCATTATCGCACACATCAATAAAAATAATGTTTCCTCGGTCATCCTAGGTCTAGATGCGGAGAAGGCTTTTGACAGGCTTTTGTGGTCCTTCATGTTCCGCACACTTAGACACTTTGGCTTCCAAGGAGCCTTTCTCACCGCTATTCAAGCTGTCTATCATCGCCCCTCTTCATCTGTACTGACCAATGGGTTTCTGTCTTCCACCTTCTCCTTAAGAAACGGTACAAGACAGGGATGCCCTCTATCGCCTCTAATCTGCGTCTTTTGTATAGAACCCCTAGCAGCTGCAATTCGCCGGAATCCAGATATTCTGGGGATTCAAATAGGACCTTGCCATTTTAAACTGTCCTTATTTGCAGATGATGTCTTGTTAACGCTCTCTAACCCCATAATCTCACTTCCCAACTTGCTTAAGGAGCTGGTGGAATATGACTCAGTCTCAAATTATAAAATCAATAACTCTAAGTCGGAGGCCCTTACGCGAGACTAAATTCGCATTTCAATGGCACCCCAAATCTCTACGTAACCAAGGGATATTCATCACCAAGGATTACAACACACTTTTCCAAACTAACTATATCCCACTTTTAGAAACAACCAAAAGGGATTTAAATAAATAGAATCCCCTATACATCTTGTGGTTTGGTAAAATAAACGTGATAAAAATGAATGTCATCCCCAAAGTTTTATACCTATTTCAAACGCTCCCGATCTCAGTTCCGAGGACTTTCCTGTCCTCCCTACAACAGATATATGAAGAATTTGTGTGGCACGGTAAAAAACATTGACTTCAGTGCTCCTGCTTAGCCAAACCGGCTGTATCTGGGGGGGGGTATGGGCTACCGATTTTTGAACATTACTATCAGGCAGTCAACCTCAGCCGGATTGGTGTCCCTCATATACCATGATATCTTATCACCGACCTCTGAGACCTTGGAACCGTTCTAGACAACATGGGAGCGTGACACTCAGAGGACTTTGGACAAGGAGGGTTGGTCTAAGCTGAGGCTCAGGATATCTAAGGTATCAATTAACACCTCAATCATGGAAAAAGCATTCAAAGTTTACACATGTTGATATCTGGCTCCCACTCGATTACACAGACTTTATCCGGACACGTCTAATCTCTGCTAGACGGGGTGTGGGGGAGTGGGGACTTTTTACCATATTTGGTGGCAATGCCCTCACATCTCAACTTTGTGGCGACAGGTGACTGCGCTACTTACTCAGATCCTTGACAGTGACATAATCCTTGACCCCCTAGTCATGCTGCTTTGTTCTCCTGTGAAAACCATTGATAAACATAGGGACAAACTTGTACAACACATCTGTGCAGCTATTCGCTTACAAATTGGTTACAAATTGTTGCAGATTGGAAATCCTCATCCCCTCCATGTCTCCAGGCAGTGATCTCTCGAGTGTGATATATAGTGTCGATGGAGTACATCACAAGTCTTTTAAAGGATAAGGTTTTAAACTTTCATAAGACATGGGATTCATGGTACACATTTTATCACACTCCATTACCTGGTACTAGTTGAGCCACTCTCTCACTTCTTGACATTTAAGTATTTTTCTCTTTTCTTTTCTCTCCCAAAGTGTTGTCTCTTTTACCCAGATCACCCCGCCTAGATGGACATATATCTTGTCTTCCCTTACCACCCCCTTTCCCTTCCCCTTTCCTACATTTATACAGAAAAATCCAACAACATTGTACTTTTCCCAGCCAGGATTCCAGGCATTACCTGTCAGAAACAGGTTTACTATATTTCACAATTGCAATAAGTTATTTTGGAAAATGCTCCCTACTCTATGAATATATTTAGTAGCACATGTATATAATCTATTTTCTAGCTATATAAATTATATGCAATTAATGTCATTTTTATTTAGAAGTTGAATATCTAATGCCAATTGTTTTTCACTTTATGTTCCTGTTGTTGCCGAAAATAAATAGATTTTAAAAAAAAAGAAGATATTGTAGTAGAATTTGAAAAATACATCAAGGATCTTTTCAACTATGACTTTCTCATGATCATCAACTTGAATTATGTCATGTGCCGGACCCAGCGGCTCACTTACCACGGTCCGGTGCGCAAAATGGGCCTTCTCCATTGCGCCTCCTCCAGGCGCTAATACCTCCGCTAATATTCCGGTGGTGGCTGCCCTCTTGGACTTTTATGCTTTTCCCTATTCAGCCATTGACTAATTTGTATTGCTATTGTAGAGGAAAGTGGTTACCTCAGTGTCATATTAGGGCAGCATTGTATAGAAGCGCTATATCTGTTTGTCTATTATTGACTGACTGTTGTACATGCCCCTTCATCTTTCAGACTATATAAACTTCATATTCTGGCAATATGGGGCAAACCTGTAGCCTTCTAAGCTGCTGGAATATTTGGCTCCTCTGTATCCTGGAATCCTTTATCCATGTCTATTGGAGTTCTAGTATCCTGCCTCCATCTCTATTCATCTGGTTCTGGTATCCAGAAGCTACTTTCTTCTCAGCTAATCCTGATATCCTGGTATAATGTATCTGTGTCTATTCATCTAATCCTGATGTCACAGTCATTTGTTATTGCTGATCCACATCGGGACCCTTGGTTCTGTATAGGTGAAACTGGGGCCCTTGATTAAACCTCTGCTCATCTCGGGAATGCTGAAATATATTCCATAGTCTGCCAGAATCAGAGTAGCATTAGCGGAAAGGAAGGAGCCTTTGAACTGGGGTCTGTGCCGGAATATGGAACTGGAATCTGCAGCTGTAAGAATCTAGATCAGTTCATGGAGAGCTCTGCCCCAACAGCTGAATCCAGACACACTTAGTTGGAACCCACTACTGAAAACTCAGTCCTGAGTTCTCGACCTGGAGTGGAGAACTCGGGACTGCAAGCTAGCTACAGGCACACTGACCTGTAACCCACACACAGATTTGCACAACTGGAAATGAGCCCTCTGAGTCTTAGAGCTAGCCTCAGCTACAAGACTGATGAAAACATAAGAGCACCAGGATTCTGAGGAATGGAAGTGCTGTAGGACACCCATATGTGTTTGGTAGTATGAAATGGAGATACTTGAGAAAGATAGTAATGTCTTCAGGAGTCTGCTGAGAGATGCAGGAGCAACAGTTACTTGAACCACTTGCAGGAATATAGGCACTTTTTGTAAGCTGAACAGTTGCTGGGAAACAGGCAATTTAGTAAATGCAGAGCATTTTGTGAACAATACTGGAAACAACTGAAGTCTGGAGTCAGGGGACTATCTTCAAGAAAAGAAAGAAAGGTGTTCTGGCAATAGTCTGGACTCAGTAGCTGGTTTAAATAGGATACTCACAGTCCCAATTGGCTGCAAAGGTCATGTGAGTGCAGCTGCTGCAGTCTGGTTGGCTTCACAAGATCACATGAAAATATCCAATATGGACACACCCATGCAGCAGAACAGTCAAGAACTGTTTGTTTACAAATGGTGATACAGTGCTCAGTAATGCCGCAGGTGGTCAGGAAAAGCTCTGATGGCTGAAAGATGACACCCACGGAGATGATAAGTGTGACTAAGATCCCCGATGTGTGATACTTGGTACCCAGCACTATTTGCTTTTCAGCTAATCCTGATATCCTCGATCTGATTTTTTTTTTTAATGCAAATCCTCATATTTGTCACTACTTGCTTCTCACCTAATCCTGATATCCTTGTATTCTGAATCCGTTCCTATTCTACAGATCCTGGTAACCAGTAATTTTTGCTTCTCAGCTAATTCTGGTATCCTTGTAATGTCTATCCATTCCTAGATCACCCCTTGTCAGCTATAACATCTTCTCCTGTAAATCTGACCTGGTACCCATCCTGAGGACCTTGACCTGCTGGATGAAGCAGCAAAGCCCAAACCTCCTTGCAGTGGTCCCTGATGAACACCTTCATCTCGTTAGACTTTGTGCCTTCATGGTGGATGAAGTCAAACCAGGCAGACTGCAAAGAGTCCAATTGTCCCCGTGAATTCTGTGACAAATTTGCTCAGGAGGGTGCAAAGAGTGACCAGGAAATGGATTATGAACTGAAGGTTTTAGTAATTTTACATAGAAAACAGAGTATGTCTTCATGGAATCAAGAAGGTCCAATTTAAAAAGTCACTGAACTAATCTGTGCTAGGATCTTATATGCAAGGATCTTATATGGATCAATAAACTTGCTACCCAATTTAGTAGATGGTACCTTCATCCTTAAATGTTGAGTTGACAACCATATTTAATCATTGATAGGAAAACTTGGAGAAGCTCTTTTTGATCGGTCAGCATCATGTTTATATCTTTGTTGGGTAATTTTCAATGTCTCATTTAATAATTTGAGATTATTTTGCATTAAAATCAGTCGCTCTTCAATAGCAGTAATTGGAGAGTCACAAGGTAGATTGGGGATGTATTTGGATAATATCCTAAATTAGCATAGAAAGTGCTAAATCTAGTAGATGAATATAGTAAATTCTCTCTGTTTAGTCATTTGACTGTGGATGAAACGCAGTGGCCAAGTTCCCCCAAATGCCAAAAGATTTACAAAACAGTTTCCAAAATCTTGATGTGAATTGAACCACTTGATCTGACACCACATTAATAGGAACTCCATGCAGATGAAATACTTCCATTTTAATTAAGTAAGCTATTTATTTTGCCATATGTGTACCCTGGCATATTATAAAGTGAGCATGTCAATTACTACAAATATATTGGACATTTTCCTAGATCGAGGAAGGTCTACTATAAAATCCATGGAAATGGAATCCCATGGACATATTGTTATCGGCAAAGGTTGTAAGAGTCCAAAAGGAGAGATACAAGAAGTCTAAAATTTGGCACAAGTTTTACAAAATGATACATATTTTGTTAAGTGCTCTTCAGACTTTGGCTACCAGGATAAATGGCCTAACAGTTTTAGGCTTCTGTGCTCCTTTATGGCCTGCCAATTGAAAGCCATGGAAAACTTTTCTTACTCTTTGTGATATTACGGCTACTAGAACTGAATCTGATGTGTCAGTTTCTAAAACAAATGGAAGTGTAGGATCAGGATGAATTAATATAGTAGTTTATGTAAACTTTGCTTTCAAAATGGGAAAAGCTTTTCAGCTGCAGGTCACCATTGATATGAAGAAACCTTTTTTGTTAGTTAAGTAATGTGGGCAGCAATGCCAGAAAAGTTCTTTATAAAACGTCGATAAAAATGAGCAAACCACATAAAACGTTGTACATATTTAACATTTTAAGGTATGGGCCAACCTACCACAGTACTGACTTCAGGAATCCATACACAGTCCTTGAGGGGATATAATGTAACCCAAAAATCTAATCTGTGTGTGATGGAATTCACATTTATCCAGCTTGATGTATAATTGGTATGTACGAAGACATTGTAAAATATTTTGAACATGTTCTCGATGTTGTTGCAAAGAATTTGAAAAAATAAGGATCTCTTCATGATATACAATAATGAATAGATCAAGCAAATTTTGAAAGACATCATTTATAACATTTTGGAATGTAGCAGGGGCATTACATAAACCAAAAGGCATCATGAGACCATACTGTCCATACTTCATAATGTCCATACTTCATACTACATAATGTCCATACTTCATTCAAAAGGCTGCCTTCCATTCATCACCGGGTCGGATGCCTATTAAATTGTAAACTTCTCTTAAATCGAGCTTTGTGAAAATAGCAGCTATCCAGACTCTTTCCTATAGCTCTGGAATGAGTATAAGTGGATGTTTCTTCTTTATAGTAACTTTATTTAGTTCTTGATAGTCAATTTATGGACGCAAAGAGCAATCTTTATTTTTTACAAAAGAAATAAGAGCACCCACTGGGGATTTTGAACGACAAATAAAACCTTTAGCCTCATTTTCTACCAGGTATGTCTTTAGTGTCTTTATTTCAGGTTCAGCTAATTCATAAGTCTGACCAATAGGAATAGCAGCCCTAGATAATAGATTGATCGGACAATCATATGATCAATGGGGGCAATTTGTCAGCTATTTTTTTGTCACACATATCTAATGTTGAACAGGTAATTGTTCCTTAATGGCAGAGGGGGACACTGAGATCTAATTCTCTTTTTTTACAACAAGAGGGATCACACTAATAGCATTTTGAAAACTTTGGGGTTGAGATTCCCATTAATGGTTGGATTATTGATAGAGACTCAAGGGAGATACAAAAATATGAGAAATTTTGTTGATGAGATGAGAAAAAATTAAGATCGTTCTTATGATATGGTTCGACAATCGGGGGACATAAGTTCTGTCTCATGTGTGCTGGGAGCAGAATTCAGACGGGACCCAACAACTGTCTCCATCAATACATGAGTTTTTCCTTCTTGAAATGCTATATGGTTTTTTGTTTAGCAAAATCTATTTCCATGAAGTTACCATTGGCTCAAGAATTCAGCATTGCCAGCACTGCAATGGCTGAAATACATGAATAGCTTATCTGAAGTTGTACAGAAATTGAAAAATGATACATACAAACAATGATTCTCTTATTGTCATTGATCTTTTCTATCAATATAAATTTGTTTTCCTATAGAATGTAGGTTACATTCTATTGCAAACTACCGAAATGGATAGGAATACACTATACTACAGAAAATATACAGAACACTACAGAAAAGTATAGGAATACACTATAATACAGAAAATATACACTGCACTGCAGAAAAATATAGGAATACACTATACTACAGAAAATATACACTACACTACAGAAAAGTATAGGAATACACTATACTACAGAAAATATACACTACAGAAAAGGATAGGAATACAGTACACCATAGAAAAGATACACTACACTACAGAAAATGACTCTACAGTGATGGCCAAAGTTTTAAAAATGACACAAGTTTTGGTTTTCGCAAAGTTTGCTGCTTCAGTGTTTTTAGACCATTTTGCCAGATGTTGCTATGGTATACTGAAGTAAAATTACAAGCATTTCAAAAGTGTCAAAGGCTTTTAATGTCAAGTACATTAAGTTTATACAAAGAGTCAATATTTGCATTGTTTACCCTCTTTTTTTGAAGACCTCTGCAATTTGCCCTGGCATGCTGATAATCAACGTCTGGGTCACATACTGCCTGATGTCCGCCAATTCTTGCCTAATCAATGCTTGAAGTTTGTCAGAATTTGTGGGTTTTTGTTTGTCCACCCACCTCTTGAGGATTGACCACAAGTTCTCAATGGGATTAAGGTCTGGGGAGCTTACTGGCCATGGACCCAAAATTTTGATCTTTTAATCCCCAAGCCACTTAGTTATCACTTTTGCCCTATAGCAAGGTGCTCCATCATGCTGGAAAAGACATTGTTCATCACCAAACTGTTCTTGGATGCTTGGGAGAAGTTACTCTTGGAGGAGGTTTTGGTACCATTCTTTATTCATGGCTGTGTTGTTAGGCAAAATTGTGAGTGAGCCCACTACCTTGGCTGAGAGGCAACCCCACAAATGAATGGTCTCAGGATGCTTTAATGTTGGCATAACAAAGGACTGATGGTAGCATTCACTTTCCTTCTCTGGGCAAGCTTTTCCAGATGCCCCTAACAATCTGAAAGGGGATTCATCAGAGAAAATGACCTTACCTCAGTCCTCAGCAGTGCAATCCTTGTTCCTTTTGCAGAATACCAGTCTGTCCCTGATGTTTTTCCTGGAGAGAAGTGGCTTCTTTGCTAGCCTTCTTGACACCAGGCCATCCTTCAAAAGTATTTGCCTCAATATGCTTGCAGATGCACTCACACCTGCCTGCTGTCATTCCTGAGCAAGCTCTGCACTGGTGGTGCCCTAATCCCACAGCTGAATTAACTTTAGGAAATGGTCCTAGCAATTGCTAGACGTTTGTGGGTGCTCTAAAGCCTTCTTCACAACTTCTGAACCTCTCTCCTTGAAGTTCTCGATGATCCTAAAAATGGTTGACTTAGGTGCAATCTTACTAGCAGCAATATCCTTGCCTGTGAAGCCCTTTTTGTGCAAAGCAATGATGACTGCACATGTTTCATTACAGGTAACCATGGTTAACAGAGGAAGAACAATGATTTAAAGAACCACCCTCCTTTTAAAGCTTCCAGTCTGTTATTCTAACTCAATCAGCATGACACAGTGATCTCCAGCCTTGTCCTTGTCAACTCTCTCACCTGTATTTACAAGAGAATCACTGACCTGATGTCAGCTGGTCCTTTTGTGGTGGGGCTGGAATGCAGTGGAAATGTTGTTTTTGGGCTAAAGTTCTTTGTCATGGCAAAGAGGGACTTTGAAATTAATTGCAATTCATCTGATCACTCTTCATGACGTTCTGGAGTATATGCAAATTGCCATCATGAAAACCGAGGCAGCAGACTTTGTGAAAAATAATATTTGTGTCATTCT
The DNA here is from genome assembly GCF_038048845.1 of Mixophyes fleayi. NCBI lineage: Eukaryota > Metazoa > Chordata > Amphibia > Anura > Limnodynastidae > Mixophyes > Mixophyes fleayi. The sequence continues at coordinate 42,343,328 of NC_134409.1, forward strand.
CAAAACTTTTGGCCATGACTGTATACTACAGGAACATTCCCTACAATACAGACAAAGATTTGGATCCAGGAAACAAGGATTTGATAAGTATCATTAATAATAATATATATGTAATGCTATAGGTGTTTGTAATGTTGATTTAATTAGTTGTATACATATAACTGTGTAGCTATTGTTTGATATCTAGGATAATTTAATCAGTATTATCACTACTAATTCTTATTAAAGATACACATGTATAGAAATAAGTGTAAGGTTAAATAGTATAGGGAATCATGGTGGTGAACCTAGGGTTAATTTTATATTGTTATACTAAGTTATGCAGCACAATGTTATGGTATATTTGTGAACTGTGAGTGCAAGTTTTACTATGCTAATAGTAAAATACTTTAACTTGAATACATACATATGTTGTGAGTATTGGTTATTTATAACAGATATATATTGTGAAGTAGCGCGGAGATACATTGGTTATTGGATAAATAATTCTGCGAGGCTTAAGAGTTATTTAGTGTGGTTAAAAAACTTAATAAGGCAACATTATTTAAGGAAAAGTGCATAAAAGTACGAGTCTATAAGAATGTATCTAAGAACAGAATAAGAGGATAGCGTGCGCAATTAAGGCGTAACTATAGGACCTTTTACACTGTCCCAACTGTAAAGCTTATCAAGTATATTTTATATTTTTGTATTAGCCATATATAAATACATGATAATACATAAAAATAAATCAGGGCAATGCAATTGCTGTCAGCTCTATAGCAGGATCTGTATCCAATTTGACTACATACATTAGTGGTTAAATTAGATAGCTCTAGTTGTATGGTAGTGTATGACTCATATGAAAACTATTAGTGTGATTAGCAGATGACAGCATGCACAGAAATGTTGCGGTTATCTGCCACCTAGATATGATCCAAATATTGTTTATTTTCATTCTTCTTTGGGGTATATACATGACAATGTTGGGCCAATTTGGTGAGATCAATATTGTTGCTGGTTGTGCCAACTTTACTACTACCTGTGCTTAATTACAATTCAATGCATTATTGATTACAATTTATTACTAGTTAGAGAGAGGGAGGTAAATATGATTCTATGGTACTATAAATCTATTTATATATACCAATTAAAAACACTTTATTTTGTTTAATGTATTTGTCATTACCCTTCCCCAAAAATAGAAAATATCCTAAGAGCATTGTGAAAAAGTATAGAGAGAAGAGAAAGCCTATTAACATTAACACGAACCTGGAAGTTTATTTAATACATTGATGGGATGATTACCTCTATGATATTTCCTTTAATGGCAGCATAGTGCTTTTCATTCATATTGTACTTTTATTGAATGTTGACAGATTTCTGTAAAAGTTTGTTCCACAATAAAACATTTGCCCTGCTATGAATAATATATACTATCGTAAACATTTCCCTTTTTTCACATTTCACATAAAAGAAAAAATATATAATTTCTGTTATCATAGATTTCTGTTTGATCCGAGGTAATGTGGCATAGCTCTACCAACTTTGAGGCAATGGCAGCATTCTAATAGCAAAATCTAAGATTGAAGAAGGTATATAACTGAACTATACATTGCATTTAACATTTTCATATAAACCTGTTACATAGAGTTTTAAATAAGTGTTAAGAATTTAATTTGCCTTTAAATCTATAGGGAATTTCCATTTTCTAATACATTTTACAGTAAGAATCCTGGATGGAATTTTAGCTTAAATATACCATTATAATGTCATGAAACACTGCACTGTTCCAGGAATATCATACATACCTAATAATTCCTGTATAATAGCACTAAATCAGTCTAGTAACAACGTATGGTAAGTAATGTAATTGTAACCTTCCAAAATCACCAGAATGCTATTAGGTATTCATAGTTCAGCACAACAATTCATTTATGTAGTGAAACCTCCTGGAACTTCAATGGTAATAAGAAGTAAGGATATTATTTCCCACATAAATGAAGCCATGTTTAAGAAAGTTCTCTTTGCTCTCTGGCATTTTGTCTTACCTGGATTTGTTCAATAATTCTGATATCCTCCTTCACGTCTGGATTGATTGCAATCACGATATCTTCATATCCACCATTGTTAACCTTTACGAGAGATCCTTTACTTGTATACAGCACTGAAAAGATTAATAGTAAAAGAAACACATTACGGACAGCCATTGTACAGCTTGCATTAGCAAAAAAAAATGAAGTAACCTCATCCAGAGCAATATAAACATCTTATCACATGAACTTTGCTACACATTAATCAAATATATGAGAACAACTCTCTATCACAAAGAAGGACGCAGAACAATAAGGAAATGATTAGTTATCTGAAATATTTGTTTGGTTTGTATAGATTTACATTTCCTTCTTTCATTGTGGAGCAAAGATTGAAAAAGTGTAATTTATTGCTGATTTAAATAGAAGGCAGGACATATTTGCAATGATTGCTGCATGTGTTCATGTCTAAGTATGCTGAGGCAGGAGTAAAAGTAGTCAGTTATATTTGCCCTTTACTTGAGTACCCAACTCTCCTAAGGGCCCGCAACCGCAGATGTATTACATATCAATTGCATGTGAAAATGCATTGCATTCATATGTGTTTTTTTACATATGTTTTACATTTGCATTTTTTTTTTTACACCAGTGGCTAATATTTGTTACAGTGAGACATCATTTCTGTTATAAGGTTCATTGGTGACAGCAAGAGCATTTCTAGCCCTATACTTTTTCCATGGATGACCTTTATCTTTTCATGGGTTGAGTAGTCCTGCCTCTTCATAGATGCAAAGATAGGACAGCAGTCCCCATGGTCACAGTACATCTTTCTAATGGGAAGAGACAAATGGTCCCAACCTGCCTTCAGTACTTTGCTGTCTCATCTGGGTTTGGCACAGATGCATGAACCAGAAGGGAAATCACAATTATATCTAACAAAATTAAAATACTAGGTTATAATATTTGAATAAAATTATTACTGATACATGCTTCATTACTCTACATTTGAGAGTGTTCTCATAGCTGTTGCTTTCTTGAGAAGGGACTTTGCTTGCTCCAGAAAACAATTTATACAGCATTGTTTTTGCATGATGCTCTCTCCCGGGCAAGTTTTTTCTAAAGCAAACAACTCTACTGCTGTGCGGGCTGGTGGAAGCCCAACCAAGAAAGAGCATTGCTCATTGAATAATACTCTTTTGATTTTGCCAGTACTCAGTTTTAATATTTATATATTTTATTTGTTATCCTCTCTTTATATAATGGCTGCATATTATGCAGCACTTTACAGATAATATATAATTATTATCTTCAGTCCCTGTCCCATTCGAGCTTACAGTCTAAATTATCTACCACACAAACAAATACTAGAGTTAATTTTGTCAGAAGCCAATTAAACTACCACCATGCTTTTAGACTGCATATGGAAACCAAACCACCAGGAGGAAACCCGCACAAACACGGGGAAAACACAAATACTACACATTTGATATTTTGTTGAGAATCTTTAAATCCTACAATAAACACAGGCTCATATTTGAGTAGATCAGGCTTTTCGATGTTTAATATATGGAGTGTGTAATGGATTATGTATAGAAGTATGTTTTCAGTTGGTTATCTAGGGTCCTTTTTGCAATCTATAGTCCGAAGGCTTTATTTTGGTAAAGAGATTTTCTGTTTTCTAATCCCTTTTATCACCTAGGCAGCATGGTACCTTTGTGGTTAGCACTTCTGCCTTACAGCACTGGGGTCACGAGTTCTATTCCCGACCATGGCCTTATCTGTGTTTGCGTGGATTTCCTCCGGGTGCTCCGGTTTCTTCCCACACTGCAAAAAAACATACTGGTAGGTTAATTGGCTGCTAACAAATTGACCCTACTCTGTGTGTCTGTCTGTCTTTGTGTATTAGGGAATTTAGACTATAAGCCCCAATGGGGCAGGGACTGATGTGAGTGAGTTCTCTGTACAGTGCTGCGGAATTAGTGGCGCTATATAAATAAATGGTAATAATAATAATAAATAATCACCTCAACCGACTGTTTTCAAAGGCAGATTTGTACTTGATCCCAGGTTTAATTTAGTTCACGTCAGTGGGATCAACATTAATCAATAACAAAGTGTTATTATTAGTATAAGTGCAAAATAATAGTACACCTCAGCTTTTAGATTTCTAGTTTGAGGATAGAAGTTTGCTTTTTAGCAGAACACATTTATGTGACTATAATTCACAGTGGTTTTACCATGTGTTACACTTCTAGTGTTTCTTAATGTTATAAAAATGTAAAATAAAGGGAGCATTTATGATAAAATGGATTACATTAATTATAAATGTAAATAAGATTAATAATTTATAGACTAATCTCCCTGTTAGGTTTTAAATGTTGGGTGGAGTGTGCATAAAAAGTGAAGCAGTAAGCTGAGGGCTTTTAAAATTATGTGTTGGATCTCTGAATAGGCACTTACCACTAGGGGTTAAGATTTCTTGTGTTTACATTAAGCCAGCCAATAAGATGTCCCTGGGAGGTTTTGTTTACTCTGTATAAATTTAAAACTATGTAGTAGCAGGGGAGAAGCCTTGTAGGTGGGATTGGAAGGTGGTTACAAAAGATAGGGGGAGGCGTAGTTCAGAGGTAGGTCTAAGATAGTGAGAGCGAGAGAATTTAGACATGTGATGTGAGATATATCAACGGGTGAGGTTGTTAAGGGTTTTTTAGGCAAGGATAAGTAATTTGATTTGTATTTGTAGGACACAGGAAGGCAGTGTAGGGATTTTGCAAAGTGGTGTGGCAGATGTGGTGCTGTGAGAGAGAGAGATCAGTATGATTGAATGAGGTGGGGATAGATGAGTGTGGGAAATGCCACATATCAAGAAGATGCAGTGATCAAGGTGGGAAATGAGAAAATGGATAAGAGTTTTTGTAGCTTTTTTGAAAAGAAAAAGATGCATTCTGGAAATATTTCTAAGAATGTGGTGTCAGGATTAGGAGAGAGTTTTGATAGGAGGAATAAAGCAGAGGGTGGAGTCAAGTGTGACCCCAAGGTAGTAGGCTTGATAGACTGATGAATTTGTGATGTTATTGACTGTGAAGGAGTCTTGAGGGGAGGTGTTGACTCTGGGAGGAGGGAAAATGATAAGTTCTGTTTTGGACATATTATATTTTAGGTATGGTGATAACAGAGAGATAATAATAGAGAGATAATAAGGGGAAAGGTCAGGGGAGGAGAGGTAGATTTGGGTGTCATCAGTGTAGAGGTGGCACTGGAGGCGAATGAGTAAATAAGTATCCCAAGACAAGAGGAGTACAGTGAGAAAAGTTGAGGGTCAAGAACATAGCCTTGTGGGACCCCAACAAAAAGTGGTCTGTCTTATATTTTTTGGTTGTAAAGTCAACTGTGTTTAATCTGAAAATCATGGACAACATCAACACCTTGGACCAAAATGTTCTGCATACATTGTGAGATTGTACTACTTTGAAGGGGTTGTAATGAAATCTAACTTGATTAAAAAGTAATAATTTTGAATTTACTTCAGGAAAATAGAAACCACTTTGAAGTGATAAAAACTCCCTGTGGAGATAGACGTGTGTATAAAGCCGAAGAATCATGGCTATACTGTGTATGGTTATACGACCTAGGAAGAGTCATGCCTAGCGCTAGTAGGGGCATGCCCATCAGTTCAGAAGCAATAAGTCACCCCCAAATCTTCTCCATAAAAACGTCCCTCTGTTGTAACCCATCCTTCCTCACATCTGTAGAAACATTTATACTCCATCATTCCTTTGTAACACATTCCATTCTCACTGTTGCAGTAACACATCCACCCCCTGACCTCTGTAAAAATATATTTCTTTCCCACTTACCCCTGTAACACATTCCCATTCTCATCACTGTAGTAACGCAGTCCTTCCCTTCCTCCTCCCACCTGTAAGATATAGCCCCCAAAGTAACAAATTTCTTCCACTCCCCTCCCGCATAACACATTTTCCGCATTTTGTAGAAAGAGAGTGCAGCTCATTCATTCTGATTCACTGCCAGACTGAATTATCGTACTGATGAATGTCAGAATGTTAGAAAATCAAGTAATCAGATGTCCCTATATCATTGAAGATAAATAGCTTTATTTCTGTTAGATCACCTACAATGCCAGGTATCTCAATGCACCTATAGAAGGGAGGGGTGGGAAATTTCACAGTTAAAGTACTCTCACCTCTTTCCTAATTTTCTCGAATGCAGTGCCTCCTCCCAGTTTGTGTTTTCTTGAGGGTAGTAGATAATTGGATAGGTCCACTAGGGGTTGTCAAGTTGATAAGCCAGTTTGCACATTTATTAAAAAGGCTGCGTAGCTTAAAGGCTTTTAACCTAATAAGTAGTGGGAAACATATAAAATTCTTTACCTCTGGTTTGGGTGTCCCAGTGCTGGCAGTTACCAGGAAAGAACTACTTGCCTGGGGCAGCTTTTAGATACACACCCCATCTGGCCAAGCAGCTTAGTCCTGAGAGGAGTGGTTGTGAGGTATAAGTTAGGATTGCACAAGATAGAATAGTGATGGACAAAGCCAAAGTCAAGATATTGGATTGGAGAAGGTAGAATCATTATGTACAGTCCAACAAAAAAAGTCTTCTTCAAAGCACAAACAGAGAGATCCAAAACAAAGCTTTGCTCCTGCAAAGGTTTGGTGAACTGAGAGACTTAATAAAGGCTACAAACAGGTGAGATAAATTATTCTGGTTGACTTGACCATTTTATTGAAGGGCTGATCACAGAGTAGGGAATGAGGTATAGTAGTCCAAGTGTTATAATAAAGTTGAAGCCATTTAGAAGTAACACCCATCATGCCTGTCAAGGGTCCTACCTTTTGGCCTCTTGAAAATGCTGAAGGTTCCTGTGGTCAGTGATAGAGAACTGGCCACCAATAGAATGTGCCTCCACTTGGAAACAGCCAGGAAGGTGCTCAGCAGCTCATGATTTCCCATGTTAAAGTTGACCTAAGCAGAGATGAAATTTCAGGAAAATAAATTTCATGGTTGGAGGACACGCTTGTCATCAGATTGCGAGGAAATCACCCTTATCTGTGATGGTGGTTACCTTCCGTGGGATTCAACTAATTTGAATATACCAGATTATATCCAATATTAGGCTTTATTTTGAGAACACAACTTCATAAGGCATACGCAAGGTACAGTGTAAATGGTAGCGTGTATCCTCCAGCAGCCTCTTGCAGTCAGCACTTAAAAGTAAGAATCTCAGTATCCTTCAGAGTCATATCCTCTCGCAATATTACTGCTACCATTTAGCTAGACAGTTTCTATTTCGCCCAGCCTGGGATAGTGGCTCACACAGATCCTGTCCTGTTAATATTTCCTTCGGTGGCACTACGATGCTTGGCCCAGAGTCCTTTATGCTGCTGTTATATACACCAGGATCCTCTAAGATAAAATTAATCTATTAACATTCTGCTCTTCTTATATTTATGGCTGTCTACACAGGGAGTAGGGTCAAGATGTCCCAATGCTACCCCTTTCAGCAGGGGTCTATCAGTGGACACTTAAATTATTATCTATTAGACATACCGTCTTTGTTACCTTGATTATAAAATTGAATAACTTGATTGAATTAACTATTTGGCTGGATACACTTAGCAAAGGTTTGCGATATTACATCAAGGAATAACATGACACTTCACGCTTGCGTGAAACATTAAAACATTTGACACATTGTATCTGCAGCGTTACACAATCTAAATCTGAGATACATTTTGATACAATAACATTTATATTGATACATATTAATACATTTCCCAATGCTATTTCAGCCACTATACTACACCGCCGTGACTCCCTGCCCCTGGTCCCTGGCGTCCTGGCCGCCGTTATGATGGCCCTGACGTCCTGGTTGCCTAGGCAACAACCGGGACACCGCTAGTTACATCGCGCAGCGCCCGGCCAGCTGTCAGATAGCCGGGCACGTGCGCACAGGAGCTATAGTAACCCAGCCAATAGTGGCTGATTTAGGGGGCTCTGTTACTCATTTACTGGCTGTATGCCAGTAATTTTCCATGCAGCCACCTGGCTGATTATTCTTAGCTGGGCACCCTGTAGCCTCATTGGCCATTGGCAAATAAATTATTTAGGCTATTCCTGTGGATGCTGGTAGGGCTCTGTTCTGATTGGCTCCTTGTACTATTTAAGGCAGTGAGGACTGAGCCTCACTGCCAGTTATAGCGTCCTGTTACAGTACTGCTGCCTGCTCCTGTTCCTCTCTTTGGTGTTGAAACCTGTGATTGATTACGCGTGTATGACTTTTGCCTGTTCCTGGATTCTGAAATTGTGCTTCTGACCCTAATCTATTGCCTGTACCCAGATTCTAAACCTCTGCTAGTGACCCTGACTTACCGCCTGCCCCTGGATCCTGAACCTGTGCCTGTGACCTTGACCTTACTGCCTGTATCCGACATACCCTCTTGTGCTCTGTCCAGTCCGCTGATCTCTGGCCTGCCACTACTCCGTGTGCAACCTCCTATATCTGTGCGCTGCCGTGTTAGCATAAACTCATACTACTCTGAGCATAAGAGCTGGGGGCATCTGAGTACCTGTGAGCACCACCAGTCTCTATGGGAAAGGCGGCTGCTAAAGGTGAAGACCTATTCTAGCTGTTCTATGAGTTTATGCTGCACTGGTGGCCATAACATCATAGCAATGGATATTTGAGATAATTGTTAATTCCCTACAAAGTCTTTATATGCCTAATACATACAATATTGCAGGTAATAGAAATGGTAAAATATACATAATAACATGAAATAACATACACATAATACACTGATGCTTTAGTGTATATTCCTAGACTGGGACAAGGATTAAAAGGTACATTAAACTGGGAGAAACGGGTGATGAATAAAAGTCCTCAGTCAAGTGTGATCCCGTTTCGTCCAACAGTCTGGAAGAGCAGGGCTCCTACTCCACTCTATGATGAATTCGCTTCAAGCATATAGGCAAAACTGAGGTCAGGATACCAGAGGATGAGTGCTGAAGTGAGGAGGTTTTTAAGGTGTCAAAAGCCTGTTGTGTCTGTAATGTCCATATGTCCTTGGGGGTCCCTTTTTGGTTAAGACCATGATAGAGCTAGTCAATCTTGAAAAGTTTTGAATAAAACATCTATAGTAGCTGCTGAACCCCATGGACCTTGATGGCCTTAATTTCTCTTTGCAACAGTTAATTAAGCACAGAATTTCAGAGAGCTTCTCGGTTCCATTCTTATGCATTTTGCAGAGATGATGTGTTCCCGGAAGCTCACACTGGACTGGTTGAATGGACACTTCTCCATTTCGGCAAATAATAGATTGACGAGTAGTCTTTGCAGTACATTTCTCACATGGTTGTGATGTTCCATGCAAGTGCAAGAAGATAATTATATCATCCAGGTAGATGAGGACTGATGTTTCCAGTAGGTCCCTAAAGTCAGAATTCATGTAGGTTTGGAAGACGACTGGAGCATTGCACAGGCCAAATGACAGGATCCGGTATTTGTAGTGCCAATCCTTAGAGTTGAATGCTGTCTTCCATTTGTCTCTCTCTTGAACATCGATTAAGTTCACACAAAAAAGAAAGAAAGCGTAATACTGGAACTCTGTTAGTGCACTTCACAGTCCTATAATTATATTGAGTGTTTTATAAAGTAAACCATTCACTATTTGATAAAATTGAACTTTTCTTAGTTGCATAAATAAAATTTCTTATTTTAAAAAAACAGCGACCCACAAAAATATTATATCGATCCGGGATTCCAACAACCAACTGCTCCACGACCCCGCTGTTATCAGAGAAGCTTTCCAACAATACTATTTACCCTTTACAACCTTCCAGCCCCCTCTCCTTCTCACAGCAATCCAATGCCACGCTGATTTCAGATCTCCTTGCTACATCTAAACTCCCTAAGCTATCCCCATTTGAAGTTACCAGCAGGGTTTTTAAAGTGCGGGTGACCAATCAAGTAGTTTGTTGTTAAGATATTTGATTGGGTGAGATCAACGTGAATAATTAACCCATATCAGTGCTGGTGTCTATTGGTCCTATTTGTATAGGTGATTAAAAATCTTAATATCACCTACCATGACAAATGGTCTAATATTTGATACAGGTTAACCCGTGCATGATACTCATGCATTCTAGTCAAATCAAGCTACTTAAGGTGTTAAAAAGGTTCTTGTCATGCATTTGGGCCATAGCCCAGGCCTCCTCAGGGGAAGAGCGTTACTTCCTGACGTAAGCGCCCTTTTTTAACGTGGTTTTGTCCACATGTCACCACCTCATCATTTTTCTCCATCGCCTCATCCTTCATCTTTATCGCCACATCTATCCAGATGTCTATCCAGACACAGGGATCTCTCTCAGCGGTCCTGAGTATCACACTCCTCTCACTCTGTCACCCCCGGCAACCACCAACCACTCCCCACTGTCACCCCCGGCAACCACCAACCACTCCCAACTGTCACTTCTCCTTCAAGAAATATATATATATATTTTTTAAATCTTTATAAACACTTTTAACAATTAACAAATTAAATTAACAAATTAAAAACATCTTAGTATACCAAGTTTCAGCCCTTTCTGAATTTTTTTTTCCACACACACTAAGAATTTAGTAGGTCAGTGTATAACTCCGACCAGCAGGTGGCGCTGCAGCTTGGTTTTATTTTTTCCACACACACACACACACACACACACACACACACACACACACACACACACACACCGACAGACTAACACACGCCACTAGGCATATATATATATAGATTATATGTTAATCTTATTCTCCATAAATTCCTCTTATACATATAACATTTTTATATTTATTTAATCATAGTTAAAGATGATTTAGTAGATCTACTAGAGATAATTATATTGAATAGAGAATCTCCAATTCTAGCAATCCACCATGGCAGTGTCTTCTCCGTGGGATTGTAATACCCATCCAAATATAATTTGTGCTCTTGTTAGACAATGTTCAGTTGATTAACAGTACAGCAAAGATGGATCTGCATTATGTATCAATAAAACTGTCCTGTCAGCGCTAATTCTATTGCATAGTTCTGATGTCATCAGAATTTAATGAAGTCCGCAATTAGGCAGATTTGTATAAATGTCTGCTGCATTTCTGTTTTTCTATTTTTTAATTCTTAAAAGAGTTAAGAGAACTATACTGTGACCATAGTTTTATACTGGTGTGAGATGTTTGATGTCCTATTATGGAAATGTTACTATGTATCATTAATTATATCATATCAGTAACTTTATTCATTTTGACAGATACAATTGTGTCTGAAAATAGTTACATTTACTCATCAAGTACACATTATTGCAACATATCTATCCACATTCACCTTGACTCATATGGCAACATACTACTTATTATTCTCAATACAAATTAAATGTGGCCTGAATATCTGTGCCGATGCCATGTCAATATTGGTATTTATTATAAATCCGGTGCCTACAAAATTTAAGAAATATCATGAACAAATGAAATACATTTAATTATTTTGCATTTGTATTATACAATAGGAACGTGTCATGTATTACTTTTGTTAATTGACCTCATGGAGATTTCACCATGATAATAGATTACATTACAACCTAAATTGTTCATAATACATTTTTTATGTACTCTATACACTATTTGTTCCCATATATATAATGCTTATCTACCCCATCATAAATTACGCTGTCTTGAGCCTATAAACTATAATTATATCAAAGCAAAACGTCCCTGTTTTTCAACACTCTGCTTGACATCAGCACTATGTAGACCTTTATCATTCACTAATTTGTCTTAGTAAACATAGTTTCCACACTAACACATTTGGCCCTATTTAGTGATGTCTATCATCCTATGTTCATTAAGATATGATGTTTCCTATAAGGTAAATTTTGCAGTCAATTGCATGTTCTGACAAAGCATCAATCAATTTCACATCTAAAATTTGCTTGTATAAATTATTTAATCATATATTTTATTAAGAAAGCTTCTTAGGATGACAAAATTAACTTATTCCAATTAGATGGTAAAGCTTATTCTTTGGATTGCGATAGTTTACAAAGTTATACAAAAATTATTATTAACATGTATTGGTTAAATTATATCAATTGATGTAGATTATATTTTAAGTGTAATAATTAAAGATTGAATTTCATACATTTAAAATTGTGCTATGTTTATCAAATTATTTTTAAATATTCTGCAATTAATTATGACTATTAATTAGCGAATAATGCTTGTATCATTTCATTATTTACTTTATACTGTGCAATCAGTGAGGAGTATGTAAAAAAAAAGGGTGTCAAAATAGTGAAAAAATATAGAAAGTTATATATTACTATATTATATGTGTCATATTATGCCAGTGTTCAGTGTGCTAATTCGAATGAATGTGAATAATAAAATATGCGTCTAGAAAAATAAATTAATAAAATAAGTGAAAATAAAACCGTAAGCTATAATGATTAACCAATTATATCTATATAAAAAAGTTAATTGATCTAAGTTAATTTAGATAAATCAAATAGTGTAATCTTAAAATTGTTCTACTTTTATTGATGAATCTAATATATTTTATTTGTTATTATTCATAGATATGCTATAACTTATTATCCGCAGTACAATGGTTACTTCAGTGTTGATCCACAGGAACAAGGTGATAAAGCAAAAAGTATTTTCGAAGTAAGTATGAAGTCTTTATTGCATTCCCATCAGATGCGGACATCTCTCAAGCAGAGAGAAGTGTCCCCTTATGCAGACAAGTACAAGCTTGTATACATTTTAACAGCTTCTGTTACACAATGTGATGATCTATACTCTTATTTACAGTTTGCTAATATGGCAAAAAAGTTTATATTAAACATTGTCTACCTTGAGATAAAGAAACCACATAAACCAACATTGTTTTATTTGTTGGGATCGCAAATCTCACTTCACTTTATTTAGCTTGACCTTTCTCATTGTTCTTTAAACCTATAGGTAAATAAGATTGTCTTTCTGCACTAAGAATATGCTATCAAAGTGACAGAACATATTGTTGGCTTTAGACCCCCTACTATACAGACCCCACACTCTCCATTAACCCTTCTACTCCAGGACAAGCTGCCTGGTGTCTCTCAACAGAGGTTTGGGAGATGGATAATGGATTTGAGTGGACACAATCTCCAAGTAAGTCGCAAGGCCAAATATGTATTGTCCCAACTGCTAAACACAGCAGGGACGGAACACGATTGTGGATAAATGTCATATGATGAAACAATGACTTTGTTTAGACAAACAACACATCCGGATGACCGAGTCATCTTTGTTGATGGGTCTCGGTCTCACACGGATGGGAAATATGTGACAGGATATGCAGTCTTGGATAAGACTACAGGGCTTCAGAGTCTTGTTAAATTACCTGGTCACCTGTCAGCACAAAGGGCAGAATTGGAGGCAGTAAAGGAAGTCTTACTACTCCCAACCATCGGGACCACGTACTATAAATAGCGACAGCTCATATGTAGTTGGGTCCCTGACATTACACTTGGATACCTGGTACAGGTGCGGATTTGTGGACAGCCAGAATAAACCCCTGGTGTACGTTTCAGTGCTCAAAGAGTTATGGAAATAGGGAATGATGCATCCTGAAGAGGCTGCGATCATTAAAGTTCCTGCTCACCAGAAAGGAAATGATCCCCTTGCCCTGGGTAATAGCTCTGCAGACGAAGCAGCCAAACTGGCTTCTTTATCTGGGTTTTTCAGAGACCCAGATTACAAGGAAGTATCATCCTATAAAGTTTATGATACGAAACAAGATTCTGGATGAAAGCCCAATGTCATTTGAAGAGGAACAAGCAAAGGATCCTCTTCTTATACCCCACATTACCATGCCACAAGATCCCTGGTCAATCAAAGAGGGCATCCTGTGTCATACGAACAATGAGGGTTCAGAACCCCTGCCAGTTGTTCCCGCACATCTTCAGGTAGAGCTGACAAGACTCAACCATCAGCTCCTCGGACACCCTGGCCGAGATAAGCTCATGTCCCCCTTAAAGGACAAATTATACTGGTTAGGGATGTCAAAGACAGTGGAAATTGTCACACAACAGTGTCTTGTGTGTGCAGAAGTGTACCCCAGAGCCCCAGCTCTCAAGCCGGTTTTACAGCGTGTGCCCCCTGCAGAAGGTGGCACACAGAAGTATCATTGAGGTTGTGGTTTTTGAGTCTTTCAAAAAATATTGAAGAAGAAATATTTTTTGAAAGACTCAAAAACCACAACCTCGATCAGCACTGGTGATCCATCTTGTACAAACGGGTCTTCGACCAAGTTCCAACTTTTATCCAACATACATGAAAGGTAATTACAGCAATGCATTTCATAAGGTGATAGAGGATGAAAACATGTCTCTTAATATGGAGAAAAAGAGGAAAATGAATTTATCATATAAAGAAAGAGAAGCACTAAAAGATTTGTCGAAGGACAACACAATTGTAATAAAGCCAGCTGATAAGAGAGGGGGCCTGGTCATTTTAGATAAAGAGCAGTATGTAGCTGAATCTATATACCTTCTACAAGACAGACACACTTATAAAGTGTTGAAAAAAGACCCTACTTTAGATTACCAAAGAGAACTCTTAATATTATTAAAAGAAGGTTTTGAACAAGGAATTCTAACTGATAAGGAATATAAGTTTTTGAAAGTTGCACACCCAATCCTGCCAGTATTTTACCATCTTCCAAAGGTGCATAAAGACACAAAGAAACCTCAAGGCCGCCCTATTATATCAGGGAAAAACGCCCTTACATCTCCACTTTCTGAATATATTGACCAGTTTTTGCAAACTACGGTTCAACTACAGCAGTCATATTTGAGAGATACCACGCATATACTGAACCTCCTTAGTGAGGTCCAATGGGAAGACCACTTCATTCTGGTTACCAGTGACGTGCGTACACTGTATACCTACATCAATCATACAGATGGCATCAACAGTACAAGATTCTTTCTGGAAAAAGATTCCAACATCCCGTCCGCTCAGATTGAATTTATCATTAAGGGAACACAATTTATACTCACCCACAACAACTTCTGGTTTCAAGACCTCCACTATCTACAAGAAAGAGGAACAGCTATGGGGACCAAGTTTGCGCCAAACTACGCAAACCTCTTCATGAGCCAAGGGGAGGAGGATAACATCTGGTCTAATCGTAGCTTGGTGTCAAACTTGGTCCTCTGGAAACGATTTATAGATGACATCTTTTTTATCTGGAAGGGAGGGGAAGATTCACTAAAGAAGTTCATTGATAGTATGGACACTCCAGAGAAGAATCTAGAATTTGTCACCAATTCCAGCCAAGAGAAAGGAACCTTCCTAGATCTGGATATCTTCATTGAGGGCGGCAAGATAGAAACGCAAACTCATTTTAAGGCAGTAGATTGCAACAGTTTTATACCTATGAACAGCCATCATCATCTAAACTGGTTGGAAAATATCCCTCGAGGCCAGTTTATGAGGATGAGGAGAAATTGTTCCAACCCGAATACAACATTGTCAAATCCAGATTTTATGAGAGAGGCCACAATGAGATCAAGGTGGAAAAAACAATGGAAGAAGTCAGCTCTCTCACTAGAGAAGTCCTCCTCAAATATAAAGAAAGAAACAAATCTGTGAATAACATCTGTGTTCCATTCATTACTCAATTTTCAGAGTCGGCGAAAGACATTAAAACTATCATTAAAAAGCATTGGCCTCTCTTGAAAAAAGATGAAACTCTTTCAAAATTTCTTCCTACTAATCCAATCATTACATTTAGGAAGGCACCAAACCTTAAACAAAAAATGGTAACCAGCCATCTACCTAGAGCAGAGAAGAACAAGTCTAACTGGCTAAGGGATGCTAAACAAAGAAATGGATTTTTCTACTGCCTCAAATGCAAGGCATGTAACACCATGAAACCGAAGGGGACAAAAGGGATAGTTGAATTTACCTCCCAGACTTCATCTAAATCTTTCCGCATAAAAGAACATATCTTGTGCGGGAGTAATCTATCTAATCACCTGTCCATGTGGCTTACAGTATGTAGGTAGAACTTTTAGAAAGTTGAAAATGAGGATTAACAAGCATGTTAGAAACATTAGAATCGGATTAGAAACTCATCATTTATCCAATCATTTTAAAATGGTACATTATCAGGATCCATCGGGTTTAAAGTTTTTAGGGATCAAATTGGTTCAGAAACCCTGGAGAGGAGGAGATTTTAACAAACTACTTAATCAAGAAGAAGCAATATGGATTTTTAACCTAAGTACTCTGACACCCATGGGGTCAAATTCAGATTTTGAATTAATCTCTTTCCTTTAATATAATTTTCTTTCATGAACCATAGACTACATGTAAGATATATATCCCACAATGCTAAATTATACATTGGTATTCTCTTAATATTAGATCCATTGGGATTTAATTTTCACATTGTTTTATTGTTTTTATTTAAGCATGCCACATTAGTTTAACATTTGCACTCTCTTTGCTGCTGATTATATAGTAGTGCTTTCATACAGTGATACACGCCCATCTGAAACAAATGTCATTTGACTATACAGCGGTATCTGATAACTCTCCAGGCACCGATTTATTTTCATCTGTTATCGGCATTGCAATAGTATAACCAGTAATAACTTAACTCCACTTAGGATGCTATATAAGGTATGGCTCAACCCTCATTGGATTACCCCTGACAAAGTCTTAGTGACGAAACGCGTAGGGTTCCAATGAGGGTTGAGATTGGATACCGGGACAACCAAACCCGGAAGTTACACGGAGCTTTGACTGCGATATAGATCACCAGCAGGAATTTGGCTGTGTGGTAAAGATACCCTGATGTGCTTTGTGCTCCTTACTAAATGTAAGTGAATTTTATCCGTTGTATTATAAATGCTTTACATTGGATTACTACACCATTGGGGAATCTATGTTTTTTCTTGTCTCCTGAATATATATGAATCATGTGGCGGATCCTGTGAACGCTTATGAGAACACACTCGATGATCATTTGGATTTCCATTTAGATGATCTTGTGACACTGAACATTGAATTTCATAGCACCTACTACTGTGACTATGAACACTTTATTATGTTATATGCGCTGTTATTTATGCATGTCTAGAACCTGAAAGAACTGCTGCCATACGCAGCCATCCGGCTGAACAAACCCTATCTACAGGGGAAGACTCTCATGCCTCCAGTAGATAGTCTGGTAATGATCAAGACATTCCGAAAGGCAGATCCCTGGGATGCAAACTGGGAGGGACCATATCAGGTCCTTGAAATCCTGGGTGACACAATGCTAAAAGTACAAAGGCCAACGACTACAAAGAAAGACTCTCGGAGAAGACGTAAAGTTCTCTGGGTCCACGTTGATCAAGTAAAAACCACGCAAGCCTCCTTAACTTAGTAGAGTGCTTCTGTGCTTATTGAGATGAGTAGATTGAGAAATCATTCCCCTTCCAAATAAAATAAAATTAAGAAAAAAAAGTTTTAACTGATCATTGAGAACCAAAATGTAAGGAAAGGAAAATCCTAGAGCCCTACCCTGATTACATCTTGTACTGTATATGCAACTAACAGCGCTCCAAGAGAGACACTCCTCAGAGGAGCATATTGTACTCTTTCTCCCACTGTAGGTGTGGATGTAGCGGAGGTGATGGGTAGAACACCAGCGACCCCAGAGAACCGACTAGGTACCCATCCAGATACTACTGTGAGGCTTCAGAAAATTCTGCTTGGTTTTGGTTCAGAACTCAAGAATTGGCTGCTCGACTTCGGGAAGGAAGAAGACATACTGCAGAAATTTTCTGGGAATCAAGCTACAATCAAGCTGGAACATGATGCCAAAGTATCATTTTCTCATTCATCCTATAATTGTTCTCATTATATTGGTATTAGTAACACATGAAGACTAAAGGACAACAAATGATGAACTATTAAGGAAAGGGGGGTATGGACATTAGGCATTATGGACTTTGCGGGCATTATGGACTTTGCGGGTATGGGATCTGCTTTACATGAATGTCTGTTTTTTTTTATTCCTTTGTACCTTTTCTCTTTTCCTCTTCTCCTTCCTTCTCTCCTGCTCTTCACACTCTCGGGGAAAGGGTGTTTCTTTTTCCACTATGGTTCCCCCCTCTAGGAGGTTTTTTCCTGTTGTGCGCCAATAACATAAGAGGTTTTTTTTTATCTCCTCAATAGTTGGTAGGTTGAGGAAGAGAGTTGAAAATATTGAGGTCTCTCTCTCTCCCTCTCTCTTTATTTTTTTTTTTAGTTCACCACCAAATCTAGGGACAGGTAACTTCTAACTTGTAGTGTCGGGTTTCTGACAACAGGGGGGCTGTTGAAGAATCTTCTCCTATGATATGATTCTCAAGCCATTTCATGCATGGTTCAAAGTATCTCCCATCCTCCCAGCCACATGGCAACATTACCTATTTAGCATGTGTTTGTAAAACCCCACACACAACTCAGGTATCAAAACCTGTTATCTGAAACTGACCATAGACAAAGGAGGGTGTTGGGACACTGGGAGGGTCACTGGCTTTTTACTGTTGGACACATACACAGTGGGGAGAACAGACAGGGGTGATGACATCATCACCCCTGGACACAAGAAGCTGCACATGTTTGTGGGGAATCACCACACACGCTGCTGCTGGGATTTTCCAGGTCTGGACTATAAAAGTCCAGACCCGTGACTCCCCTTTCTCTCTGGATGCCTGCTGCCCCTTGACAAAGAGCTCTACATTACACTAGGAACATTACACTAGGAACAATACACTAGGAACATTATACAAATAGGGATACACTACACTGCAGAAAAGATCTAAAGGAATACAACACACTACTATATATATATTACACTAAGCTACAAGAAAGGATTCCATGCTACAGGAATGTTCCCTACACTGCAGATAAGAATCGGACCGAGGATACAAGGACTTGATAAGTATCATTAATATATATATATATCCATAGAGCTATATGTGTATTTGTAATGTGGATTTAACTATTTATATACATATAATTGAGTAGCTATTGTCTGATATCTGTGATAGTTAAATCAATATTATAAATACTGATTCTTATTAAGGATACATATGCAAAGCTAGGATAGTGTAAGGAATAACGGTGGTGAACCTAGGGTTAATGTTATATTGATATACTATGTTATGTTGAACAATGTTATGATATATGTGTGAATTAAGAATACAAGCTTTTCTGTGTTAACAGTAAAATACTTTGATTTAAATACATACATATGTTGTGAGTATTGATTATTTATAACGAATATATACTGTGAAGTACTGCTGTGATACAGTGAATATTGGATAAATAGTTCTGTAAAACTTGTGTTATTTAGTGTGGTCAAAAGACTGAGTAAGGCAACACTGTGTAAGGAAAAGTGCATAAAAGTGTGAGTTTTATAGCGAGTGTATCTAAGAACAGAATAAGAGGATAGCGTGCGCATGTAAGGCGCTACCACAGGTCCTTTAACATATAGGTCATATCAAACTAATTTATTTAGTTTCTACAAGGAAGTTAGTGCAAACTTAGACCAGGGCAGCACAGTAGATGTGGTGTACTTAGATTTTGCAAAGGCCTTTGATACAGTGCCACACAAGAGGTTGGTTTACAAAATAAGGGAACTAGGTCTAGGAAACAACATTTGTACTTGGATCAAAAACTGGTCAGAGAATAGTGAACAGAGAGTTGTGATAAATGGAACATTTTCTAATTGGTCAAAAGTTTTAAGTGGAGTACCTCAAGGTTCCGTGCTGGAGCGACTCCTTTTTAATATATTTTTTAATGACCTTGGTGATGGTTTAGAGAGTAAAGTTTCTATTTTTGCAGATGACACTAAAGTCTGTAAGGTAATAAAATCAAAACAAGATGTAGCTTCTCTACAGAGGGACTTAAATAAACTGGAGGATTGGGCGGCCAAATGGAATATGAGGTTTAACACAGATAAATGTAAGGTTATGCATTCAGGGATCAAAAACAAGAACGCAATCTATAAATTAAATGGAATTCATTTAGGAGAATCTATAATGGAAAAGGATTTGGGAGTGCTCGTAGACAGTAGACTTCGCAATAGTGCTCAATGTCAAGCAGCAGCTGCAAGGGCAAATAAAGTATTGGCATGCATAAAAAGAGGTATAGTTGCAAGGGAAGAAAGTGAAATTGTGCCCCTGTATAAATCGTTGGTAAGACCTCATCTTGAATATTCAGTACAGTTCTGGACACCACTCTGTAAAAAAGATAATTTGGAACTAGAAAGGGTTTAGAGAAAGATGGCAAAATTAATAAAGGTTATAGAGTCATTGAGTTATAAGGAAAGGTTAGCCAGTTTAGGCATGTTTACTTTAGAATAGAGGCATCTAAGAGGAGATATGACTACTATGTACAAATACAATAAGGGTCAATACAGAGAACTTTCATGGGAACTTTTTACCCCAAGGACTATACACAGGACACAAGGTTAGAGGAGAGGAAATTTCACAACCAGCAAAGGAAGGGGTTCTTTACAGTAAGGGCAGTCAAGGTATGGAATTCACTGCCAGGGAAGGTTGTGATGGCAGATTCAATAGATATGTTTAAGAAAGGGTGAGACAATTTTTAGCGGAAAAATGTATCCAGGCATACGACCGTTACTTAAAATAAAGGATAGTAGTGGATATAGGGTAAAAATAGGACTGCAATATTGGGTCTGGCGGGATTTTCACAATTGAAACAGATTGGCGGTTGCTTACTCTGGTTCAATTTCAAATATAAGTGAGGGATAGCAGGAGATCCAAAATAGGTTGAACTTGATGGACTGGTGTCTTTTTTCAACCTCATCAACTATGTTACTATGTAATATGGGGCGTTGATACATACATTATAATAAAACATTACATTTATCATATCCCCCCATCCACTTCACGCCACCCCCCCAGACACATTACGACACACCTAGTCACTGTACTTATCTATGCTGCTGACATCCATAAGGGTGGGAACTTCCTGTAGAGTGAGTAAGGAAGCACTTAGTCTCACGAGAGTAATAAATCTCATGAGACTTAGAACTCCTCAGCTTGCTCTGTGTCCTGTCTGGGGACTGGGAGCCACTATCGGATTTCTCCTGCTAACCAGAGCTGGTATAAGGCTCGAGGGGCCCAGGGCACTTAAGACAGGGGGTCTCTTATGATGTAATATGGTTATTAGACACATTTTCAACAAATACACAGGCAATACTGTGTGCACTACTGTTAGGTGCACGCAATTCTGCCTTCACAAGCAGTTCAGTGTGAAACAGACCATATCTCCAAACTGTCCTTGAAGTCAGACCAAATCCTGACTAAGCAGGACAGTCACCCACCAAATTCAGGCAGTTGCCAGACTGTCCTGCTCTCTCCTACCTGTCTTGTCACTTTCACCACTTGTGGCTGCTGGTGTCTTTCGATCAGTTGCTGTTTGTCTGGATCCTGGAATGTTGGGGGCCCTATTTGGAAAAAAGAAATTGGTACATGAAATTTAGAAAACTCCAACCAGCTCAGGTGTTATACCAATATAGCACCCATGCTTTAAATTTAGGCCTCCCTTCAGCCCCAAAATTAAAATAATAGTATTCACATTTGATAAATACATCAATTTCCCTCCAACTAGCCCTAACATTTAATTAATAGCATAAACATTTAATAAATAGATATATTTCCCTCCCTCCAAACAACTCTATTAAGTAATGAAATAGCATTTACGTTTAATAAATACAACTATTTCCCACAACCATCCCAGGCATCAAATAATTCATAATCACATTTAATAAATAGACCTAATTTTCCCCAATTAGCCCTACTTTCAATTAATAGCTCCCAAACCACCCCAGCATTAAATTAAAAATCCAATCACCCCATATTAAATTGATAGGCCCCACTATTAAATTAAATAGCCCCACCATCACCCCACAAATAAAATAGCACCCAATAATAAACCCCCACCTGCAATTCACCATTTGATTAATATTCTACGTATCACATTACATGAATACCCTCCTTCCCTCGCACATTTTATTCATATACTGTCCCCCTCAAACTCTCACACACACATTATATTCATATACTGTCCCCCACACATATTATAGTCATATACTGTCCCCCACACACATTATAGTCATATACTGTCCCCCGCACACATTATAATCATATACTGTCCCCCACACACATTATAATTATATGCTGTCCCCACACACATTATATTGATATACTAGCCCCCTCACACATTATATTCATATACTGGCCCCCTCACACATTATATTCATACACTGTCACACACACACACACTATAGTCATACACTGGCCCACACACATATACTACATACCATATTCATACACTGTCACACACAAACTCACACACACACACACACACACACACATTATAATCATATATTGCCCCCCCTCCAGCACACACACTCTAGTCACAGACTGTCACACACATAAACTACCCCCCCTTATATTGTTCGATCCGTGGCGCGTTCTGTAGTATCTCTTCACACATGGGACGACACCTGTCACGTGGTGCGCGTCCCATGTGACAGTGACACTGATAGCCAGATGGCAACTCATAGGGGAGGGAGGGGGGATGGATCAAAGGATCCACGGCCACAAGGAAGTCAGTCAGTGTAGGGTCGGCCCCATTACTGGGCTCACAGACTGTCATGCCGGGTTCCGGTATGACAGATAGTTTATAACAGAAAATAATGGCCAACATGCTCCTGTTTTTGCCGGTTCCTACACCGGCGCATCTAGCCATCATCCCTTCAGCCATTTGCAAGAACTGCCAGCTGGCCAGTCTGGCCCTGTCTATGTGTTATCATAGTTACCATGTTAAAGAACATTTAACCCTAAACTGTAAGTTGTGTTATATGAATTATATACATTCACAATTGCATAGGTATATTTTTCAGGAATGTATCAGAACTATAGTTGCACTAGAACTATGCACTGCACTAAAATAGCTGATAATGTGGGGCAATAGCTTGTAATAAATTAGATAAGAAATTTGCATAGATAATCATTTATCTTATCTTATTGTAAACACCATCCTACATATGCATGCTAGGTAAGTTTGTAATATATGTGAAAATAGTCAAATCCAGTCCTTCTCTGAGCTGCATGTATACAATGTTAATTTTTTTGTCCATATGTAAACTCATATACATTAAAAACAATAATATGTGATTTTACTATTATTGTTTCATGTGACACTGTTACAAATACAAACTGCACAAATTGAGATTAAATTATGACTAAATGAATAAATTAATGTTTCTCCTGGCCTTTTATCAAGTAGAACAACAGCTATTTGTTACAATGGATTTGTGCACTGGATCCTGTCTCGTTAGTTTCGATGGCAGTCAGATTTCCAATGGTGAAAATGCCAACAAAGTAAATGCCGACATTTCCATTTGCAGACACTTAGGAAATTCCAACAATGCCAACAGTGTGATTGCTGACAGCGACAATGCAGACAATCACAATGCTGGTATTAAATAAGCAATAACGAGTGTTAAAAAAAACAAAAACAGTAATAATAGTTAAAACTGCCACCCTCCCTCCTTCCCAAAACACCTAAAAACATGTGCTGGCAGCCGGCATTGTGACTGTTTGCATGTCGGCAATCACACTGTCTGCATTTTCTGTTTGTCGGGCAAATGGAAAAGTTGGCATTTACCCTGTCTGCATTTTCATGTTGGCAGAATAAGTGTTGGTATTTCTTCCGTCGAGACAGTTTGATTTATTTGCTGTGACATTATTACCCAAGAGATGTCAAATGTCCCAAAACCTACCCATCTTTAAATAAATTGAGAAACGAATTTAATAAAATACAATATGTAGTTAAGGTAACTTGATTTTAAGTGGATTTACTTTTTGTCAAACCTCTCATAATTCTCAGAATTTTGTTTAGGGGAACAGACATTAGGGGAGAGTGGTCATTCTTAATCGCAATTCTTAAGGTGCAATAATGTACTAGACTATGTACCTCATCTTCGTAAATCTTCAAGATCTTGTTTTTGTACAATGAGACATTTGAGACGTTCCTGTTTTTTAAACCACAAATGGACCTGAAATTTAGATCATAATTTTAGGTAGTGAAATTGAGTACTTTTACAGTTCTTTTGACTATGCCCCTTGCTTTGACCTAAATAGTGCACAATGCTTATAAATATATACACAACACTAATTTTAAGAAAAGGAGATTCAAAAATTTGTCACTTGACATAAAGGAAACCTTTACTTTCATAAATGTCATAATATAGCAGTATATTTTTGGTGAAAAACTGGCATTTAAATTGACAAATGGAAAGTCACATGTGATGGAGGCTGTGTCTAGTGCTGAAATTTTCACTTTGATTTCCAGCTTCAAAATTGTGATGGCCGCACACAATGAAAGTGTAGATGGACAATAACGTACCCAATGGGACATTTAAAGAACCTGTGTATATTTGGACACATCCTGCTCTTTGCAAATGACCCTGACTACCTATATAATTGATATGATTTTTATTTGCGTATGTGCTTAGATGCTAAAGATTTCTACAGCAAAATCGACACTGGGAAATAGGACTTGATATAATCATTGTTATCAGACCAAACACACCTTGCATACTCACGATAAAATGAGAACTAAATGGTGCAATTATATAGAATACTATGGGTACAAATGCAAGTTAGTCTCATGTCCAAACAGATATATAGTGTTATGAATTATCAAGTAATACATTTTTTGAATTCTATATATTAAAGTGACAAGCTTTGATGTAAAAGTGATACAACTTTTCTTAGCTGCTCTAACTTGTCTTATGTCACTTGTATTCTCTATCTTGTTTTTCTAACTCTGATAAGAAAGGATAGGCTGATCCAATTTATCTAAAGGTCAAGTGTTTCAATCTGAATTATTTATTGCATTATATGGCATAAGTATCTCTTATGATAATACAGAAAGTTCTGTCACTTATGCATGCTCATGCCAAAGACATTTCCTTTCTGACTTTTTAACCTTATGCTGTAATTTTACAGCCAAAATTATTATATTTGTATACTTATTGTTCCTTTGCTTTGGATAAAAAAATGAACTCACTAGTATCATCATCATCTATTTATTTATATAGCGCCACTAATTCCGCAGCACTGCACAGTCCCTGCCCTATTGGAGTTTACAATCTAAATCCCCTAACATACACACACGGAGCGAGAGACTAAGGGCAATTTAATAGCAGCCAATTAACCTACCAGTATGTTTTTGTAGTGTGGGAGGAAATCGGAGCACCCGGAGGAAACCCACACAAACACGGGGAGAACATATAAACTCCACACAGATAAGACCATGGTCGGGAATTGAACTCATGACCCCAGTGCTGTGAGGCAGAAGTGCTAACCACTAAGTCAACGTGCTGCCCCAATATAGTATAATATTTTAGGCACTTGCTCACAACTGAATGTAATTATTTGTGCACTGCTGGGTATAATGTCATTGGGAAAACTGGGTTTAATGACTTTCTGGTACAGTTGGGTATAATATAAGCACAGTTGGGTATAATGCTTTGAGCTCAAGTAGGTATCATTTTCTGGGCAGTTCTGAATGTAATTTCCTTGTGGCAGTTGGGTATAATATTCTGGTCACCATCTAATATAATGTGTTAACTGTTGTAACACTCTGGGCAAAGCTTTTTCTAATGGGTTGGTCACTGCTAAGTATAATGTATTCTTCACTGTTAGAGGTAATACACTGGCCAATTTTTAGTAAACTGGGAGTGATTCCAATGTTAAAGTAATATAATTGCTCACTCTCTTATTATATGGGTAACTGACATTTTTCTACTTCTGTATAATGATGAAACAAACAGATACATAATAAAATTAAACCCACCCCCACGCACCAGCAACCCTGCCAAAGTCATCTATATTTCCACACTTCCCTCTTTGCTTTTTACCTGTGCACTCTGGAATTCCAGATTCATCTGCAACAAACCACTCTCTGTCCATGACCTCTTCATCTCCAACTCTCTCAACCTTCTTACCATCACAGAAGACTGGCTTTCTTCCACTAATTCTGTTCCACCCCTATTCTCTCCTATGAGGGCCTTTGTTTCACCAACTTCAGCAGACATGATGACCATGCAAGCGGCGGCGTAGTATTCTCCTATTACAGAATTTCGTGTCATCCGCCCAGGGCCCTCCCTTTCATTCCCCTCCTTTGAAGTCCACTCTATCCTTCTCTTCTACCCAATGCATCTCCATGTTTCAGTGATCTACCACCTCTCCTCAGACCTGCCCTCCATCATTCTATGTGATTTTAACATCCCCATCGACAACTCCAAAGACTCAGGATTCATCAAACTTCTCACAATGGACCTCTTCCCCCACACACTATCTCGGTCCCTCCCTTGATCTTGTCTTCTGCCGTCAATGTGCTCTTTGACATCTCCAACTCTCGGACCACTATCTCCTCTCTTTCACTCTTTCTTCCTCTCCTGCACCCCTCCCCATGCCCAATCTACCCTTTCTAAAAGCAAACTTGATGCTTTTGATCCTGCTATTTTTGCATCTTTGCTTGAAACTCTCTTCTCCCCTCTTTCCAACCTGGCCTGCCCAACCAGACAACCTCCATCTACAACCACACCATCACCAGCGCTCTTGACTTTGCTGTCCCTGCTTCTTCCGGCAACCATCGCCACTCTAAACCCAATCCTTTTCACTCCAAATTTACCCAGTTCCTAGAAAAATGCACATGCACAGCTGAAAGCTACTGATGGAAATCTCATTCCTTAGTAGACTGACTTAATTTCAAGTTAATCCCCTTATCCTACAGTTCCACCCTCTCCCTTGCTTACTGCAACTGACTTTTTCTTTTTCACCTACAAAATTGAGGCATTCAGATATGAAATCTCTTCCTTCTCTCACTCTTCTGCCACCCCTACTGCTAAAACCCTTGTGCTCCTTTCGCCCCACAAGAGTTGACAAAGTCAAATCTCCTATATTATCCTCTCCACCCTGAATCTGAATCCTAGATTCCATCCCCTCTCACATCCTTCACTTCCTCTCCCCACTGCCTGCTCCCACCTTGCTCATCTCTTTAATCTGTCCCTTTCAACTGGAATTTTCCTCTCTTCCTTTGAACATTCCCTTGTCTCACCATTCTTAAAGAAAACCAATCTTGTCCCCACCTCACTCTCTAAATACCACCCCATTTCTCTCCTCCCTTCTGCCTCCAAAATAGCTAAGCAGCTTATCTACAACTGTTTCAGCATCTACCTCTTTGACAACTCCTTTCTTGATCCTCTCCAATCTAGCTTCCATCTCCTCCACTCCACAGAAATTGCCTTAACAAAAGTCACCAATGATCATCTCTTGGGCAAATCCAGAGGTCACGTCTCCCTGCTTATCCTCCTGGATGTCTTTGCAGCTTTTGAGATCATGGATCACCCTCTTCTACTCCATACCCTTTACACCATTGGCCTTACTGACACCGTCATGGTTAACCTCCTACCTTGCCACACCTTCCTTCACTGTATCTCCCTCTGGTTCTTACTCCTCTCATCAATACTTCCCGTAAGAGTCCCACAGGGTTCTGTCCTTGGCCCTCTGCTCTTTTCTCTGCACACCTGCTCCCTGGGTGAACTCATCAGTTCCTTCGCCCTCCAGTACCACCTCTATGTCGACAACACTCATCTATATATCTCATCTCTTGATCTCACCCCTTCCCTAACCTCTCTCGGGTGTCCAGTTGCCTCTTTGCCATATCCTCCTGGATGTCCTTACACTTTCTTAAACTTGACATGGCCAAAACTGAACTCATTGTCTTCCCTCCATCAAGAGTCTCCTCCTTACCGACCTCTCTATCACTGTTGACAACACCACTGTCACTCACCGGACGGTTAGTGCCTCTGGTCTGGTACGTGGCTCTCTCTCATTCCTGCCGGCGCCTGTCCTAAGCCGCGGCCGTCCGCCATCTTGACTGGATTGCGCATGTGCAGGACTCTTGAACTTAAAACCTTGCTTTTAATCCTATTGGTGAATCAATCACCACTCACTATTTAAGGCACTTGTGTCTTTAGTATCGTTGCCTGTTCTTGGTTCTCATTCCCTTGAGACTCCTAGGTGTTTCCTGTGTTCTGCTCGTGTGATCGGTTTTGCTGTGGACAAGTCCTCTCTGTTCATCCGTGGTAAACTTGCCCGTTACAGACTACCTATACTCCGCTGCATGCCTACACCTGGACAAGCCTTATCTGCTCTTCTGTGGTAAATATACCCGCTTTAGACTGCTTGCCATTCCGCTGCATACCTGCACCTGGACAAGCCTGCTCTGCTCATCAGTGGTAACGTACCCACCACAGACTATTTGCTATTCAGCTGCATACCTGCACCTGGACAAGCCTGCTCTGCTCATCAGTGGTAACTTACCCGCCACAGACTATTCGCTATTCAGCTGTTTGCCTGCATTTGGACAAGTCTCCCTTGCTCATCAGTGGTATACTTGCCGCTACAGACTACCCGCTATTCCGCCACCTACCTGCACCTGGACAAGTCTTCCCATCACCGCAGTGGTACAACTTGCTATCCGCAGACCACTGACGCTCCCGATACCTACCTGCACCTGGACAAGTCTTCCCATCACCGCAGTGGTACAACTTGCTATCCGCAGACCACTGACGCTCCCGCTACCTACCTGCACCTGGACAAGTCTTCCCATCACTGCAGTGGTACAAATTGCTATCCGCAGACCACTGACGCTCCCGCTACCTACCTGCACCTGGACTACATCATCGGCAAAAGCAGATATGTTAATTTCTTTATTTCCCACAAGTATTTCCTGCACTTCTGCCTAATTTTGTAATATATGAAGAACTGTGTCTAATACGAGGTTAAATAACAATGGTTATAGGGGACATGATGATCGGGTGTCTTTTTTCATTGTTATTTTTTCCTCTTTATTCCCAAAATGCTAGATTGTTGTGGAGGGATTGATGCAGAATTTTTAATTAATTGTATGCTCCAAAACTGCAAAGAGTTGAGGCCAACGTACAATATGAAATGCCTTGTTGGTGTTTAAGCTCAACAGCATATTGTGTGAGATTGTTTTTTGAGAGGTTGTCACTACTTCTATTGCAGATTATGTTTCCATCATTTTGAACAAGATTTTAAAGTCCAAATTTAGTAATATTATGACACGCTAAGAGGACAATAGCTGAGGGATCATATTTTTTTTAGGGATTAAGGTTGTGTAGACATAATTAAACAAGTGATAATTTTGTCTATCTCTATGTATGGATTTATAGAGTTCTAGAAGAGTTGAGGCTATATTGTGTTGCAAAATATTAAAATATGCCTCAGACAATCCATCTGGACCCAGAAAGTTATGATATTTCAAGCCTAAAATAGTGCTATTAATTTATTTTATGGTTATATTTGTTAAGGTATTTCTCTTTGGTTTAATGTTAATTTTGGCAGATTAGCTTCTCTCAAAATGTGAGAGTGCAGTGAGGTACCCAATAGGTCTATCATTGTAAAGACTTGAATAATACTCATGGACTTATTCCATGAGACTCTTTATTTTTGTATTCAGCTTTTGAGTGAAAAAAATTGACATCAGCATGATATTTTTTCTTCCAAGGTTTGGAAATCATCAGCAATATTCTTCCCATTTTATTTCCCATATATAATATTTATGCCTTGTATAGTCTAAATTATATATTGTCTGAGATAAAATTAAAAAAATTCAATAGTTTCAAGCATGGTTGTAGCTTCCAAGGGGGTCATGTCTTGGCATATACACATACAAATGGAATGCATTGGCTAGTGAGTGTTGTAAAAAATTATTTTGGGGGATGATTACTGTGGTTATGGAATCCCTATATACCAGTATAGGATATAAAGTGGGCGTGGACACAGATACTTTTTACAAACAAAAAACGATAACAAATTTGGTAACTTTGATAGAACTTCATGATTTTGTTCTCAAAAGTAATTTATTTGTCTTCTGAAATAAATTTTATTTGAAAATTCAGGGCACTGTAATGGGTGCAGCCTGTGCCCCCACTTTTACTCTATATTTGGGACAATGGAAAAAAGAGACAGTATTCAATGATGACTTGCAGAGGTATACTGTAGTGATGTTAATTCATTCAAAGATTTTATTAACATTTTGATTGATAACATTAACAATATGTGGCTGACATACTCTATGAGTCAAACCCACGTTAATTTTTTAGATATTACTATTAAAAAAGGACCCAATGGGAAACTAGAAACTGATTTGTTTTGTAAAAATACTGCAACCAACAGTGTTTCACATAGTTGGAGCTTTCACTATCCTCCAGTGATCTGAAACATTCCCAAGGGAGAATTTCTTAGGATTAAACAAAATTGCCCCAACCTGCAGGACTTTGAAATCCCATAGTTAACTATCTAGGGAAATGCAAGCCACACATGTTTCACTTTAGTAAATTGGAGGCAACAAACTATAACATCTAAGGAAATATCCTCTCATATAATAAATAGCATTCAGTGTGAATGTGTATGACTATTCTGTGTGAATAATATTATTATAATTTCTGAAGTACATATTGTCACGATCAATTCAAATCAGCTACAAACAGGCAATATGTATTTTAACTCATGACATCAAATATGTAGGAGTACACATCATAGGATAACAAATTTCCTTGTATCTGATATTTAAAAATTGCAGTAATAGGACTGATAATTGAAATGAAAATCGAGATCATTATAAATATAAACTCAGACACCCCTGATGAATACAAAAAAATGAGCAATTGCCTGCTCATTTATTACTGATTTGCCACAATTAGACATTCCAATTCACTATGGAGGATACTGATGTATGAAAGAGTTCACTAATCTTTATTGGAATTATAATGAAGATAGTATTTACAATGCGATAAGACTTAGACACTCTCTCTTATTACTATTTGTCTATACTGCTAATGAAGTTTTGATGAATACTGAAAGGTTCTGTTGTTTTTACTATTCACAATTTCTTTTCTTTCACACTTTCTCTGTGTATATTTTTAATATTTCACCAACATTTGATCTCTTTAATAAAGGCGAGTTTGCCAAATAATGAGAAAAGATATGCTGGTTATGGAAAAATGATTTAATTTATACAATCCCAACTAGTGGACTGGAGTGCCTTTGTTTATCTTTCTGAGTTCCAACTCTATTTTTTTTGTAACTAGGGATTATTGTAACAGCTGGTACCATGCATCGGCCTCCCTCCTTTTTCTAGATATGTAACTAATAATGTGAACCAACGTTTCCTTATTCAATATCTCCCAGAAAAAAACTGGATTATCCCAGGGCTCAATATTATCATTCAAGAATTCCATCCACCTGCAATTTAGAAATGTATTAAAGTCCGCAGAAGGCAGTGATTGAGGGTAGCCCACCAATATGGGTACTGGAGCATTTTAATTTGTTTGTCCAATATTAAGGTTTATAATGATGAAAGTACATCTGGTCTGTGATAGTATTATAAACAGTGTATTGTAGATCTTTATAGAAAAAAATAGCCTCCCCTCTGACCTTTTACAGAAGGTACCAATTTTTCTTGAAGCCTAGAGTTGAAAAAAGGAGACACTTCTAGTCCAATAAATTCACATTTAAAATCACTTTTATTAATAACTAAAATAAAAAGTTCACATTCCTAAGTTCACTATGCCTATAAAGTAGCAAAAATAGAAATAAAAAATATGTAGAAAGTGATGAGGGTAGAAATTTTGTTCTAATAAAATACAAATAAAAATCTTTGGTGCAGCTGGCAAAAATTGTCTAGGGTATTAAAATCTGCAGGTATTCAGCTGTTGAATTGTATTAGATACATGTTTCCCAATATGTTGGTATCCACTTTTATAAATCGTATTATATATTTGTATTAATGAATATAATATATAATTTGATCTTGTGTCTTTATTTATTTTTTTCTTGTCATATACATTTCCATTTAATTTCCTCATCTGAACATATAGTTATACTTTTCACCAGTGGAGATCTAGAGACACAACCTTTAGTTTGCTTAATGATCCTCTACCTTGTATTGTTTCAGACCGAATGGGATCACTCATATAGTAAATGCTTATAGTATTTGGTATGTTTTTTCACTTTCCTTAGGTTCCATATATTGTTTCAATTTTATTAAATTATTCCAGATATACCTTGTGTATTTATTGTCCAGATATAATACTGACAAAATACATATCAGTTGTAAGACAGCCATATTACGTTAGGAGATCCATGTAAATCCTTGAAAGGAAATTATTAATTGTACCTATTACGGGGAGGGAGTGTATAAAACCTTTTCATGTTATAGGTTACTGATCTTATACAATATCTCACGAACTAACAATCAATACTCTCTTAATAGTTCAATTAAGTTCAATATTGTTCAATTGGACAGAATATGTTTATCCACCTGGAGGTTTATAGCAATCATTTGATTTTAAAATAAAAATATATATCAATTATCATTTATCACCATGGGTTATATATACTAAAATGCACTTTTGAAAAAGTGGAGAGGTTGCTTATAGCAACCAATCAGATTCTAGTTATAATTTATTTAGTACATTCTACAAAATGACAGCTAAAATCTGATTGGTTGCTATAGGCAACATCTCCACTTTTCAAATCCGCAGTTTAGTAAATATACCTCCATATCTATTATAGTTTTGTTATTCTGGAATAATATTGGGAAAAGTGTTGTTTCTACTTTCAAAATGGGTGCCCCTTATATAAATAAGGGCTGCTTCTACTGCAGCATAGGGCTTTCCTTACAATAAGATTTATGCTGCTTGTTGTGTCTATTGTATTTCACATTGCCACTATGCCACTATGGCAGATACTGATAGAGGACAAACAATGCTGCCATTAAATAAAAAACAATTCATATTGTTTTCTCAATGTTATTGTCCTTGTTTAAACTGTTGTGATCCTTATGCTGCTCCCATATCAAATGCAACTCATAGTAGAACTGTTGTGAGTACCATTTAGGTGTATCATTGGAGATATATCACTAGAGATGATAGTATAACATTTTAGGGTTAACATCAGTGACAGTTTAAGAGTGCTGTATGTCCTCATATCATTCAGATAATAACCGCATCACCTGTCTACTATGAGCAGCATTTGATATGGAACTCAGGCTAGATTCCTGTTGCATACTGTTTAAAAAGCAGTTTGCACAGATGTGAAGCTAAAGTTACAATGGCACAAGGTGACGTTCATATTAAAAAAAAAATATCTCTGCAATCTCTTTAGGAACTTTGATATTATTCAGTTATTAATCATCGTTTAGGGGTGATTGGACTGTCTTAGAGGAGAGAGAAATTATTTTTTCCCTGGATCTGATCAGTGAAAAACATTATGTGGCCATTTTATGTGACCCACAACCTATTTGGGCACATTAAGGTAAAATATTTATTATGGTTGTGTAAGTAGGAGCATACCTGTGAAAATTCCTTTCTTTTATGTAATTTTATATTTTGTGAGAACACATTTGAAAAATTCTGAAATATTAGGATTCCCCTCTCACTCACCACAAGCTTATGATAAGAGGCCAATATTTTTTCCCTTGCCCTAAAGTCCAAGAACTTGGCAAGTACAAGGTGCTATTTTGCTAAATTTCTCACCATTTCTCCGATTATCATGTCAATCACGTGATAAATGACTGTTAGGAACGATATGGCATTAGAGAGTATGTACCCACGATCATGTAATATCGTACCAAAGCCCATTGTATCATTTAATTTGATTTTATAACTGGACTAAAAATTTCTATAAATGATGGAATGATGTCTTGCAAATTTTGAAGTGTGCCTGCCCTCATGACCAATCTAATCACCATAGAGTTTATGCATATGGCATAGATAGCTCAGATATTCCATTA
The DNA here is from genome assembly GCF_038048845.1 of Mixophyes fleayi. Taxonomy (NCBI): domain Eukaryota; kingdom Metazoa; phylum Chordata; class Amphibia; order Anura; family Limnodynastidae; genus Mixophyes; species Mixophyes fleayi. The sequence continues at coordinate 42,377,348 of NC_134409.1, forward strand.
ATTGATCCCCTTTGACTGACTCAGGGATCCTGACAAAATTAAGTTTGTTTCTTTGGTGACAGTTTTTCAGGTCATCTACCTTTTCTACCAATGATTGTATTGTTTTGGCCTGGTTATCCACCATAGTTGTTGTGAATGTCCCTGAGCTTTTGCATCACTGAAATTTTGTTCCAAAGTATTTAATCTAGCAATATTATAGTCAATTTTGGATAGCGCAGAATCAAATATTGTCTTAAGTCCTGTATTGTCTTATCAATGAGAGGAATGAAAATTTTAGAGATTCCCTTAATCATCTCTGCTGTTGAAGGAGTGGATATTACTGGAGAAATATCTGACAGTGAATCCAAAATATCAGGTTTATCGTTGTTATCGGATTGTTAGATATGCCCTGGTTTTAATTTGGTTTTCCATTCTAGAAGTTGAAGGGGTTTGCCCTGATCTAAAAGATGAAGGTTTCTCAAGGTATCTTTCCATATCCTACAACCTCCCTGGGCCCCAGAATAGCGCTTACCTAACAACATATGCTGTTATATCCTAATGACATCTGTAAGATTTACCTGGTTCACATCCCTTCCTTTCAAAAGAGGGATAAAATGACATTTCTCTTTCTCTCTCTCTATCTCTTATTTATTTTTATTTTTTTAGAAAGCTTTAATTACATTAGTATTTCCTAAATAGCACTGGAAATAAGCTAAAGCTTGTGTCCCAATACCAAATATCTTATTTCCAGATCTGGCAAACAATGAATGTTAATGTAAAAACAACAGAACACTTAAACAGATATCAGTGCACAAATGTAAATCAGCAGCTATACCAATATCAAATTAGCTCGGGTGCATTAAGATGTATTACTGAAATGTCAATAGCCAGGGTCAGCTCCCAATATATTGTTGGTTTTATAATATTTAAGCAAACATGTTAATCTTCTCAAATTACTGCTTATGACTACCAGGAGGCAGCATTATTCCAGTAAAACAGATTTATCTTCCAATGGGCCACTAGGTGGTAGTGTTTTATCAACAGTCAAGGAGATACCGGATCTTGATTTCAAACTGTTTTTATTGAACAGTTGCAGTGAAAAAAAGAAAGAAGAAACAACCATAAACTGATACAAACTTTTCACCATTTTTCAAAATGATAAAAAATAGTATGTAAAAATAATAAGACAAATAGGTAAATCCAAACAAAAGTGGAAATAGGGAGGAAAATAAAGGTGTAGAGAAGGCAAGGAGGAGTAAAGTAGTAGGGGGAGAGTTTAGAAAGACCGTCAACAAGCTAGGTGAGGACTATGAGAAGAGTACCACTAACAAACTGGAAATAATTAAGGGCACTTCAAATATGTAACCTTATAGCAAACCAAGGGGTAAAAGTATCAAGTTCTGATTTCTGCAAGTTGCTGGAAATCAGAGACTTTGCAGGAGAAATGTAAATCGGCGAGGGCTTGTAAAGGCAAACATCATGGATTAGATTAAAAGTATGCATTTTTGAAAAAGAAAGAAAATAAAACCTCTTTTAATTTGATGTTCTGAAATACTATAATATCAGCGTTTGTCTGGGCTGTTTGTCCTTTCTTCCCAGTAATCCACATCGGGAATGTGGTGCATTGAGATCAAGAAGACACATTAAGATAAACTTCCCACTTATTATTTGCTTGTACACCATTTTCTACTTTCAGTGCTCTCCTTTTGTGATTTTATCTCTGTCTCTCTGAATATACATTTAAACATGGCACTGGTGCATAGGGGTTTCATAGATTTTCAGTTTTTTGTGGTTGTTTAAAAGCACATATCAGTACAGGACTAAGCCATATCAAAAACAGAACCAACCAGCTAATATACTGAACAGGCTGGTTTGCTGTGTTGGAGGATGGAATCAGGTAAGCAATAGAATGTGAAAAGGGAATCAGTGGCAAAAGTTAAGCCAGAAACAAGTCAAGATAATAGTAAGGGAGTGGATATTCAGAGTCAATGGTTATAATACAGATCAAGATGAAAAATGAGACAAAGGTCAAAGGCCAAGAGAGAGAACCATACTTGCCTACTCTCCCGGAATTTCCGGAAGGCTCCTGAATTTCGGGGAGTCCTCCTGGAAGAGTAAGCAAACTTCCTGGATTAACCGAAAATCACGGTATTGAACGGCGGGGCTTAATTGTGTCATTAAGCCCTGCTCTCACTATTCATTACCATGAATTTTGGCATTTTATAGTGGGGCGGGGCTATGGTACCTCGACGACATCGCCATGTCCCCTCCTACCCCTTGTCACATGACTTCTGAGATTTGAAAGTTGGCATGTATGGAGATAACTAAGACCTAAAAATTAAAACATAACAACTGACACATGAGAGGATTGACAACGCATTAATAACACATGACAAAACAATGATAGAAGACTACAGATTTTAAAAAAAAGACACTAAATTGGGGAAGAAATACCTTAGGCATTCATCTGGATACCACTTCATAAATTCTTCTGTAATGTGCACTGCAAGGTTTTTCCAGGACAGTGAGAAGTACAAGGAATTCATATAGAAATACACATGGAAACCAACAGAGCAACATATATAATTCAGAAACCTGTACAGAAACGTAGTTGAAGTATAAAAGTAAATGGTGAGGAAACAATATAAAGTCACAGACTATAATAGAAAGGCAGATTCTAGAGAGTGAGACAGGTTTACAGCTAAGAGTAAATTGGCAAAGGCAAAACAGAGTAACCAAACAGAGCCTTACAGCTGAAACCAGTGTAAGATCACAGTTAACCAGTAAAGTCTATTAGTTTGTGAGTACCCAAGAAGTGCCTGGAGGAAAAACAAGGTAACAAGTACAGTGAATTACAGAAACAGCCAAAATAGCCCTTCATTAATTATGCATCATCGCAAGAGGACCTGGATAACAGAGAGCTGGGGAACTCTGGAAGCCAACCAGAATAGCATCTTTGAGAATAAATGAGTTAAATTTGTTAAAATGTAAACTCTTCTCTCTGTAACTGTCCTATACATTATGTGCAGTGCAAATAAGTGATGGATAGATTGAATGTAAATAAACTTGTTTAGTTAGTTCAAAAGATTGTCTGGTGCCCAATCTTTGTAACAATTGAGATTTGCACTCCACCCTTAAACACACCATCTTTACACCTGTGTCCACATACTGTTTGAACTTGAATTCAGGTATGCATTTGCATGAATATCATTTCACTTACACCCACTGAACAAGAGGGCCCAAAAACTCAACTAGCCAAGAGGGGTGAGAAGGAAGAGAAGGGTGGATTGCTAGAGCGGAAACAACCCTATACCAGTGAAAAAGGGCTACTGCGGTTGAGCCGCATTAAATCCTGACAGCAGCTCTGCAACAAAGATTGCCAGGTTTAGAATCCATACTAAACATATAGGGGGGTGATACTAAGTTGCGTCTATGCACGTTTAATTATGGTAAAATATGATAATCTTCACTACAAAATAGTGTGTAGTGCTAGTGGGTACTACATTCTCAATGAGCATCTGTGAAGGATTCATAAACCTCTAATTAGCGGTTCACAAGTTTTGGTGTTCATCGTCATCATCATCATCATCTGCTACTTACAGCTGCCTACAAATAAATTGCTACTTCAGTCGTGCTTGTGATTATGTCCCAGTCTGAATCTGTGCACAATTGCACACCCTTACTCCACAAAGATAAACTACACAAACTGGCATACGTCTCACTTTGAATCAGGCCCAAAGTAGTTAATTGCGGTTAGTGGTGGGTCTTGTAGTTGGCCGTGCGCTGCCTCTTTGAGGCAGCCCCTCTGACAGTTGCATCACAGCTCTTTTTGGAGCATGTTCTCATCGCTATAAAATTATTTATATAATGCTGGCATTATAGTCAGGACAATAAGGTCCTTTAGGACCTTGGCAGAGCTACAGCTTTATTATGTGAGCATGGGATTTGCAAACACCTCAAGCAAAAGAAGCTGGGTAAAAGGAAACTAATGTACCTGTGCCATGGATGAATGGACAGCTGAGCCTGGCTAGATGAAACCTCAATGGTAGGCTGTTAGGATTCCCAATATGAAAACCACAGAGAATAGTGTAAATTAAACAATGTCTTCATTTACACACAGGTCACATGGGTATAAATTAGATGCAACCAATGAAAAACAGCTAGTACAAGTCCTTAGAAATAACAGGAACGGGATACCATGATTACCTGTTTTAGCATAAGAGTAGGAGTTACTGGATGCCAGACACAATAGGATAGCTGCAGGTACACGATACTGGAATGTCCAGATTTAGTTGAGCAAGCAGGAGGCACTGGATGATCCACGGTAGAATCAGAGAGGAGGAGGGTCAGGCAAGCCAGGGTCATAAACCAAGAGATCCACAACAGTACTAGGAAATAGACAGGAGCAAATTCAAACAAAACCAATCAGTCAGGGTTAATTTAGGGACACCTGGAAAGGGAATCCTCTATGAACAATCTGTATACAGAACACTCACTTTCTCTGGCTATGCATGCTCTGTAGCCAGCATGTTATCACTTGAGTCCGTGAGAATAAGGGAAGTATTCAGAAGAAGTGAAAATCTCAAGTAAACAAGGTCATCAGCATAATAAAAGTTTCTTTGAAGTAAAATTTATTATAACAAACCTTCAAGTCACAGTGCTTAGCCTAAGGTCATAGTAAATGGATAGATTTATAAGCAAAATCTAATCTGAGCTCAGTCCTTTAAAATTCTATACAGGAAAAGATAAATAAACTCTAGTGACATCTCACATGGGGTAATCAATCACAGATGCAGTAGGGAGGAATAGTAAATCCTGTTTACAGAATCAGTGAAGGAATGGGTAGGCACTTACCATTGTGACTAAGCAGACTTGCAATACAGATATTTAAAACATCAGGGTGTCCTATAATGAGAGATGAATGGAAATAGTCCTTGCAATCATTTTTTAGTATGATTGCACCCGGGTTTGGCCAGAGAATACAAAGGTTTGCACTTACTTCAACAAGATTTAAGGACTGAAGCCCAAGAGAAATTCACCATTACAGATACTGGTTAGCCTGTTTTTGTTGACAGCTTTCATTTAAGTGAAATTAATGGGCATAGGGGTCTATTTATGAAGGATTGAAATAGTGCAATTTACACTTTCAATTCTACTCACCATACTCTGTACTACCCACCTCATTTCACACATTTAATGAATGACAAATGTCACTGAGCAGACTTCTAAGTGAACACATTTTTCAATAATATTATGAATGATGTAAACTTGGTTTTTGACAGCGTAAAGCAAAGGAAAAGCTCTTGGAAAGCAAAACTGAGGAAGGATTTGTTCCAATATTGAACTGAAAAAATAAGGATTTATTTTTTACAAATATACAATAAAAAATAATGAAAAATTAAATAAAAATAATAAATAACACTCTAGAAATTATTTTTCATTCTACCTCGAGAAGTGCTCCATTGACTTTACCAACACTTCTTCACCCTTTGACAACAAATTAAAGTTAATAATACATCAGTGCTACTTAAATAGGCTAAAAATAAGAAACTCATTTGATGTTGTACCTTCCCTTCCTACTGGAATCGAGAATAGATTTAACAGTTTGTAAGTCATCAGATTTCTGTTGAATCAGACAATGCAAGTCAGCCTAAAACTGAAGTATATCATTGAGCAGTTTCAAAACACAAACCATTCAACAAGGGACAGGCAAAAGGTCACACAGGATTTCTAATTTAAAAACCAAGTATATACAGTACACAAGGCAACACCTTATACTAAAGTTGATCTTATTTTCCAGATTATATGCTTTGCCTCTTCATTATTATTTTTTGTAGCTGAGAGTTTTGAGCTAATCTATCCAACAACAAAGCTGTGAAGTTTTACAAAAGTATATCTTTCCAAGCAAAAATTGTGATGGGGAAAAATGTAGTTTGGTTTACCTGACTGAATGTGACTAAAAGGCTCAACTGTGACATAAATAGGAGTAGAAATGACCTATTTAGTTAGTTCTAGACAAACAGAGCAAACCCTCACCACCGAGCTCCTTGAATGTAGAGAGAGCCTCAGAGCTTGGAATTCACCCCTTGTCGTAGCTGTTTCAAAGAAGGAGTCTGACGATATGATAATGAAATATAGTCAAGTTTATTAATTTGCGTGTACACTGACCAACTGGTCTAAGACAGATCAGAGGATAATGATAATACATTTGCACGTATGTTTTACACAGATTGAATAACTATTAATTACGTTATTACATGTGCCTCCTCAATTAGAGAATGTGCCTCCCTTGTTGCAATAAGTCAAGGATAGGCCCTATCTCTAATGTATGAAGAGATAACTTCTCTTATCTATGATTCTAAACAATCACTGGGGAAGTCTGTACTAGCCTTGCAAAGGGTACATTCCTGAGAAGCAGGAGGCAAGAAAGTCATAAACCTTTTCACTTCTTGCAAAACTTAGCTTAATTAGAATTGTAGCATATAAGTACAATCATGGCTGCTAGACATTTTGTAATCCAGAATGAATATTCAAACAATTCTATATTAGGTATGTCATTTTAAAAATGGTGCTAGTACCATTACGTGGCATCTTCATAGCGGAGACCACACTGTATGATTCTGTTGTGTTTAATTTAAAGGTTTTACATTATTTAGAGTTTTTCTTCTACAGCTAACACATTTAACCATTTTAATAAACAGACTAATGTCACATACCTTATCTGTAGGCAATCAATCTAAAAATAAAATATTCATCTGATATGTTTTATAGTTTAGTTTAAAATCCACAATACAAAAAGGAGGTCAATTGTTGGATTATTGTCGTGATCTGAAATGGATACAAACACAAAAAAGTCAGTCAAGGAGTTGACCAAGCTTGACTTGTAGGCTATGGCTAACCACAGTTAGTGACAAAGGCTGTAAGCTATCTGTTCCAAGCATACCCACCATTCCATGCTATGGATTTATATGGATCTACATACATGCACAGGTATAACAACAATAACATTGATAATAAATGTATTCTTTATACCTTTAGTGAGGGGTGGATTGGCTATAGACCTTACCAGAAATTCCCCAACCATGATATCACATGATGTCAAAATTACATTTTTTGACCCCTCTGAAGTCTGGATCGCACTCTGCCTGTTGCCTCAAGGAGGCAGCGCAGGGCCACTGACACTGGCAGCACAGCCTCTAGTTGTGCACCGGTGCATCCCTGCTCCCACCTCTGCATGCCCTCCATTCTCCATCTCCCTTTAATGAATAAATAAATAGGGCTTTTTCCACTGGATGAAAGATTGCATTTGCATGAGGAAGTCTATTTAACAAGAATCTCAAGTATATATTGTAGCCTCGATGTTGAGATTTTAAAGGAAAAAAAATGCAGGGAGACCAGTGACACAACTGAAGGCAGCCCACTAAAGGATCGGCCCAGTGGGCAGTTGACAACCTGCCTCCCAGGCCAGCCAGCCCCTGATCTCAGCGATATTTGTACCACTGCAATTCTATAATTGTCAGCTCTGGCATTGGCTCCGTTTACCACAGTTGTCTATGAGGGTAGCAATGTGCTAACCCTCTTCTAATTTGTTTTGGCCCCGCTTGCATGAGGACATTTTCAGATTTCTTTCTAGAGCAACTTTAAGTTCCCACTATGCCCCTGCCTTTAATTTAAGCTTTGTGTAAGACAGACGCTTTGCGTTCTAGCACTTTTCCACCTACTAAGTGCTAGTGTTCATGGTGATCACTCTCCCATGGTGGCACATTCAAATGAAGGGAGATAATTCTTCCTCTGTTACATGGAAGGAATTCAGCTTAGACAATTTTGTATTCAGCGTCTTCAGAGCTTAATTACTCTTGTGTAATGGGGAGACGTTTTTACTTTTCACTTCAACCTGTCACCGCAAAGGCAATTGAGCTTAATGAATGCTAGCGCTTTCCCAGCTAGAAAAAAATTTGCGCCCAATGAACCCATCTGACATCATCACAAAAAAACAAAGCTGTCATATAGCGAGGGAAAAGGGTGTTATAAAAACAGTAACATATAATGGACTAAATATATTTTAAAGCACTTTTGTTAAACAAGTTTACGTGCACAAGTGAGGGTGGCGTGACAAAGGTTTAAGTCCATCCATCATGACAGATGTTTGCTTGTGAACTAAGTCTAGAGATAAGAAAAACAAGTCAGTTTCTATGAATATCAGTGGTTTGCAAAAGTTCAGGAACAAAGGTTCATTATTTTAGATAATAAAGTGATATACCTTTATTTTATACAACTTTTTGTGACATTACCTCCTACACATAGAACTATTAACCAAATACTGTGTATTTTTTACACAGGCAAAGTGATTTTATACTATAACTTTCTCATGTCATGTCTTATCAAGTACATATTTCACTAGAGCTCTAACTCCAGAAACCAGATTACCCTGCACATCTATCATGTGCAGTAATTTTCACCACTGGGTTTCATCCAACATAAACCAAGGTTTATATAACAAATGCAAAAAAGGTGTAAATAGTGCTTATGATTTTTTTTATTTTTTTTTCCACGTCTTATCACAAACTGGATCAATTAAACTTTTTGAACAAGTCAATAAAAAGGTCCACAATCAAAATTCCAGCAATCAGAAAGTTCTTTGGGATGATGAAATTTTCTCTCCTGTTGTAAGAATTCCTCTTTCACCCAGTAGAACATGTAAAAGATCAAACAGAAACAATTCATAGGGGGGGTATTCAATTGTTGCTTTTAACGTGCTAAAACAAAAAAAAAACGAGCGCTCTAAAAATATTAGCGTTAATACGGTAATTACTCGCTAAATTTCAGCGAGTAAACTACCGTATTAATGGTATTTACGCGGATATTACCGTATAAACTAATATTTTTCGAGCGCTCGTTTGTTTTTGTTTTAGCGCGTTAAAAGCAACAATTGAATACCCCCCATAGTGTAGACTGTATCAATAAACGGACCAGAAATAATCAAAACATAAAACAACATCATTATAGGTCCCAATTTAATATAATATAGATGTCATTCATATTTTGAAGAAATAGCTCAATATTTATATAAAAGCAATTGTTCCTTATTACCAGCAATAAAACTGGATAAAACCATATAAAAGACAATTCATTATTCAGATTCCTATGCCGTCGCCGATCCTTATGTGGATGTACTCTTACCCCACTGATAAAACAACAAGCGTGTAGATAAAATAGATCTCTGCAGCATAAAAAAGCAGGACACCGGCAGCTCCTCTCCACAATCCTGTGAAACTCCAGGGGTAACTTCACTGTAGTATCAGATCCCCCACTGCCTCCAACGTGTTTCGATTGTGAAAATCTTTCTCAAGCTGTGGTTGAGATTTAAAAAGTTCTGTTTTTTAAACTTCTAGAAGCCAATCACATGACATCTCCACATATGTGTGTGATTAGTTAATCAGCATTGCTAGACTACAATTGTGACTCTTCTACATCGTAGTATAAAAACACCAACTCCCATAGTACCTAATTCTCATTCTTTTTGGTCTATTAATGTTGATAATCCTGAACAATATTCATACATACAGTAAATTATTGTTTGGTGTCACTGCGATAGAACACAAAATCATCAATACCATAACATACAATCAACAATTAAAATTGCATAAAGAAAAATGAACCATTTTGCTTAATAATATCAGTATGTCCAAAAAATAAGCAAAGTATTAATCGCTGGTGTATATATTTAGACAATTTTTATTTTTTTTAGATAATTTCAAATAATCCTACCCTTGAGAGGATGCAAGCAGAGTAACACATTTACTAGTTTAATGATAAACAGGTGGAATTCATATGTGTGTCAAAATAATGGTATAGATTCCGATTTAACTTACATGGTTTGAGGTGCCTTTTCCCATATGTACAGGGCCTGTCTGCAGTAAGAGTAATCAAACAGAAGCAGCTGAAGAGAACTCCCTTTTAAAGGAAAGGTGGGAATATCGCCTGTTTCTGTTCAATTAGTGTTTAGGGTCACAAGAAACTTTATGGAATCTTTATCTTGTTAAGTACTTTACCATCCTGAAATAAAACAAGGTAAAAAGCAAGAAGTTGTTTGTGTGTGTTTAACTAGAATTGTGCACTTTCCACATTATATATATATATATATATATATATATATATATATATATATACACTCGCAGCCATAACATTAAAACCTCTGACAAGTGAATAACATTGATAATCTCATCACAATGGTACCTGTCAAAGTGTTTGGATATATTAGACAGCACGTGAACAGTCAGTTCTTGAAGTTGATGTTTTGGAAGCAGGAAAATGGGCAACTGTAAGGATCTGAGGGACTTTGACAAGGGCCCGATTGTGATATCTAGATGACTGAGTTAGAGAATCTCCAAAACGATAGGTCTTGTGGGGAGTTCCTGGTATGCATTGGTTAGTACCTACCAAAAATGGTCTGGTGAACCAGGGTCATGGGTATCTAAGGCTTATTGAGGCACATGGGGAACGTAACCTAGCCTGTTTGGTCCAATCCCACAGAAGTTAGTGTTGTACAAATTGCTAAAAAAGTTAAAGCTGGCTAAGATAGAAAGGTGACAGAATACACAGCACATCACAGCTTGCTGCGTTAGAGACTATGTAGCCACAGACCATTCACAGTGCCCATGTTGACCCCTGCTCACCACTGAAAGCGTCTACAATGGGCACATGACCGACTGAACTGGATCATGGAAAGAGGGGGACCTACACAGTGTTAGGCAGGTGGTTTTAATGTTGTGGCCAGTGGCAGATCCAGGGGGGGGGGGGGGGGGGGCGATCGGGGCGATCATCCCCCCTATCAGACACTTGCTGCCGACGGCTGCACAGTATGTGCAGGTCCGTCCAGCCATGACAGTCAGGGACAGTGTGCTGCCCGGCTGCTCTGATTGTGTTTAAAACACAGCCTAAACTGTTAGAAAGGGGTGGGGCCTAAATCGCCCCCCCCCCCTAAATCGCCCCGGGTACAGTAGTTTTCTAGATCCGCCCCTGGTTGTGGCTGATCTGTGTTTATATAATCTGTGCAATCTTTTCTATGTAAAACCATGGTTGAGTTGAGTCATTCGGATCTAACCCAGAAGTGTAATTACAGTGCATTGTGTTTATGCAGTGGAACTGAGCCAAAGAAAAAAAAATGAAGAGATTCTTATATAAATATACTATCTTATCACAATTTGGGCATGGACTTTGTTACCTTATGCCCTTTACTTGTAGTAGACGTTTGACAGTGCACAGTTAAAGTATACTGATTTATAACTTGAGCAGTTACGGAGAAATCAATTTAAAGATAAGACAATTGTTTATTGAGTTGCAATTTAGATTGTAGTGATGCTTTCATAAGTTTATTAAAATAAGGACTATAGTGTACAGTTATTAATAGGATACTTTAGCAGACGCAATGATAGAATTTAAGCGACAATTTGGGAATCTATGAATAAAAGCTAGATTGTCTGTGCAGTCATTCAATGCTTACAAATCATGCAGTGCTATCATAGAAACAATAATAAGGAGTTAACCTGTACATAGGTCAGAATTTCTTTTTGTGTCCTTATTGGTGGAGTCTAGTAACTAAACCCCTTATTACAAAAATAAATAAGTATATAAATAAATAATGCAGTGTACATAACTAGTGAATTGATGGAAGTGATTCCAAAGCAGATTAAGTTAGAGTAAGACTACTGTAATTATTTTATTGAAATCTAATGTGCATGGGCCACATGCAGTATACCTCTGAGCAAATAGAAATGGAAAGTGGTAATTACTGTTCTCGCACCTATTAATGAAACTTGACTGTCAGTCTCTTTGATCACTGGAACACAGCATTTAATGCCAAGTTGTTGTCATTTTGAAGATACTGATAATCCTATAGATGTGTACATCTTTTACTAGTGCAAGGTAAGTCCCAGTTGAAACTCCTCTTATAACAACACTATTAGATCTAGTGTAACCTAAACCTCATTGCAGTTTACATGTAATCTGCTCTTGGATGTGGATAACAATAAAGTGTTAGTGTGCAGAGTAAGTGAGAGAGAGAGTTAGATGCACATGACCGCCAAAATCATCTGCCACCTATCAGGGACTGCTCTCCTCTATTTAAGGCTCCTCCTAACCCTGTTTTGGTGCCAGAGTATTGGTTCATAAGCTCCAGCGTTCCTGTCTTCTGTTCCCTGTTCCTGTTATTGTGGTTTGGTCCTGACTCCTGGCTTGTTCCTGACTATTCTCTTTTGTCCTGCGTTTGGTTCTGCTAAGCTCACTTGGATACTTACCCCTGGTTTGCCCCTGACCTTTCATCTGGATCTTCCCTGTGTACTGCGCCATTGTTTGATATCTGACCCGGACTGTACGACCATCCCTGTTCTCTATCCACTGCACCGTTAACTAACTTGGAGAACCGCGACCTGCACGCCTCACATAGCCAAGTCCATACCTCCTTGTGGGGGTCCCTGGTGAAATCCGGGGGTGCGTTACACTCTGTGCCTCCAAGTTTAGTTGCACCAATACCAGTCAGTGGCATCTATAGTGTCATTAAAGTGACAGATTCCCTCCTTTACAACTAGTATGAACTTTTTTATGCCTTTCAGAGGATCTATGACAAGTCATGTTTGGTATCCTCTGCTGCTGCCAGCATTTTACGACTCTGTCAGGATTCCCAGATTGTTGATCAACACGCGGTCCAATTTTTTAGATCTTCATTGCAAAAAGATGTCTTGGTTGCTACTTAGTAGCAAAGTTTGTCGAATAGGATCAAAAATGAACTGGCTTTTCAAGAGTTTGCATCTTCCTTGGACGATCTCATCACCCTGTGCAATAAGATGGATAGCCTATTCAGAAAGAGGGCTCACGTGAAGAAGCAGTCTCACTGTTCCACCACAATGCTGGCACCTCACTTCCAGATGCTGATACTTCTTCCTGAGAAACCCATGCAGCTTGGTTGCGCTTGAGAAGCAAGAGAGGGTGTATAAAAACAACCTGTGTTTGTATTGTGCCATGCACCCGGTTGCAGCTAGGCCTAAGGTGTTGGGAAACTCCAAAGAATAGCTGGTACTGGAGAGGTCATGCTAAGTTTGTCTAATTACTCTTTTTCTACCAATCTCAGCCAGAGCTTCCCCACATTAGTTATTCTTCATGCTTCTGAAGGATCAATTCTGCTGCCTGCTTTCCTGAGATCTGGGGCAGCCAGGAACTTTGACACTTCTTCCGTGGTTTGCAGACTAGATATTTTTACCCAGGATACTCTTCAACCAATGTATTCCACAGCTTTCAAAGGCAGTAAAATTGTTGAGACTACTATTCTCAGGTAGATGGTCCGTCTTTTTTGCAAGTGGGAGCTTGGTACAAAGTGTCCAATTCCTTATACTTTATCCCCAAGCCTTTTGATTACGCTTAACTCACCATTTCTCCACTGGAAATCTGCTCAGGTTTTGTCCTCAAAAGCATCTCAAACTTTTAATCAGTTAAAGCAACCCTTCACCTCCTCTACCATTTTCAGACAACCGAAAACCTTCCTATTGAATCTGCCATCACAACCTTCAATGGCAGTGAATTCCATAGCCTGCCCTTACTGTAAAAAAACCCTTCCTTTGCTGGGGGTTGACCGCATGTCCTGTGTATAGTCCTTGGGGTAAAAAGTTCCCATGCAAATTCTCTATATTCACTCTTAATGTATTTGTACATAGTAATCTTATCTCCTCTTAGATGCCTCTTTTCTAAAGTAAACATGCCTAAACTGACTAACCTTTTCTCATAACTTAATGACTTCATACCCTTTATCAATTTTTTTGCCCTTCTCTGAACCCTCTCCAGATCCAAATTATCTTTTTTATAGAGTGGTGTCCAGAACCAACATAGTAACATAGTAACATATTTCATGAGGTTGAAAAAAGACACCAGTCCATCAAGTTCAACCTATTTTGGATCTCTTGTGATCCTTCACTTATATTTGAAATTGATCTAGAGTAAGCAACCACTAATCTGTTTCAATTGGGAAAATACCCCCAGACTCATAATTGCAGTCCTATTTTTACCCTATATCCACTACTATCCTTCATTTTAATTAACGGTCGTATCCCTGGATACACTTTTCCGCAAATAACTTGTCTAACCCTTACTTAAACATATCTATTGAATCTGCCATCACAGCCTTCCCTGGCAGTGAATTCCATATCTTGACTGCCCTTATTATAATGAACTCCTTCCTTTGTTGGTTGTGAAATTTCCTCTCCTCTAACCTTACAGGGTGACCACATGTCCTATGTATAGTTCTTGGGGTAAAAAGATCCCATGAAAGTTCTCTGCATTGACCCTTAATGTATTTGTGCATAGTAATCTTATCTCCTCTTAGGTGCCTCTTTTCTAAAGTAAACATGCATAAACTGGCTAACCTTTCCTCATAACTTAATGACTCCATACCCTTTATCAATTTTGTCACCCTTCTCTGAACCCTTTCTAGTTGCAAATTATCTTGTTTATAGCGTGGTGCCCAGAACTGTACTGCATATTCAAGATGAGGTCTTATCAATGATTTGTACAGTGGCAAAATTACACTGTCTTCCCTTGCATCTATGCCCCTTTTTATGCATGCCAATACTTTATTTGCCCTTGCAGCTGCTGCTTGACATTGAGCACTATTGCTAAGTCTACTGTCTACGAGCACTCCCAAATCCTTTTCCATTATAGATTCTCCTAGCTTGATTTCATTTAATTTATAGATTGCGTTCTAGTTTTTGATCTCTAAATGCATAACCTTACATTTATCTATGTTAAACCTCATATTCCATTTGGCCGCCCAATCCTCCTGTTTATTTAAGTCCCCCTGTAGAGAAACTACATCTTGCTCTGATTTTATTACCTTACAGAGTTTAGTGTAATCTGCAAAAATAGAAACGTTACTCTCTAAACCATGACCAAGGTCAGTAATAAATATATTAAAAAAGGAGCGGCCCCAGCACGGAACCTTGAGGTACTCCACTTAAAACTTTTGACCAATTAGAAAATGTTCCATTTATCACAACTCTCTGTTCCATATTCTCTAACCAGTTTTTGATCCAAGTACAAATGTTGTTTCAAAAAACCCAGTTCCCTTATTTTGTAAACCAACATCTTGTGTGGCACTTTATCAAAGGCCTTTGTAATAGTCTACTGCCTCTTCTGATACTGAGCCTCCCTTTAAGGCTGAATCTATATTGGTTCTGATTTGTGCTGTGCTATGTTACAATAGGTCTACTAACTCAAGCATTTTCCTGAGTGCCAGTTGTATGTGTACCATACCCTGTTGTTGGATTCTCCCTTTGCTCCTTGATTTAGCACCATTTTAAAATGTCTCTGTATTCCTGACCTCAACCTGTCCAGACTCTGGATTCTGATTTCTCTTTTCTATGTCAACTTGCTACCAGACCTTGGTTAGTCTGACTCATTTTCTCTGTTTTGATTCAGTGCACCACATCTTGTTGTGACCAGCTTGTCATACTAGGGGGGCAATTCTGAGGGCCATGACCTGCAGATCATCCTAAAGGGAAACTTATATCTTCTTATGGGGTCCCTAGTGAATACTAGGGGTCTATTAGACTGCATGTCTCTGTTTTAGCAGCGCTAACCTTCTCTGGCAACAAGGAATCTGGTGTCTGCCATTAAAGTATCACTCAGCTGCTCCGGTGATATTGTGACCATAATAGGTTTTGCATTATTGAATGCCTTTGTGTTTATAGCATAATAGATTGAGTCAACTACTTTGTTGTTTTCCATGGTGGCCCGTGATTACAGTATTCATAATAAATATAGTGCCTGCAGTGTATCCACGATGGATGGAGAAGGTGCAATACAGACAGGCAATGAGTCATGGGAGCCTATGCCAACCCTTTAACTATTGGTCATGGGGCGAGGAGTGTCCGGAGCCCTGATCTGTCCAGTCTATCCACACCACCAGGAGTTCTTACTCTAGTGTGATATCCGATGCTACTCCATCATGTTGGCAACCTGGGCAGAGTGGGAGTCATTGCCACTCTCCCACATGGAGCAGCAGTGGTGACCAGAGCTACTGTCTTTGGGACACTGCAGCTGGTAGGAACCTGTGTATGGGATGGAGGACTTATGTAAAATGTAAGAGGGAGCATATGTGACAGATGGAGAATGGTGGGGAAGCATATGTAACAAGGGGAGAATAGGGAGGGCATATTTCATATATGTTCCCCCACCATTCTCCTTTTCTATATTTTGGAGCACTTCTCTTGTAAGCAGGTACACTAAATTGATAAGACACCCTTGAATAGTGCCATATTATTATATTGTACATGCAGTTCCATTTTATTTATATTTGTATTGTACATTGCTTGGCATGCATTCTTAATGACAAACATATAAGGCCTGATTCATCTACAGACGTAAGTTCCTTGCATACCGTATCTTGTCTGAAATTGCTCTGCACATGCTTAGAAGACTTTACACCAATGAACGCAATTGCATGCAATAAATGTCTGAATGCAAATGACACTTACTACTGCCTACAACTGGAAGGGGGAGGAAGGGGGAGGTAAAGGGCAGGTGAACATAAGCAATGTACAGTAGGTGTGTGCCAACACGAATGTGGCCAATTCAAGTTCTGGGTTTTTATTAACTATATGTTTTTAATCATTAACATTTGCACCAGCTACAGGAAATGTGTAAGTACCAACTGGACTGCATGCACAGTAGCCAACGATCCATCTCAGTTTGCACTCAGAATGAGACGGATCTCCCCTTGCACTTACCTACCCTTAGATAGGCGGAACAGGGGGAGGTAGTGGGCTAGCTTTGCATGTAAAGGTGTGTTTTGTCCCCCCCAATTTTGCTACTGCCTCCCTATGGTTGATTAAACTCTGTGGAAGAGTGCACACCCATTTCTTTAAATTTATTTATGTTTTGATTTATCTGCCTTACGGGGCTGTTGCGACTGGTACACCTAAGTGTATTACTCACAGCCACCCACAAAGTAGATAAAGAGTTGTGTCTGTGCAATTTTCATAGTATTCTGAGTTGCACGGATTGGAATCCTATGTATATTACGGGATTCTCTTTTCGTTTCAACATGTGCATATTTTTACCATTATTTTATTTCTGACCAGAGCAATCTGAAAAATATATGTCAAATAAATATTCCTTTTGTTATATTATTCATATGTATTTATGTACCGTGAATGCTAAGTATACCCTCACACTGCATTTAATTCAACATAACAATTATTGCACACTGTCACTCACCGGACTGTGAGTGCCATTTCTCCTGTGTTCAGGAACCGTGGCCGTCCGCCATCCTGAGGGTCTGCGCATGTGCAGCCCTTATTAAACCTTCAGTACCTGTTGCTTTTAATTGATTGGATGATCAGGCAACCCTCCCTATTTAAACCACCTGTGATCATTACCTGGTTGCCTGATCTTGGAGTCTCATTCCCCATGAGCCTCTGAAGGTGTTCCAGTGTTTCCTCGTGTATTCAGCTCCAGCTGATTCCTGTTTATCGCTATTGTGGTTTCCAGACCACTTCAACTCTCCTGTGTTCATCGTGCCTGCACTCAGCTGATTCCTATCTGCTACTACCACCGGACTCCAGTCCGCCTCAACTCTCCTGTGTTCATCGTGCCTGCACTCAGCTGATTCCTATCTGCTACTGCTGCCGGATTCCAGACCGTCTCTACTCTTCTGTGTTCAGCGTGTCTTCTCTCCGCTGCCTTCGCTACTACTACCGGATTCCAGACCGCCTCTACTCTCCCGTGTTCAGCGTGTCTTCTCTCCGCTGCCTCCGCTACTACTGCCGGATACCAGACAGCCTCAACTCTCCTGTGTTCATCATGTTTCCAGTTTTACTTACTACTGCTTCCTGAGTATTGCTTCGTTGATACTGGATTACCTGCCGTGCGCTGCATCAACCTGATTACCGCTTCCATCCTCCAGTGGTCTCTCCTCCTGCCGGCCTTCAGCTGTTCAGGTATCCCTGCACGTCTTTCTGACAGCCTGCTCTCCTGAACCGCGGTATGCATGCTTTCCATTGACTTTGCTTTTGTATTGCATATCCGTCTGGACTGTGTTGTGTTCATCTCCGGAGTCTACTATCCACTAAAGCTATTATTACCATTGACTTTGTTTCCTATTACCTGGATTGCTATAGTGACTTTGTATACTTCAAGCAGCGCTTGTCAGTTATTATTGTACTGTGGATATCATCGTGGGATCAAGTCCTGTGTGCCCCGTGTATTCTCTGCATTACATTCATCTCCTCTTGTCCCTCCTCACATATATATAGCAGTGGTACAACTTGCTGACACAGACCACTGACTCCTGTTTCCCTGTGACACCAGTTTCAAGTATCCTCTCACATAAGCAGTGGTACAACTTGCTATACGCAAACCACTGACTTCCCTATTACCTACTTGCACCTGGAATCCATTCCTTCACTATAGACAGCGGTACAACTTGCTATACGCAGACCGCTGACTCTCACTACCTCCTCGCTACTCCTGGACATTCCTTCTCACTATAGCAGTGGTACAACTTGCTATACGCAGACCACTGACTCTCCTCAAGTTTACTTGTCCATCTGGTTCCTCGTGTACATACATCTACTCATTACCAGTTGCTGCTAGTCATAGACTTTCCTTGAGCATTCTCTCACCATCTGCTGATTCTCCTGTTCCGTTGTCACCCTGCTACCAGAGAACCATAGTACCAGCTATATTACTCTGGTAAGTCCATCATCTGGTGATATCCTGGGCAAAGACTCCTAGTGCCCATGACACACACTCTGCGCCCTGGGTATCTGTACTTAGAATCCCTTGATGCTAGTCTCAGAATTCTGCACCGATTTACTTTAAAGACTGTAATATCATGTGTATATATAAGGGTCATTAAAAGTTGGACACATTTGCGTTCAAATTTCTCACTGCAAATAATGCACATCTACGTGTTTATCTGACATGTTAGCTATAAAAGACACTATAATGCATCTGCATGAAGATGCACTTTACCGGATCATGATGAGGTGGCATACTCGAGACTTTCAAAGCACCAGGCTATGACAGGCTTGGTACACATACTGTGACACAGCCCCAGGTTCTTTGCTGATGCAGTGCCTGACTTATCCTGCTCTGTGGGTCTCATATGCCCAGAGGGCCTTGCAAGGGTTAATGGCAATTTTCTGGTATAGCACAGCTTATCATGCTACCAGCGCCCAGGTGGAGACTAGGATACCCAAAAATTGAACTGTAAACTCTGAGTTGCAGTAGAGCTGCCTGTACACAGTGAGCCATAGACTGAGTTGCTGTTATATGGCAATGAATGCTTGTTACCCTAAATTCAGGCCAATATAAGCAACTCACCAGAAGCAACTCACTCTCACTATCTATTGATTGGTACTATTATGAGGCAAATTAGTTATGCCCTAATGTTAAGCCTAACTAAGCAGCCCAGGGTCCTACTTACTAGAGAACCAAAGAGCCTGATGACTTTGAAGGTGACAGTGACCATTGATTAAACCGAGTAAGTAGCGTATGCTAACTGAAAGCCGACTGTGATGCTCTCCTACCAAGCCGTACTGCGACTGTGTGGTAGAAAAACATGTTATATCTTTCAACACAATGCATAACTTGCGGGTGAGGGGGGGGTGGGTATATCGAAACAGGAAAAGAGAAAGTAACTCCCTGCTGAAGCTCTTAATATAGAAAGTGCCAGACACTCCCACTGGATCACACTGGCTGTTCCTTCTGGAGACTTAACCGCAAACTGGTAAGTACATGTCAGACATAAACACATGATTTTAAATGTGTTTGGCTTGATTGCTCTTCACAATAATTGTATGATCTTCCTTTACTGCAGGATTAATTGCAATAAAACAGTTCATCCTTAACCTCTATTATTAAACTTAAATGACACTTGTTTAGAGTTAAAAGTTATCTGCTTCTACCTTTTATTGCTCAAAGAATGCGGAAAAAAAAAGATTTATAAACACCTCAATAGATTTCTTATCATAACTTGTTTCTGGATTTTATTACTTTATTACTTTTTTACTGATTGTACATGGACTGCCACCACACAGGGCACAATGTACTGTGATTTCTCATAAAGCGGCCCTTAGAATGTAGTGCAATGAATCTAGAACAATCTTAAACTGTTAGGCTGCTGGCCCTGATCACCAACCCACAGAACTGGATGACGGAGATCTTCGCCTATAGCAGCCGCCTTTCCCTTAGAGCTTGACGCGCTCACCGGTACTCAGATGCCCCAAGGATGGCCCAGGATCAACGGATCCGATGGACTGTCGATAAGGAAGAAGGTCATGGACTCTGGATACAGGGTGTCAACATGGCCAACCAGAACTTGAGATGGAGACGATTTGGTTTCCCTTTCATCCATTCCAATTTTTGTCTCCGGAATTTCTGTATGGCTGGTTATAATGTTAGGCTGCTGGCCCTGATCACCAACCCACAGAACTAGATGACGGAGATCTTCGCCTATAGCAGCCGCCTTTCCCTTAGAACTTGACGCGTTCACCGGTACTTGGATGCCTTAGCTCCAAGTGTAGTGTGGGTTGGTAATGCAGGACCACAGCGGCGGGCCAGGAGACTGATAGAAAGCAGCAGGTAGTCAAACAATAGCCAAGGTCAAGGGTCACAGGCAAGCAGGATAGTCAGTAAACACGCCAGAAGTCGGGGTCATGGGCAAAGTAGCAGGGTCCAAAGTACAAGCCAGAAGGGTCAGGGTCACAAGAAAGCAGGCAGATTCCAAATCCAAGCAGGGGGTCAAAACACGGGAGATCCAAACAGAGTATCCACAGGACAGAAACAGGAAACCAGGAGCAAGTCAGCAAACTGTAAAAGCAAGCTATAACCGGAAGTGAGGCTGCAGACTTTACTGCCCTAAATACTCCAGACAGCCAATAATAGCCTAGCTCTGAAATTACACACAGGTCCCTGCTTGATTAATAATCAAACCTAATTAGCCCACAGGCTATTCATAACTTGCGTATGCGCCCTGCTGTCCCCTATAGCCGGGACGCGGTGCTACAACAGCTGGCGTCCGACCGTTGCCTTGGCAACAGCAGGCAGACTACAGAAATTATGTCCCGGTCGTCAAGGTGCCAGAGGGCACCAGAAGCGAGCCGCGGCAGCTGTGAGTACCGCCGCGGCTCGTAACAGTACCCCCCCCTTGAGGAGGGGTTAAGGAACCCCGACACGCAGGTTTCTTAGGGAATTTCTAGAAGAATTCTCTCAAAAGTTTTGTAGCATTAAGTTGTCTTCGCGGAACCCAGGACCTCTCTTCCAAACCGCGATTCCTCCACTGTACTAGGAAGTGCACCTGACCCTGCACTCTCTTAAAGTCGAGAATTTTCTGAACTATGTATTCTTGCGTTTTTTTCCGATCCTGCAGATGAGAACTTGAAGTTTGGTATTGGTCAGAGTATAGCACAGGCTTAAGCAGAGGGCAATGGAATG